>NW_017728907.1:9616301-9654514 GCF_001723895.1 Crocodylus porosus
TAACAGTCAGGGCGGCTAGGATCTGGAACCAACTTCCAAGAGAAGTGGTGCTGGCTCCTACCCTGGGGGTGTTTAAGAGGAGGTTAGATCTTGCTGGGGTCATTTGATCCCAGTATTCTTTCCTGCCATGGCAGGGGGTTGGACTAGATGATCTGCTCAGGTCCCTTCCGACCCTACAGACTATGAAACTATGGCAGTGGGGGCACTTTAATTAAAGCTTGTTAGATGAACGTTACTTAAAGCATCCCCACCGCCATTTTGAAACTTGGGGCCACTGAATACATGTGATGCAGAGGTTGCTAGAGCATGCTAATTAGCACACTCCAACAGACTGACAGCAAACTCGATGAATCAAATCTGGTCGGATGTGTGCTAATTAGCACATGTCGGAGCAGAATGCCATCACATGTATAGATGTCCTAAGTGTCTGTATGTACACTGCTAAGGGTTCTAACTACAGATATCACCTTTAGAGATTGTACTGGTCCTGAAACACCACCAGAGGATGGTAGAGTATTTGGACCATCATGCCTTCCAGGGGTCAATACCCACAGTTTCCCCAGGATTCCCTTTGAGGGGGAGGAAGACCCAAACTGGCTGGATACCAAGACAGAGGAAGATGTCGTTGCCCACAATTACAATGTTTCTTATTAAACTAAGTTTAGTAAGGAACATTGCTACACTTTACCAAAAATCTATATGGTTGACTGAGGATGCACAGGTTTGTTGGGGGGGAACAGCCTATACCCCATCACAGGAAATGGAATCCACTTGGAGGGGGGGGTTCCCAGGCTCATTTGGGGCAGGAGCATGTTGGAGGGCAGAAAGGTTACTGGGTGTCTGGGTGACACCCTGCTTGTAGTAGGTGTGTTGTTGTACCCATAACAGTAAACACCTGTCAATTGCTTAGTATGTATGTGTGTGGGGGTAAACAGAGCCATTGCACCATGGGCACTTACTAGAGTAGAAGGTGCAGACAGAAGAACAGATCCCCATTGTAACTTATGGCACTTTGCAGGAAGTGCCACATGTAACAATGATCTGCCGGATCCAACAGATGTTTGCTGTTGGGTCCCAGAGGTTGGGGGATTGAGCTGCTGTTTAGAGTAGCTGCAAGTCTGCAGCCATTCTCCTCTAACAATGCCCCTTCCCTGCAGCTCCAACACTGTTTACAGAATGATGGGGGCTGCACGGGGGAAGGGAACAGTGGGAGCTCAATATGATTTTCCTGTTGTGCTTTTGATACATTCCAGGGAGTTGAAACCTGTCTATAGTGAAAGGCATGTCTAGACTCTTGGGGTCTTGTTATAAAAAAGAAAAGGATGAAGCTTTCCCTTTTTGAGGGGACTCCCCAAGTCAACAGCTTTATTTAGTCTCTCTCTCTCCTGGGAGGCCTCCCAGCAGCCATCACTGGCATGGCTTCACAAGGGGCAAGCTTCTGGCTTTGAGCCCCCAGCTCTTCTCTGTCCCTGGCTTCCCTGGTGAATTGCAGCTCCACTGCCTGCAGCTCAGACAGCTCTTTCTTTTCTGTTGGCTCCTGGGAAGGAGGGCATGTTTTCTTCTTTTAAAGAGGAGTAGGAGTACTGATGTCTCAAACACCACAGCAGATGCTGTTTTAAAATAACCAGCCTTTACTGTGCCATTCCAAATCCCTCTGTCCTCAGACTTTACTCCATCTACCCTGGCACCACTTCCCTGTCCACCATGGCACCTTCTCTCCTTGTCCACCTTCTCTCCTCATCCACTTTGCCCTGGACCATCTCTTCTTGTCCACCTCCTTCAGAGCTTCACTCATTCTTGTCAGGCTCAGTCTGTCGTACTAGCAAAAAACAGTGACAAAACTAAAACAACACTTGCACAATACAATAAGACATGAAGCCATGGGGAGTGAATCAGGAGACAGTCTCTGGGTCTTGCTCTTACACCTAAATCTCCATCTGTACCTGAAGTGGGATGGGGCATAGATGTCCTACATAGGGAACTATTCACAGTAACTTGTGCTCACACTGAGCTCCCCCCACACCCAAAAGTGTTCCCTAGAACTGGGCCCATTTAGCTTCCTTCATTACAGGTTAAAGTGTGTTTAAAGAATTCTAAGCATTATGTCTGCCCACACCCTTGAAGTCAAGGTCTAAATTCACAGAGTTTTAAAAATGAGAAATGCTCACTTGTTAATGTCTGCTAAAATACTGCAGAAAAATATTATCCAGGAGGTATTTCCAACATAACCTACAGTTGGGAATTCTGTATATAACTCAGAGTCTGATTCCTACAATTTCTAAACTGATTTTCACCAGTTTTATTTAGATAAATTATACTATCTTGTCAGACTTTGCCATTAGAGTAAAACTTGGCCCTAAGAACTCTGAATAATATAAAATGTCAGTGTCATGTGATGTGTTCGGCTTATATGTTTTTCCACTCTTTTAACTGTTTTATTGCACATACTTGCATACTTGTCAGAGACTATCCTCAGTTATCCGCAGTATGTGGGAAGCTACACTCTTCAGCACTGAATGAAAGCAGTTGGGGCTTTTTTAGTGGAACTGAAGGTAGTTAACTGAGGTGGTTAATATCACACTTTTTTAGATCTCATAAAAATCCTTGTTCATCTTGGCCAATCATCAGTTTAAGAAACTAAAGCAATTCCACAAAACCTCATAACATTTGATTTTGACACTTTCAAGAATTGTTAATATTTTGGTTTTGATTCAAAGTGACTTTGTATAGTAACTTTTATTTTATGAAATAACAGTTGAAGTCACTCAAAATTGAAACAAATTTGGTTTTGATATTTCAGTTTTTCTGGCAGACTGAAAATTTAAGCATTCCTTCTGCTCCATATATGTTTTGCTTTATAGGATGCGTTGAAAAAAGAGGCCTCAAACTCAGCCTCATATGAAGTTTCATAGTATGTTATATGAAGCTACCAAAGAAGGACAGAATTGGGAGTCACTGTGGTGAGCATGTAGTGAAATCCCATGAATTTCAAAAGGATATCAGCATATGCTTCATTTTAAGTCGATACCTTAAATTATTTGAATAGGATGCATTTAAGCAGATACTCAACTGCTTTGATAAATTGGAGTCTTAGGGCACCTGTACACATGATGGACCTCTCCTTTGATGTGTGCTAATTAGCACGGATGGAGCATGGTAATTACTGTGCTCCAGCAGCCTCTGTGTTGCATTTATTCAGTGTCCCCACATTTTGAAATAGAGATGGGAGTGCTTTAACAAAAGCTTGTTGAACAACCTTTAGTTAAGTGCCCCTGCTACAATTCTGAAGTGCAGGACACTGAACACACATGACATTGTGGGTACCTCCCCATGAGTGGGAACATGTGTTTTTGCTTGGGACAAATAGCAGCAGCACATGTTTGTGCTGCTATTTGTACCCAGCACACAGCTGCACACATGCAATTTGCAGTGTGCCAGAGCTCCTGCTACAGTAAGGGAGGCTGGGGCTAGCACAGGGATGGGCAATTATGTTGGGTGGAGGGCCGCTTACTGAGTTTTGGCAAGCCATTGAGGGCTGCATGACAGGTGGCTGGGGGCAGCTAAATATTGCTTTTCTAAATTTTTTAGGGGCCCTGCGGGCCAGAGAGAATGGCCTGACAAGCCACAGCCGGGCCGTGGGTCGCATTTTACCCACCCCTGGCACCTGGGTTAACTGCAGCAGCCTTACCTGGGGGCCTCCTGAGGTGGCAGCAGCAGCAGTGATCCAGCTGCTTGGTGCCCAGTCAGCAGCCAGAGAATGGCTCTGGCTGGCCAGGGTCCCTTTCTGGCAGTGCGCATGGCTGCTGCGTGCACCACATCATTTTTTTTGTGGTTTTTTTTTTTTTTGGCACTGGGAGATCTGCTGTTGCTGCCCTGGGAGGCCTCCGGGACCCTAGGTAGAGACTGCTTAGCCCCAGTCTCCCCTACCTCAGCAGGACCAATTTTCCGTGTGCCAGAGCATGTATGCAGGGGCATGCCAGGGACAAATAGCAGCAACAGAAACATGTACCGCTGCTGCTTGTCCCATGGGAAATGCACATTCCCACACGTAGGGATGCACCCCTTTGAATCCCACCAAGCAGGCACTTCCATTGCCTTTGAGGGTTCTGAAGAACGGTCTGCTGTTTACACTGCCACTGGACCGAGTCACCGTTTCTGGATCGCCACACCAGGTGTGTTTTTTGGGAATGTGTTGTAGACACTAGCCCCAAGCAGATGAGAACTATACCATACTATGGAACTCATGAATGGTCTGCAGATGGATCGGTCTTTCCCTGTGGAACCTAAAGGCTGGATTGGCCAAGAGAAAATACAGGGCACTAGTACATGATGGTGATGAACATACTGTCAACACCCAGGTAGAGATTAAGTAGATCTAAATAGGAGTACTACATGTTTACTGTCATAAATATTAGCAAGGTGAATGATGGTTCAATGAAATACCATGGGGTCTGTGATGATCAGAAATCCCAGCAACATTTGTGGGCACATAGAAGGCCTGGTTTGCTTCTTAGCAAAAGGTAATAATGGATCCCCATTCCATTTTCCTCTTTCTCATAGCTTAAAGGTCCTGTATTGCTTTGCATTTCTTGGCCACATAGATTCATAGATTGTAGAGTCAGAAGGGATCACGAAGGATCGTTGTGTCTGACCCCCTGCCCCTGGCAGGAAAGAGGACTGAGGTCAGACAACCCCAGCCAGGTGTCTATCAAGCCTCCTCTTGAAAACCTCCAAGTTAGGTGAGAGTGCCACCTCTTTTGGAAGCTCATTCCAGATTCTGGCCACCTTTATTGTGAAAAATGTCTTCCTAATGTCTAACCTGAATCTACTCTCCACTAGTTTGCACCCGTTATTCCTAGTTACCCCTAAGGGTGCTCTGGTAAATAGCACATCTCCAGTTCCCTGTTGTCCTCCATCGAGGACAACAATATATATTGAGGACAATATATTTATAGGCGGCTACAAGTTCTCCCGTTCCTCCTTGGCCTCTCTTGGCTTCTTATTTCACCATGATGCTACTGATTGCCTGTGCTTCATTCTAGCTCTCTAAACATTGTCACCTGTGCTGAAACAATTCTTTCAAAGCTCAGTTGGTGCCTCTCTCTCTTTCTCTCTCTTCTGCCCCCTTCTCCTACAGCAAAAACCTATTTTGGTTTCTTGCTCAGATCTGTGCATGTGGGTTTCTTGACCCAGTTGCAACCTCTTTGGTAACCAAGCAGTACACACACAAGCTAATGGAGGGTTATGTAGTAAACCATTTTCATTGCGCTTCTTTATTTACACCTGACATGCCTGAATATATTCTCTTCCATAACTGGAAAATGTGTTTTGGGCTCTGCCTTTACAATGATTCTTCTAATCATCTACTAGTACTTACACATGTCCTGCTTAAGCTTCTTACACAGTTCCAGAAATAATTTGTAGGGAATGCTAGCATGTGAAAAGCTCTCTGAAAGCATACATTGCCTACGATTAAAAATGTTCAGAGTTATATACACTTAAAATGCCCTCCATTTTTCAGGACATTAGCACACATTTGTTATATGTGATCCTACTAAACTGGCATAAGCACAGCTCAAGTTTGAAAGTTTTCCAGAAGCGGGAAAAATCCACTTAGTGTAAATGTTGGTATAATGACTTTGAGATTTCCCAACAATCTGGTTCTTTGCTTATGTAATTTCTTTGTCTACTTAAAACATTACTGCTGGCAGGCTGTACTTAGTTTTAATTTCACAAAGATTATTCTAAAGGTTTTTCCAAATGCATTTCTTGCAGAGCACTTGTTCTGACCCAGTTTTTTTCTTTTTGATATGCATAATATAACATTTCTATTTCCTTTTCCAGGACTACACTGGATAATAAGCATTAGAGCTTGAGTTTTCATTGTTAACTATGAAGGATTTCCTAACTGAAAGGTTATATGATCAAATGAACCAAATGTTACACAAATACTCCACTAGATGTCATCATGAATCATCTTAAATGGGAGCATACAGATTATCCACGTGTGTTTCAGTTGAGGACATTGATAAGAATAGAGTTTGTGCCTTGATTCCCTAGTAAAGCTTTCTCTTTGGTTATCATAATGAAAAATTTTATTAGCTGTGTCCTGAAACAGACGTTTTTACTAGATCTTTTTATAGCTGAAGCATGTGGAAAATATTTTTTGTAGTGTAAGAGTGATGATGTAGCTGTGAAGGTCCAAAAACTGGGGGAGAGGCAAAGATTTCTTAGGGTGATATATTTTTTGGAGCAACTTTAAAGTATTTTTTGTCAGGATAGCTTTTAATATAGTGTCATTGAATACCTGTAGACATGTGGGGAACTTTAGTTAAAGCCTCCCCTGCCCCCATTTTGAAGTGTGGGGATGCCGATACACAATTGCTGTGGGCATTTTAATTAGAGCAAGGAAACTGGAAATACATGAAGACAAGACCTGGAAAGGAGTCTGCTGTTGCTTTACGAATTAGATAGTAGAGCTTGTCAAAAGTTTAAGAAGGGAGAAGTATTCCAAAATTAGTCACTGAGAAAATCACATCAGAGGAACTGAAACAGAATGACCTTGGGAGAAAATATGGTTAAATCTTGTCATGTGTAATGCATCACTTTTCTTGGCCACTTCCTTTTCTGGGGATATTTTGTGTGGTTCAAAAATAGCCTACCAATGTATTTGACTGGCTTGGGACACAATGAACTTTTTTTCTTCCTGATGTGGATTGTGGTCTCATTCCTATGTATAAGCAGTGGTGTAACCAGTGTCTGACAAGCAGGGCACCAATTCAGATGGCAGGGGATCAGCAGCTTTCCACAGTGCTCTGCATCTCTGCTTTCTGGTGCTCAACACCATTATTGCTCAGGGCAATGAAATTTCTACTTATGCCTCTATGCCTAGCAGCAGTAACCCTCCTGATTTGGTATTCTTTTTCCTAGGGCTTTACGGGGAAGCAGATATATGGGAATAATATTCTATATAGCTCACAGAAGTGCACCACAACTCCCTTTGTCTCATTTGTACGTGATCCTTCATCCTTTTGAGAAACCAAAGGAGAATGAAGCCAAATGTTACTGGACACTCCAAAGACAGTTTGTGCATTCGTCTAACAGTTGTCTCATTGTTATGACAGTTTGGCATTGAAAACTATTAATTAACTTGCTTTGTTGCTCTTGTTTTTCCTTTTCCCTTTTATGTTCTTTCATTACAATCTTTTTCTTCATTTGTATAAGGTATGTTTTTTGTTTAACTATTTTTCCTCTCTTCCTGCTGCTATTTCTCTACTTTCTTTTTTTGTTTTTCTTTCTCTTGCCTTCATAGTCTGTCATTCCTTTCCATTCTTCTTCCTTTATTAGTTTTCCTTTCTTTGCCCAGGAAAAACTTCTCTCCCATTTACATACCTCCATTAATTGCATTCTAAGGTATATTGACACCCACACTAATCAAAGAATACAGTGAAATTGTGATTATTTTCACCAATGATTCTACCATCTAAGTGTGGCTATTGACCACAAACTAAGCAAACTTTTCTAAAATGCTAGTTCCTTAGACATGACATGAGTCTCCTGCTTGTGATATGGAAGAGTAGTGCGTGAGCCATATTACATGCAAGGATTCATGCGATTACTTGAAAACTTGTCTTCCATCTTTCTCTAACTGGCACACACTCATGTTGGTGCCTGCTTTTTTGCCACTCCAACAAATGTTTCCATTTGCACTCATATTTGTAAGCTGAGGCCCACTTCACTATTTGACATTTGTACTAATCTTTCATTGTGTGACCTGAGAGACATAAATGGAAGTTTAGTCGAACACTCGCTTATACATGGACTCCTATTTTGTAGTTGTATTCCTGATGCTAATTCTGGTAGAACCAGGTAGTGACGTGGACCGTCATTGAGCACTGTCCTGTTCTTCTGCTCTTCCTCTGTCCTCCAAGAATGACCCCTGCCAGAACTAGGGTACCAGAAGCCCCATGCCCACCCATGTTTCTTTTGGTTCTGGCAGGAGGAGACACTCTGGTAGAGCATAGGTGGAGTGGAGAGGAAAGCACTTACTGTCAGTAAGCACTCTGCACCTCCTGGTCTCTTTAGGGGCTGCTGTGACCTGTAGTTCTGCTGCCATTCCCACGCCCTGAATAGAGAAGAACATTCTCATTTAAGTCAATGGGTGCTCTTCTATCTGCCTCACTCCCCTGGGGTGTCGTCCCATCCCAGTCTCCAAGTTCTAGTAAGGTGAAGCACAGAGTGCGCATTGAGATCCTGCCCTACTCCTTCTCCTGCATCCCACCTCCCACACAAACAGGGGCAAGAGAAACACTGTGTTATGCTGAAGCAGCTCTCCTGTCATGCTCAGTAGAGTATGCACATGCAGCCAAAGCTTCATTTTGAAGCACTTGTAAATAGTAGTTGTTTCCTATGGGGTTATTTTTAAAGTGCTTCTACCATTTTCTGCGTACACCTGTCCACTTGCCCTTTGAAGTGTATCAAAGGCATTTGAATGTTATATCTGCTTTGAATATTATGTCTGTCTTTGAATATTATATCTGTCCACACCCTGGGCCCATCTACATGAGACATTTACTATGCAATAAATTAATTAGCAGCCCAGCAAGGATCTTGGCATCTACATGTGCTCCCCTGTTAGATTGGAGCAAACTAATTTACTCTGTAGCAGGATAGTACTCATAAATCCAAGTACTATCCCTCGGAGGACTTTTTTACTCTGCAAGGGTGCATGCGTAGATGCTGCCCTGGTTGGCTGGGGAATGAGGGTGTTTCCTCATGGTGATTCCATGCTAAAGTACCCTCATGTCCCAGCCAGTCCCTTTGTAGCACCTTGAGTCAGGGGGAGCAGCTCCAGGCTGGCAGGCTTTCCTGGGGCCTCCTGCCAGCCAGGACTGGTCTGCTTCAGCTCAGTGTGCTGCGATCCCAGGTGTACATGAAGATGCACATCCAGGAGCAATAAACTCCAGAGCAATAAGCTCCAGAGCAATAAGCAATAAGCTCTGGAGTTTATTGCTGTGCATTAATAGGCACGTGTAGATGCATCCCCAGAGACTTAACACAGACACTTCAGTTGGTTAACTTAAAACTAGCTAGCTTGGGTACTGTTAACAGGACAGTTGTGGCAACGTGGGATTCAACTATCTAGGCTTCCAGGCCTATTGATGCAACCCATGGTTCAGCCAGACACCTACCAGAACCTGAGACACCTAGTTTCAAAACTAACCGGCCTGCCTCTGCTTAATCTGCAGTTGCACATCCGCAGCCATTTTTCAAACTACTAACATTTTTCATGTTGGAAGTACGGGCAGTAAATGTGTCAGCAGCTTAAATTTTCAGAAATCTTGCAGTAAGTTCAACACATTTCATGACTGAACAATAAGCATGAATGAAAGTACATTTTTTAAAAGTATCATTTCCTTGTAAAGGGAAGACTTTAAAAAATGTTTACCGTTGGTCTTATTCAGCCTCAACCAAAGTGACTATGAGTTTACCATGATTCAGTGGCTGTATGACCCCAAAAATAAGTACTATTCAAAATGCCCAGTCCCTAAATGTTTATAATGTAACCCTGACTATATGGTGTGATTGACTGAATCTCCCATTCAGACACTCAGGAAGTCATGTGACCAACAGTCATACTTGACTTTGCTCTGAACTTTCAACTGTCTTACTGAATCAGCTTTCCAAGAGGTGAATGTTGTAGTTGCAGGAATAAGTGCTCAATGTTCTTGCCTGAACTACTTCACATCTTGTTCGGAGTAGTTTTCACTCGAAGTACAGGTTTTCCATTTAAGTTGTATTTTGAAGATTTAAGTGGAGTTTAGACCTTATGCCGGCCAACTGCATAGGGATAAAAGTCACTTCTTTTTTTAGGCTATTTCTTTTTAACCTAAGACTGAAATCTACAAATCTGCTATCTGAAGACCTCCCAAACGTATGTTCAAGGACACAAACATTTATGATATACCCAAGGCTACACTCTCTTGTAGACCTCTCCTCTAAAGCTTTCATTTTGACCTTTTTCTTTTGACAAGAAGTAGGCTGGACTAAATATAGTATATATTTTCCATATCAGGACAAGTTCAAAGTGTTCTGTTACAGGGTTAGATTTTGAAAAAAAAAAGTCCTCTAACTCTGCAAAGAGGCTTCAACCACAGTATCTTGAGAATAAACTTCTTGATTGTTTTGGTTGACTTTTTCCAAGGCATGTGGTCAATAGGCAACTTTGTGCTTTAGAGGTGAACTGAAGTTTAAAGATAAGCTTTACCAACATTGCTGCATTTCTATCTGGTTCTGCAACAGAGCAGAATTGAAAGCTTTGATAGCTCAGTGTTTATAATATTTCACTCAAAAAAACCTTAATTTTATTTGGGAAAGAAATGCCTACAGACCTATAGCACTAGCAATTTAGATGGCTAACATAACTAAGTGCAGGGTATCAGACTTTCTAAGAAGCTTAATCAGTGTTGCCAACTCTACGTACATGTACACAGAGGCAAGGCTTTCTTAGAGTGGTATCTTTTTCTTTCTTTTTTTTGTTTTTTGGGTTTGTTTTTTTTTACCAACTGTATAGTTGGGATAGAGTTAGACAAGCTTATGAATGCAAGTCATTCTCCTTCAGGTCTAAGCTGTTAAAAATAAATTAATTGACCTGCTTGGGGGAAAAAAAACAACCCAGCCAAAACGAAACAAAAAAACTAAGAAACCCTGGATTTGATTGAAGATAAGCTCTTGGAATGAGGCTGGGTGCACACGTTGAAGGACAGCCAGAGCAGAAGTATGCCCACTGCTTGCAGATGTTAAAAAAAACAAAACTCCAAGAAATGGCGCTTTACTTTAACTAAGCTTGCTCTTGTGCCAAGCCCAGCACGTACGCAGGAGAGGAAGTGCCTTAGTTGGACCCAACTTGCTTGACTTCTGTATAGATCAGGCACTTTAGTGGGGCTTTTTTGGTGCTTTTATCTAATAGCCAATTGACTTGGCTTTAGATGAAATTGCTAGAGGAGTCAGGTCAAAGTAATGCTCAGCTTCTTCCAGTAAAGTGTGTTCACTTATGGCTGAATGGGAGTGCAGTTTGGTGTCCTTCAGGGAATTCTTCATCAGGACTTGGTAGTGCCTCCTTCTCCCTTCCAGCCACATGGAAGTCATCTGCTTATAATGTCTGCTTGCTTTGAAAGTAGCAGGGCTGTGCAGCTCTGGCCAGTCTGGGGCTCTGGGTAGGATAGGGAAAGGAGTGATATAGCTGGGATTTAGTTTAGGACCAGAACTGGGGAGAGGTGGTACACTTACACTTTAGGCAGGTTCAACTGTGGTGATGTTCTGCTATGGTAATTGTGTATTCCTTCTTTGCATACCCTCACTAGTTGGGGGCTATGTAAGCATTCATAAATGTGCTTCAGGAATATGCGGGGGGGGGGGGACACTGTAATTAGAGTGGCTCTGAGAGCCAGTCTAACTAAAGCACCCATGTTCTATGTTCATTGTCCCCACTCTGAAAAATGGCAGCAGGGGCAGCACTTTAACCAAAGCTTGCCAGATAAGCTTTGGTTAAAGTGCTCACAATGCCATTTTTCAGCATGGGGATGCTGATGCAAGTGATGCTGGAGTCTGCTGGGGTGCAGTAATTACCACGTTCCAGCAGACTCGATTAAGACTGGCTCTGACACGTGGTAATTTACAGCACATTGGAGCAGCTTCACTACATGTGTATAGGTGCACTTTGTGTCTGTTTTACTATTTGTGGGCCTTAATCTTATACTGTTTAGGGGAGATTTTTGGCTGATGTATGTGCAGAGACACCCCCATGAGGCAGCACTAGAAGGGTGTCCCTTCCCAATGGACTGCTCTAGGTGGTAGCTGCCCTCGATTGGTTTGTTAATGACTGAAACTATTAACTGTATGGGTTTACAGTTGTTAATGTTCAGTGGCTAACATTGAAGTTGTGCTTAGCATATTACAGTTGTGTTTATCCCTTTCTCCCTGTAATAAACCCTGTTTATTATGTTGCTTGTGAGTTGGGAAGTTTTTGTTCACCTTAGAACACCCAGTTAAATTTTAAGGTTTCTAGGTTGGGGCTTGAGCCAGGTTGAGAAAGTTGGGGTTGGTGTAAATGGGAACTTGGCTCTTGTTACTATTGTCTAGGGCCTAGCAGAAAGGTTTTACATAATGTAAATGTAACCTACGTCATTAAAAAAGTTTTTGGTTTTCAGTAAAATTTGCAGATTGTCATGAAATAAAAGGCATTTTGGGGGTTGGGAACCCTAAGTTTAATGAAAAATCTTTAATGGGAGTTAAGGACTTGGTTTTTTTTGATTCTTTTAACAGTATAATTTCTGGCAATGCTTCCTCTCCTTCCTCCCTCCCACCATTCTAACAACTGTCTAATCAACAGTAACAACTCTAAAATGTTAAAGTAAACTGGGACAGTAGCATAACTTGTGGGAGTGAATGGGGTACCAGCCCAGGTCATCAGTTTAGTGAAGCTGCCAGAACAGTGTCTCCCACCTGTCCTCCTGAGAGTCTGCACCCCAGCATTAACACATCACACTGAATGAATGCATATCACACTGATACTGTAGCTGCAACAACAAAGGCTAGCAGACTGTACCATGGCAGCAGCAGCCAGGGACCTTTTTGAGTCCCTGAAGCAGGTAAGACCCGCATGCCCTTCCCGTGCATTCAACATCTCCTCCCCTCCCATGCTCAGTGGCACCTGTCCCCTCAAGGGTCCCACATAGGTTTGTTTGCTTGTTTTTTGACTAGGGAAAAGATAAATGCTATAATTCTGTAACCTGCCATAAGCAGATAGCTAAGGAGGGGAATGTCTTTGTGCTTTTTCTGATGACTGAAAATAAACTCATGACATCTTTCTCCAAATAAGTGTGCAATACAAAGCCTTGATCTTCACTTTTTGCTGATGAATCGAAAATTTCATATCAGATGGAGCATTGACATGTGTGGAGAGTTTAGTTCTGCTCCTCCTAACCCTTCATTTGGGAAAACCTATTTTGTTTTGTTTTTAAGTGTGTAAAAAGGAAAAAAAAAACTTTCACAGAAAGAGTTTGGTTTCTGAAATGCATGTTGGGAATTTGAGTAAACAGATGCACATATTTCAGCATTCACTCCACCGGGAAACCTGAAGATTAGGATATAGTTTGTGATGCCATCATCCAAGTTAACCCTCTAGCTACAATGAACAAATCAATACCTGATATGTACAATTTTCAAGAAAACATCCTTGAGGGATAAAAACCTTTGAAGGTTTATGCATACAAAACAAAAAAGGATACAAACAAAACTCTCCCCCTTTCTCTTTCCTCTTGGAGCAGCCAAGAATAAGTTAGAACTGTCCTCTAAATGCATGGAAAATTTAAGCAAGAACTTGTTTTTCAATCTTTCCTGAAGTTCAGTGACTAAAACTTCCTCTCTTAAAAGCTCATTTGTAGGGATCACACCTCTTGATATAATCTGATAGGAAGTTCTGGATAAGAACATTTAGATTTTCCACCTGTGGTCTATAGTCTTTGGTATTTCACACAAGTTTCATAACCACAAAGAGAAGGGTAACAGTCATAAAGCCCATTACTTCAGCATGTGGGCATGAAGCAGTGGCTTTAGCATCATATAGGGTGCTGAATTTACAATGCTTCAGTTATCCACTGGCCTTAATGAAGAGTGATATTTCTAATGTTTTCATGGTCAACCTTTCTATTATACATGGCTGCCCTATATTTGAAAATTTGCGATTATTTTTCTAATTACTCTTGGAGATAATCAGTAACAAATGTTTCAGAGTACACATTAAGACCACATTTTTCAAACGTGAATGCCTAAAGTGTAGTTTCCTTAAGTCATTTGTTTAAGTCTGGAAACTGCAAAGCTGGCATGTTTGGCACTCATTTTAAGAAATTATCTCCACTGAAGTAGTCTCAGCTTTCTCACTTTTAATAATATTTGCTCTGCTGATACAGATAATTTATTTGCCAACTGAAACTTTGACAATTAAAATGTTTCCCTTAGGGACAGAGTAGAACACACATAAGAGAGCTTAAAAATCCTTATGCTTTGAAATGGAGAGCCATTTTTGTACTACATCTGGTCTCTTTGTGATGAAATATGGCTGTTTGTCTACCTGTTTTGATGAGCATTATTAAATTCCATAAAAAAGCAGTGGATTTTCATTGTCTTCTATTCATGTTCGAAACATGGAAAGCTAAAAATCAAATCAGCAACCTGACCTACAAAATCACTCTTTTTATTAAAGGTCAGATAATGAAGTTTGAGTCTGAAGCCCTTGATCTGGCAAAACTTCCAATGACTTTGACCTGGTGTGAATTATTTTCAAAAGTTTAAATGAAATCCATTCAGTTCAGTGCTGTTATGATTTTGCATAATTACTTAATCCATTTTTAATTAACAGTAAAAACAAGACAACCTCTTTCTCCCAGTGGCATAATTAGGGTGAGGTGAATGGGACAACTGGCCCATGCGCCAACCCTGGTGTGGGAAGCAAAAAAAAACAGGAAAAAAAAAGGTGCTTCTGGCAGCCATACAATCATGATCACTATGGCACGGCAACTGGAAGTTGCTGCTCTGCCTTTGTGTCCTGGGTACCTGACCACCTGCTTAGGCTACACCTGTGTGCAGCACTAATGACCTGTTTCCAGGTTGACTTTAAAACATCAAATTGCAACATCTGATGAATTGAGCTCAGGCCCACAAAAGCTTATGCATAAGTTAGTCTATAAGGTGCATCTCAACCCTGCTTTCTGTATGACTTCAGATAAACATGGCTAACTACCTCCCTGAAAAAAACTCGACCACTACCAAAAAACTTAATTTCCAATATATAGGACTATGGAAAAAAAAAATCTGTACAGTAAAATATTTTCACTAATTGTAGACTTATTATAGTTTGTAAAAGACTAGCAGGAAAGGAAACAAGCAAATAAAACATGTCCGTCATCAAGGACAGCCTCTATTTCATCCTGACATATTAGATTATTTTAAAGTTACTCTGGGAAAAGAGCTTGTGATACATTTGGTTTGATAACTCATAATTTCTGCTTCAGTTTCCATCCTCTGGTTTGTAACCTCTACCATTTCAGAAGACTACCACACACTGGTATCACACATCCTACAGTTGTAAAGCCAGTAATGGTTCTGCTACTATTTCTGTGCATGTGTGGGGTGGGGTGGGTGGAAGGATAAGGTTAGTAGCAGATCACAAACAGACTTGCCATGGTGTGCATGCTTTTGTAAATAAAGCAAAAAGCTTTTATTGAACCAAATCTTAACCAAGTCCTTAATCTTCTGAACCGTCATATTGTGTGTGTCTCTTTTTTTTTTTGAATGAATTTAGACAACCCACATTTATATAGCATTTCAAAGAATTCATTGCAAATTAAGCAATGTGCCTAGCACATTGGTAAATTCAACAAACTTCAACATTTCTCCCAGGTTTTGGAGAAGAATTCAACATGATGTTCATAAGCAGTACAGGTTGTGCCACTTAAGTGTTGCTTACAGCCATTTGTTTTTTATTAAATAGACTAGTAGGGATGAAATTCCAAAATACGCTAAAATGTCTTCAGTCTTCTCAGACTTTGTTTAAGCAACCAGCTTTGTATAGTTTTGCTATAGCAACGGCTATAAAATGCTAAGATTATGGCAGCTTGACAGAGAGCACTCTCCATTACTTTTGCTATGTTTTTTATCCTTGGCAGAATCTGGCAGTGTTGCTAAGGTCATTTGAGGGAGCTGGAATATCTTCAGCATGAGTGGATGTTGGAGTAGAATTATTGCCATTGTTTTTTGCCTTATTTAATGTACTATGAAGAACTTAGAATACAGTATATGAACTAGTCTTGGTACAAAACAAGAATTTCATTTTAAGAAGAAAATCTAACATGGAATGAAAATCAAGACCTTTAGAAATATTTTGCAAAACGGAGCAGTTCAGTTCCCTGCTCTGTCTGATTTAGAACAGATTTAGAGTTATTCTCTCTCTGTAAATCTTTTCTGTTGAAACATTTTACTTTGGCCCGATGAATACATTTGTACACAGAGGCTGTGTCCAGACGTGCAGGGGCATGAGCATGCGGTGGCATAAATAGTAGTGGCACAAATTTGTGCTGCCACTTTGTGCCTCAGCACATGCCCCTGCATGTATGCTTTGTTGCAGGACAAACTGTCCTGCTTTGGGCAAACTACCCTTGCCCAGCTCCTCCTGGCTCTGGGTGTGTTGGAGCAGTAGAGGTACAAATGGAGTAGCAGAACTGCTCTGGCCAGCAGCCAGAGCATCTCACTGGAGAACCAAGCCTCTGTTTGTTCCAGTGCACACTATTTTTGTGTCCTCTGTGCCACTTTTTTCCTGGTGTTTTTTTTTCACCAGGAAATTTGCAAATTTTAAGTGTGGGGCACATTTTAATATTCCATGTGCACAGTTTGTAGCATCACAAAGAGGTTTGTGCTTGCCTGCACATCTGGATGTGGCCAGAGGGAGCATCTACATGTGCACTTTACTGTGCAGTGGACTAATTTACTGTGCAGTAAAGCATCACTGTCTACACATGTGCTGCAATTAGGGCACAGGAGATTAATTTACTCCAGTATAGTATAGTCCCATCAGACATGGATAGATACTATCCATCAGTGGAGTGAATGACTGCACTTACATGCATGTGTAGATGGTGACATAAGGATTAATTTACTTTGGCTGAAATTGCACCAGAATTTAGTCAGCCACATTAATTACATGCGCAGACATGCCCAGAGAGAATCTGTGTAATCTCCCACATTCTATGTGACTGCCTTTATTTGCTAGGTCTCTAGGCATTAGGTTTGCAGAGAGATTAATCTGGAACCTAGTTTGTTTTGGGTATCGTTAACGCAATAGGTAACACCCAATTTTTACAGCTGAAGATTCTCTCAGTTGTACATGTAACTTTATTGCGGATAGTCTTTGAAGGAAAGTTTTTCCTCTACATCAACAGCACCTGGACCAACAAGGCTGTTTGTCACTGACTGGTACATCAATACAGGTAGTAATAAAACGCCAAAGGGTGGTAGACTAAAAAGAGGGCAGGAAACTGTAGCTTCAAGTGCATCTTTTGTGTTCACTCCATAGGAACTTCAGCTGTATATTAAGGTTAGTGTCCTCCAGTAGAAGCCCTTCAGCAAAGGGTGGAAGTATAAATGCAGCCATTTTTCCACAGAAAGCAAGTATGTATAGATGCCTTTTGCATAAAATTAATGCAGTTTCCATTCCCTGATATTAGCAATAGTGAATTAAGACTAGGTTCTGATTGTATAATTTAGGAAAATGGAAAATCTAAAAGAAAGGTGTAAAAAGAAATTGTAAGGGAAAAAGGTGCATAGAGAAAATTAATTGTTAGCAGATTATTTATTTTCATGTTAACATCTAACATCACAAGGTTTTAAAGCAACATATTTGATTATTATTTGTGTTTTGATATTAGCATTTTCAAGTACAGTTATGAGGTTGAACTTTTACTTTAATCTCCCATCTAGTCACCACTGCCATTTTTGGTATATGCTGCCCACACAACACTGCATTGTTTGCGGAGCAAATTTAACGCACAATTTAAAATGACCTTTACTTTAATATTAGCACTGTAAATGAGAGTCTCTGTCAACGCAGCATCCTGCCAAAACACGGTGCTGTAGCAATAGCACTGCTGGTCAATCTCACCAGTTACTGTCATTATTGATATGTATGAATGATCTGGTATGTTTTACAAGTCAAGAACGTAAGATGAGGAGCTTCTTCTGCAATTCTGCTCTGATGTTTTTATTCTTAGTTTTTACTCTTGCTCAAAAACTTAATAAGGTTGTGGATGTGCAAAAAATGGGAGAGAAACTTGGATCTTATTCTATGTCCCTTCAGTAGTAATTAGAGTATAGCTAATATATAATAATTGTAATAAAGAATTGGATCAGAAGGAAGATCTAGAATATTTGCATGAGTAGGTTTTGAGAGAATGATGAATATAGAATGGAATTTATGAGTAGACTAGAAGAAAACCAGATGTTACAAAAGCTATACTTTAATTCTGATGAGATAGCTTAGTAATCTTTCTCTTTAAATTAATTTAAAAAAAGACCAGAGAAACACTGTACCTGTTGTTAGTTGTTTTTACTTGTGGATTTGTGTCTTACTATTTCATACATTGTGATAAATTAAAGAGTGAAGAAATGCTACATACCTACTTGTTAAATACAATGTATCGGGTAATCTAGTTTTTAACATTTTAAATAAAAATCCATTCAAAATTTTAAGCTTATAATACATTTCCATAATACAATATTATTACTGCACACACATTTGTTAACATTTATAGGCCAGACATCATTGCTGATGTGTTTTTTAGCTGCTTTTTTTTAAGTTACCAAAATTATCAGCTGAAATTTTTTCCCTCATTGTTGATATATTTCCCTTCTGTAACCATCTTTATCAGATACAAAAACATTACCCTGCCTTATCCAAGTCACTGGCAGTTCTATGAGTTGTAATACTTTGGTCAGAATCATAGTACCACGTGAACAATAATATTTCCTGTCTCAGTTCAGTGCAGTTAGGGAGGAGGTTTTCCCCCATTCTCATTCTTGTATAAAAACTAGCTTCAGTGCCTTCCTCCTCTTTGTTGGGTTTTAGCAAGCAATCTCATGCATGCAGAGCTATTCTGTGTTCCTCCCAGCATTCTGGAGCCTAGCATTACCATTCTCCCTACTGAAAGCCAGCCATGTAGGAAGACCTGTCTGTAGGTTAAGTGACATAAGTAGTCTACCATCATTTCTCTGTTTCATCAGACTCTTCACTTGAGAGTGTTGGCCTGAAGCTGGTTTAAAAGGCTCAGGTAGGCTTTGGATTTCAAGAATCGAGGATAGGAATCCCTCTCCATAAGTACGTAGACAGTTTTTTGGGCTTCATCAAAGCTTGTGAGGGTTGGGTCTTGAGCCTTTTTAGCTGTTGTTTCTCTTGTACGATAGTCAATATTAATCTGGAAAGACAAAATGAAATGTAATGTGTTGGTGTTTTATTTTTTTTTTTAAAAAAGTTCCTTCCTGTTTCTTTTTGTTACTTTATCTTGCTGGAACAAACTCTTCGATTTCACTCCAAAGGGTTTTTTTGGTTTTTTTTTTAAGTTAGAACAATTCATCTGCCCTTATATGTGCTGCCTTTTCATTTTAGTGATTAAATATAAAACTGATACACTAACTGCACACAAGAAATACTGTTCATTGTTGTAACACAGTTGCTTCTGGGGTTGAAGAACCACAACACAAAGGTTTAGGTGAGGAAGTAAAGAATAACTTTAAGTCAAATAACAAAAGGACTCTTTTTGGCTGAATGTTAAGCATACAGTTTGGAATAAGGTTGATGCTAGTACATTTGTCCTGTTCCCTGCCTTCTCCCCCCACTCCAAAGTCATCTCTGATCTTTAAGGACTAAAAATCACCAACACTTTAGTCGGTGTTTGAGGCAGGATGCCCTCATGTCTTGTTTGGCATAAGTTCAAATCAGTTCAAAAGAAGAGTATCACCAGATGAATCATTACTACCACCACCTCCACTTTCCAAGCAGGATTTATCCATTCATTGACCTGCCTTATGTAATTGTGTTTGTGAGGCTTTGGTAGGCTTGGGGCACAACACAGAAGTATAGTAGGTAAATTAACAAAACCATGAATGCCTTTTCTTTCCATTTAATTAAATGGATATTTGTTTTAGAATGACATGTTTATTCTTTTTCATGGCTGGCCCATAATATTTCAAATATAAATATGTACACATTAACTTTGTACTTACTTGTTTAACAGCATTTGACTGAACAAACTCCTCATATATCCTCTCTGCTTTGCCATGTAAGTGATCAGACTTGGTTTTCTTGTATTCTTCACAGGCCAACCAGAACTCCATATTCTCCTCACTGAACTCGGACTTCAGAAATTCCCGAAAGACTCCCTGACCTCCTACAGCAAACACAAATACACAGTCAGGTTTAGCATTATATTTAAGACGCATCAGAAAAGTAATAGTTCAATAATAAAGAAGTATCAGTAATAAAGTAATGCACTTACTTTGGCTGGCAAGAAGCTTTTCCAAAGACTGGGACCATTGCATCACCTCTTCTGCAGAAAGCCTACAGTGACAAAAAGGAAAGGAAACGATATAATATAAAAAACAAAGTATTGTACTTTTAGGAAGACTTAAATGATTACAGAATGCTATGAACATGAATTGCTTATTCTTAAAACTCATAATTGACTCTGCATAAAATTGCTAGCATTGCTTGGAGATTGAAGTGGGGCAAATAATAAACAGAGTTATACAAGTAAGTTAATGAAAGACTGGAAGGCTCCATGATTACCTAGACTGGACCCTGAGATTTTTAATTAACTTTTACCATAGCCTTGAGAGTGTCATTTTATCAATTTGTGCTACTGTTTCCCCATCTCTAAAATAGGGATAATGACATTTCCCTACTTCACAAACTTGTTGGTGAGCTTTAATTTATTAGCTCCTGTAAAATAGTATGTTTGGTGGACATCCCTGAAATCAGTTATATATTTATAGAAATTAATACAGTAGTTTGTAAAGACAGAATATAGTAATTTAGCCTTAGTTAACTATTATTATACGTTACGAGAGCTGAGTACTTACAGAACTTTTCTGGAGGTAGAAGTTTTGATGCCAGATTCAGGATGTGGGACCATGGACTTCAAATAGCTTTTCAGATCAGCACCACTGAAATCAACAATCAAACATTTGTAATATGTCCATTATTCTGGTTAAATACAGTTGCATTTATGTTCTGAAAGAAAGTCCTAGAACTTGTGCATGTTTAAAGCTAGAGTTTTTCCCTCTGATAGTTGATGCCAGCCATGCTAATAATACATGTAATAGCTCTCAGGAGAACAAGAGGTTTGACCCTTGCCAAATAAAGCCTCTTCCTTTCCATTCTATACTGAACATGTTTTAATTTGTTTTAACAGAGAAAAATCTGTTCACCCAGATTATTTTCAGTTCAAGTCCTATTGTAGTAATATTATAGTTGTTCAATACCTTGTGCCTGTGAACTCTATGAAATGGCACTAATTCTAAATCCTCAAGTTCCTGATGTGAATTTCACTTCAAATACATTTGATTACTACATCACATGTACTTACAAAGCCTTTTGCTTCTTTTTATGGACCTTGCCTTCTGCGACCTTGCATTCGGCTTCTTTCAATTCAGTTGGGTTGTTGTGGGAAAAAAATAATCCTGGCATTTTGCGTAATTTTGGTGTAGGGTTGTCTTCTGCAGTGATAATCCGTAGAGCTGCAAATGTCAGCTCACAGACGGTGCTGCCGCTTTTTATTGATGCAAGCAGGTTCTTTCGTTGGTGGGAACAGATCTGTTTATCATGCAACCTTACCACAAGCTGTGGAAGTTCCCCTTTTTTTCGGCACACAGTGACGTGTATCTTTGAAAAAAGAAAACAGCAGTGTCTCGTGGCCAAGGTTAAACCGGATGTGATTATATCTGTTTGGTTAAAAAGAAAAAAAAAAGCTTAATTTTTTTTTTTGAAAAAAAACGCAAAAGTTCTTGACTATGTCTGACAGGTGCCCTTGACCATGTCTGAGGTTTTTAACATTTTAAAATGTTAAAAACTAGATTGTGCCATACTTCTATTGCATGCAATTTGGGGATCTTTCTTTGAACATGTGCCAAATGTTTCCCATTCACCTAAGAAGGGCACATTTGCTACAGAATGTACCTGTACTACATAATATTAGGGATACTAATAATCCATTTTTTTATAATGAATTTTATTGGCATACTAGAATAGTAAGAATAATGACATGACGTATTGTCAATGCTAGAATTCCATATGCAGTAAGCTTTGCAGTTCACACACTTGAATACTGTTTGAAACATAGATAATACAACTTGATTAGCCTTGGTCTAAAATATGTATACAGGAAACATGTTTAAGGATACTTTTAGTAGGAGGAAAGGACTTTAAAGCTGCATTGAGTACATTCAGATTAAAGTAAACATTATAGCACACTCAAGGGATCGGTAGGTCCTGCTAATGAGTTTAGATTTTTATATATGAAGATACTTGCATTTGTGCCTTGGTGAATAAAAAGGAAAGGGCAGAATTCTTCAACAAGAGAAATGAGTTGTTTTGATTCCATCCTTTTGTGATGATTCCTGCCTATTTTAAGGGCATGTCTATATTACTTCTATGATGATCCTAAAGCACTCAAAAACAAGGTCTGCTCACTCAGTCCCACTCCATGTGCACTGCTTACCAAAAAATAATATATCTCTGCTTCTGACATATGGGCAGGAACATTCTCAGGCATGGACAGATCTTGAGTTTTAGAAAGGGAGGTGCAGATGGTGTGGTGTATCATTATATATAACACAATACATATTTTTCTCCAGTTAAAAATAAACTAGAAACTTTACTAATATTGACTAGGGGCCTAGGGCTTCATTATCCAGTTTACCATTGAACCAAAAACAAATATAACTTAATGGGAATGATTTAAAAACAATTTGCAGGGGTGTGAAATAGGAGCTTCGTTATCAGGAACTATTAATAGACAGTAGTACAACTGCAAACACGGGTGACTGGTGCCTCTTGAGTCAGGGGGTCTACTTCTGGAAGTGGCGCAGCCACTTTTGCTGGCAGCCCCGCTCTCCAGCCAGTGCTCACAGAGGGGGCACCGGTGCTCCTGCCTGCCTGTTACCTAAACAGGGAGCGTGGCCTGACAAGGGGTGCACCAGTGCTCTCAGGGGGTGCACGTATTTCCCTGTGCACCCCCTACGCATTGCCACTGACTGCAAAACAAGTGATAGCTGGATTGGTGGAACATCAAGATCATTAAAAAGAAGAGAGGGTTGTTAACACCTGTGTAGAATGACGAGTTTAGAAGCGATGAGATGGGTTACAATGAGCCATGAAGTTGGATGACTCTCTCAGCACTGCCTGATCAGAAATGCTGCTAGCATTGCAAGCGTTTTAAACTTTGGGTGGAGCGGGAACCAAAGTGGGGTTCAAGTGCAGCAGTGCACCCTCTCTTGATCTGCCTTTCCTCTCAAGTTTTGTCTCAGGTGTGCTCCTGAGGTGGCACTGGGCATACCCAGCACTGCAATAATCATGACCATTTATTTCTTCCAGTATATGGTGAGAGCAATTGGGTAGGACTTTTTCTTGGTAGTGGCATAATCATGCCCTCAGATGTCTTTTGAACCTTTCCATAGATATCCCGTACTTCTGCAAAGTTTAATCTGTTTGTTTTAACCCTGTGTGAGTTGTATAATTTATCCAGGGTTTCTTGGGATCACAGGAAAAGAGATGATTTACTGACTTGTCTGAAACAGCCACAGTATAGTATTGAGAATATTGTAAGAATGAAAATTGTGTCTAGGTAACTTGTATAAGTTCATGGATTCAACATCCTATAAGACTTATCCTGAAAATTAAATCTGCGTCAAAACTGACCTAACCACCAGTTCTTAGCAATCCTTTGTACATTAACAGTGACATAAGTATATCTGTCTGAATGCTTCCTGTGGTACTGTTTCTGCTCCACAGATGAACACTTATTTACTAAATGCTTTCAAACTCATTCACCCCAAAGGACTAAAAGGAAAAGAAGAGTTGGCTGATGTAAACATGTCTTTAAACTAGGTGGCTGAATTTTCTGAGGCAATGTAATAATTATATAGTTCACAAAGCATTTAGGTCAACATGGGACCTAGCAAAAATATAGAGCCTAATTTTCAGTAAATAATGATTCATCTCCGGTCCCCTAAATCAGTGACCTGATTCTTCATTTTCTTGAAGCCTTCTCTTTTTTGTTATCCTTATGCAAAGTGAGCATCAAATGTCACCTTTGTGATTTAATAGCAGTTAAGTCCCAATGTACATAGTGTATTTATACCTATACAGGCAGTCAAAGATTTGACATTGTGAAGTTAGAAAGAAGTTTGTCTTAAGTTCCTATGGGATCTGATCTGGTCTTGCAAATAAATACTCCTAAGCTAGCCTGCTCCAGACTACAGAAAGGACAGAGTTGCATAAACCAACTTTGCCACCTTCTGTAGCCCTATATCAAATACGGCAGAGCCAGAACCAAAGGCCCTTGCCTAAAATTTTAGGTATATATAAAGTACACACATGTGTATGTGTGTGTATACATATACGTGTGTGTATATACTTACAGAATCATAGAAAATTAGGGTTGGAAGTCACCTCAGGAGGTCATCTAGTTCAACTTCCCAATCAAGGCTTTGTCTAGCTGGGTCTTTAAAAACTCCCGAGGATGGCGAGTCCATAACCTCTCTGGGTAATCTGTTCCAGTGTTTTACTATTCTCCTAGTGAGAGTTTTTCCTAATATGTAACCTAAACTTCCCTTGCTGCAACTTGAGACCATTGCTCCTTGTTTTGTCATCTGCCACCACTGCCTAGCTTCGTCCTCTTTCAGTTAGTTGAAGGCTTCTATTAAATCTCCTCTCCATCTTCTCTTCTCTACTTTTACATAAGTCCAGTTCCCTCAGTCTCTCCTCATAAGTCATGTAACCCAGCTCCTAACCATTTTAGTTGCCCTCCACTGGGCTCTCTCCAATTTTTCCACATGCTTTCTATACTGGGGGGCCCAAAACTGGACACCATACTCCAGATGTGGCCTCACCAGGGCTGATAAGAGGGAAATAACAGCTGAGACCTGCCATTAGAGGGCTGGCAAATGGGTACATGGCTAGGGTTGCAAGTCTGCTCCATGGCTGCCCTGCTTGCCAGCTCTCTATCCACAGTATAGACCAGGGAGGAAGGGGAAGCTCCCCCTGCACCACTTGAATTGCCCCCCTGCTATGCCCTGAATCATCCCACTGCCACACATCATCCCCTGTATTGTTCCTCCACTCCCTAGGTTGCTGCTGTGCCACCCCAAACAGCCCAAGAGCAGTGATAGCACCCCCACCCCTCCTGTTCCTGTGCAACTTGATCCAACCCTCGCTGGGTCCTATAGCTGCCCAGCAGTTCCTCGTCCCCCTGCCTCTCCTTCAGGACTTGGCAGGGGCTGAATCCAGCTGTGTGGGGACAACATGGTATGTATGTGCCTCAGGAGCATACATGGCCTCCCATTCAGGCCTCTGCCACTTGTGGGCTGACTGGGATGGCAGAGTGGTGATCTGGGGTGGATCTTTGTGATTATTCTTTTTTCAGTAATAAACAGGCACTTTCCTCCTCTGAGTATCTCCGTCTTCAAGTCATCCCTTTCTGTGCCTGTGTAGTGTTTCCATCTCACTTTTCTGAGTGTGAATCACTTCTTCTGTCTATGACTGGAGGCGGGCATAGGTGGTGGCAACCCCCAGCTTGGTTGAAAGAAACTGAATAAGCCTAGAGTGGCTGACCTCATTGCAAGGACTGTACAGATAAGTGTGTAGAAACAAATTTCCTCCCAGGAAAAATTCTGTACCATGCTGAAAAAGAGAAAAGAGAAGAAAATAATAATGTAAAATGTTGGAGGTGGGAGGCATTGTTGGCAAGAATGAGAGGGAACTTTATTTGAGTTTAGCATCCGTAAATCCTGACAAGGCCAGCCAGTTTTGATGTGAACTTTCCTGAATTTGAATTCAGTTGCTAATTAAGCAAGTATGTATGCCTTTTTGATATTTGTGGAATATAAGGCACTATTTATATATTTTAAATAGTCTTACTACTTTTTTCATGTCAAACCACAGTTTACACTCATCTTCAAATCATGTACCTTTTGCTGCCTGTGAATTCCCCAGTCTCAAAAAAGAATTTCAACCATTCTGTGGTGGTATGAAACCCAGCATGTATATAGAATAATAAGCAGGAAGTATTAAAGGATTGTTACAGAATTTCTCTCCTTATTATTGCCATTGTATGAGTTCTTTGGGGAGGTGGAGGAAGACAGAAGCCCAGGCACTTCCCTTTTCTACGCTTCAGTTCAATCACAAAATACCATTATCTGTTTCATAGATTGCTGTACTGCACAGTTAATTATTATTTGTATTGATTATTTGATTGGTAATTAAGCTATGGTGGGGTTCTTTTTTCACGATCACCATAACAGTGCATGGTAGTTAATATTTTGGGGGCCAAACTATTCGTTTCACGACAGCTTTGAAGGTATGTCCAAATAATAGTACTAATAATGCTGTCCGCAAATTGATTAAGGAGGGAGAATGCTTTCATAATGATTGGCATCATCCCTGTACAGCATGACAACAAAGGATAATTTGTTTGCAGCCAGTGTAACAGGCTGTCATTCATGCCATAATTTGCCTTTACTGTTTACAAGACATTTCAAAATCTCCTGTGGGCATGCGGTAAATAACACATCTAAATTTTAGTAGAAGCAATATCCAAACACTAGAGGAGATTCGAATGTCAAATATGCTTTATAATTCTAACTGCATCAGAAGTGCTACTGAGTAAAGGCAATTTTTCATAGGAAGAACCTCGGAGAATTTGTGCGTGCTTGCGTGCGTGCATGCGTGCACTTGCTTGAGAGAGAGAGTAATTCAGGATTACAAAGTGAGCAAGATTTTAATTAAACTGAAGAGAAAAGAAAAATCCCATGACCTTTGACATGCTATTTGCTTCTGTCTTTTCTTTCCTCTACTTCCTTATGTTCTTGCTAAAGCACTAAATGTGGGGATGTTGAATACACGTGCCCTATGCCTGCTCTGACCTGTTCTAATTATTCAGCATTCCCGCGTTTCAAAATGGTGATGGGGTGCTTTAACTAAAGCTTGGCAAACAAGCTTTAGTTAAATTGCTGCTGCCACTATTTTGAAGCTCAGGATGCTGAATACACAAGAGGCTGTGGGCATTTTTGTTTAGAGCGGCTCTCGAGTGCTTCTCTAATTAAAACATCTCCTCCCTCTTACCCTGGAGTATGTGTAAAGATGCTCTTCAGATTGCTTTGCCTTAATGCCTGTTCAGTTTACTCCAGTTTCTTAATAGTAGATGCATCCTTTTATTCTACTCATGCTGTTATCAGGCATCTGAACCAAATAGGCACGTGGGAACAAATTTTCTGGGGCGCAGTATGTTATTCTCTCATACCCTAAAAGGACCTCTGTTGGTGAATATCTTCTTCTTGATCATGGGAGCAGAGCTCCAACCTAGCTGTGAAAACAAGTGATTTCTTTGAAATGCTGCTGTCTTCTATATGACCTGAAGAGAGAAGGCGCGATCCTTCCGTTAAGTGACTTGCTTCAAGGAAATTGAAACTAGTTTCTATATGGAAGGAAATTGAATTCATTAAAAAATGGTAGGGGTGTTTTGTTGTTTTTGTTTTCTTGTTTTGTTGTTTCTCTTTCTCTCTCTCTCTTTTTTTTTTTGGTGCATTTTCCCCCAACCTTACATATTTTATAGCAAGTATTTTGGAGCATAAAGAAAAACTAGGTTGTTGAACCTGATACAAGACAGGTATCATGTAGTCTGGCTATTATGGACATGTAGTCTGGCTTTGGTGCCCACAATGCCATTCACACATAGTTCTGTAACTTTTGCCTCCTTTTTTTTCCTTTGGAATGTAGAAATGACTTCTGGAATAGAATCCTGATCCCATTAAAATCACATTTTTCCACTGGCTTCATTAAGGCCAGTATTTTGTCTCTCTTACGCAGAACTCTGCTCATACCTGTTGGACCTCAAGCTAGAATCTTGGCCTAATTTTGTGAATATTCCTATCATACAGGTGGTATGAATGAATTAAGTAGGGTATTCATATGAGTAAATTTACTCATTTATTTATTTGATTTATAGGCCACCCTCTCCAAAAAAGGCTCAGGGTGATTTACAATAAAAGATAAAATAACTTATTAAAGAAACAGACCTATTAAGATAAGGTAGTATAATATAGTAAAACGAGCTCTCCAAACAATACCCAAGCTTAACATTGCTTGCTAAATGCCTTCCCAAATAAAGAGATCATATATTGATTCTGGAAGAAGTCCAAACTCAGGTTTTGGCAGGGCACAAAAGGGAGGGAGTTCCAGAGTTGGAGAAGCAACTGCTGAGAATGACCTTCCATGAGCTTTTGCCAAATTAACTTGGCACACAGCTGGAACTTGCAGGAACTAGCTCTTGGGTGACCTTAAGGATTGAGATGGAACAAAACAAAGGCAATCCCTTAGCACTGTAGTGCCCAGACCATTTAAGGCCTTATAGGTCAAAACCAGCATCTTGAATTGTGCCTGGAAAACTGTTAAGAGCCAACTCACTGACTCTGGACCACTGGAGAAATGTACTCATGTGCTTAATCATTTATACAGCTGGGGCCTTAGGGTATTACTATGGAAACATAACCTTTTTGCATTCAAGCTATTTAATGCACTTTACAAATCTATAAGGGAGATGATTTCTTTTAAACTCAGGCTTTCTGAATAAAAGATCTCTCTTTGACTGTGGCGGGCTTGTCTACCTTTGCCTGGTTCCTTGGGCTTAGATAATTGCCAAAGCAATTAGTGAGTCAAACCCACTAATTGGAGACCAGCAGGGAAGGATTTTTGGGAGGAGTCCGCCTTGCCCCTACATCAGGGTGAGGTGAGGAGCGGACTTAATTGAATACTGCACTCTATTTCCCCCCACGATTAGCCAGTCTTCAATCTTGGGGCAGAGGCCCAAAAGGGTGTATAAGGAGCTGAGTGCACAGCATGCGGGGGAGACAATGAGGGACAGAGAAGAACCTGGGGCTAAGAGCTGGGGAAGAGCCCTGAAGAGCCTGAAGTCTCTGCCGTTGGACGGGAGTAGCAGGTGGCCATGTCCCCAACCCCTCACTATGAGAGAGAGCAAAGAGCTGGTGCAGGTATTGCTGCATGGAGGGTCTGAGAGGGACCAGGACCTTGGGAGGTGCTGGAGGCAGCTCAGGTCTCCAACCCTGGCATGAAGCCAGCATCCACTGGTGCAGATGCTGCTGCACAGTGAGTCATTGTTGGACCGAGGGCCCTTGGAGTGGGCAGGGGGCAGTTTGGGCCCTGTTACCCGCAGGCCTGTACTGAAGCCCCAGCCCTGGGCAAGCATGAGGCAGCCCAGAGCCACTACCAGCTGGGCAGGCCAAGCCATCTGGGTGTATGAACAAGCCACGCACTCCACATGGGGACTGAGACAAGCATACCTGCTGCAGGAGCTGCTTGCCTAGCTGGGGATGAAACACTGGGACCTCTTGCTGGATCTCTACTTGCTGGAAAGCATGAATTCTCAGGCAAGAGGTTTTCCACCAGGGAGGGTCACAGAGGATAGCCCCATCAGAGTGGGTTTAGGCTAGAGAGAGACTCCTCTAGAGGAAGTGAGCATTTGAGATTTACCACACCTTACATTTTGGAGTGTTTTATTGATTCCTTGCTGCGTCTTATATTTTGGAGAGTTTATTAATTGCTTGTTGCGTTTTCTATTATAGAGAGTTTATTAACTGTTTATTGTGCTTTACATTTTGGGACTGCTTACCCATCAATTGCTGAGACATACTTACTCTCTGAAGATCCATGGGTGAGGTTTCTCTTGTGGGTCTTGGGGACTGCTATACTTACCTGTTCTGTTATTTGTTGACTAGAATGTATTATATGTCAATCTTTATCACCCATCCAGTTTATTTTATCCCCTCCCCTTTTAGTCTGCATCTGAATAAACCATGTATATAGTTAAGATACTGTGTCCTGGTCTTCCTTTATGGAGACAATGGAGAAGCGGAAGCTGTGAACAAGCTGCAGTTTCCATCTCCAGCATGTACGCCTTGCTAACCATCCCCTTCTGTTGGAAAGCAGGGTGTACACTCCAGTATACCTGGGTTACATGACTTTTTTTTTTTTAGATTTTCCTGGAAATGTGCATATTTTGAAATCAACCCAGACTTACAAAGAATGGTATAATCAGAACTGATGGTAACTAATAAGCCCTATATAAGTTTTTTAATATATAACCTCATTTTAAGCATATAAGGTACACCAGTGGGCTAATGTCTAAAAAAAGTTTGTATTATTATTATCTTGTCAGGATGGAATATTTATCAGTATAGGAATTCTTTTTGGCCTAACTCTGCTATTCATTTCTGGGAGCATAGCTAACCAATAGTGAGAACTTCTGAAAATCTTAGTTTTATTAAGTTTTAATTATTCTTTAAAAATATTATCTCTTATCCAAATGACCAAAATGGAAATGAACTATCCTTTATTATTTGCTGGGAGGTGGAGGGGAGGGAAGGTTCTGGTGTGTTTTACTCTATCTTGCCCGTAAATGACATAAGGCCATGATTCAACATTTTAGGAATGAAGATTTTTCAGGGCATCTTCCATCCCATGATCTCTGAATCAGAAGACAGATGATGAGGGTTTTCCTAGTTCTGCTCTTAACGTTCCACTTAGGCTGTTTGGAGCAAAGCTACTTCATAACAGTTCCTGTTAAAAGGGGGTGTCTGGATGCAGTTCAACCAGTGTCTGAAGCATAAGGAAAGTCATCCATCTCCATGTCATCAGCCCCTAAAAGGAGTACTCAAAAGAGTCAGGGTTCATGTTGGAGAAATGAATAAATATCCTTACTGCTTCTGGGAAAGATAATTAAACTGGAAGCTACTGTTTCTCCATCTGTGTTATAAAACTTCCATCTGTAGAGAAACTCCCAGATATCTGTAAGGAAGCTATCTGAGGTTTGTTGCTGGTGCTTAGAACCAGTCTAGAGGGAGAAGGCATCCGGGTAAAAGATTCTTCCTTTCAGTAGACCACATGATCCAAGCACTGCCCCCATGAAAAACTGAAAAAGGAGATGGCAAACTGTTGTTCTGTCTTATTGCTTCTCTAAGTGTGGAAATATAGGCTGCTGTGACCTTGGGTATATCTCTAAATTTTTCTGTTTGTCTGCCTTGTGGTGGTTGTGAGTCACCATTTACTACTGCTTGTGAGTGATAGCTAGCTGCATGATTAAAAGGTAGCAATAAGCACAGTTGTTATAAAATTGTTACTCTCTGACATCTTACAAAATCTGTTTGTGATATTTCTTATTTTTATGATATACAGTGGAACATAAAAGGATATTTATGATGGATGTAGTTTAGCATTAACACTTGTTTATGCTGGAAGATCTTCCAGAATAAATTATTATAGAATCATATTTTCTGGTCTTATTATAACACCCTCCATTTACTTCAAGAAACATACAAACCCTTTTATTCTCCTTCTTTCTCATGAAGAATGGTCATTTCTTATTTGCAGTATAAAAAGTTTGTACTATTTATCAGAAGCCAGCTCCTTTGCATTCTGGGGCTTTCCATATGAAATAACTGTTTTCTGTGAAATCGGGGGATTTTTAGTTCTCAGCTACATGGGTGACAACTAGATTAAAAAAATGCAGTACTCTTGTCTTCTGAGTGCTGATGGTACTACTTCCTGTGTCTGGTGTTTTGCAGTGCAAGATATATGTTCATTATGCACGAGATGGTAAATAGGCAGGATTTCTGATTACCTAGTTCACATTTTCTACACACAAATCTGCTTGCACAGAATCAATACCTTATTCCTGGTGTGATATCAAGCAGTAAGATGTGACAGACACTTCTGCTTTTCTAAATAGGAAAAATAGGACTGAAGTATTAAGCTCATTGGAGTCATGCTAGCAGAGAATTTCCTGCAGAATCTCAAACATTTTCATGTGACTTTGTTGCTGGGCTAACAAACTGACAGTCTGTAGGCTTCATTTTAACCAGAGCACCTGTCTGGGAACCTCTCTAATTAAAATGCCCATCCCCGCCCCTGAGCATGTGTATAGGTATCCTATAGTCTTAACTTGGGGACAACAGTCAGCCAATACAATGAAACATTAAGTCATGGGAAACCAATAAGGCAGTCTCTATGCCTTTCTGTTGGGCCTAAGGTGAAAAGGCCATCTAGAACTCTTACTTGGGGAACTTTTTAAAAGCATTGGTGACATGTAGGGGATGAACGTGCACCCCCTGAGACTGGCTGCTACCAAAGCTGTTGGCGGTGCCTATGGGCGGTTGCTGCTCGCCACCCACCCCTTGCCGCCAACACCGCCGGTGGTATCTGTGGGTGCTTGCTGCTTGCTACTGGTCACTGCTGCTGCTGGTGGTGGTGTCTGCAGGTGGTCGCTGATCGCCGGTTAGTGCTCGCCACCCCCATTGCTGCTGACACCGCCGCGGCCTCCTGCAGAAGCTCCCCCCGCACCACTGTCACTGTCACCTGCGGGTGGTAGCTGTGTCTCCCCAGCCTTGGGAGGCATGCAACATTCATGTTTAAAAACATTGTTTGCAGTAAAGCCTGCTCATGCCGAGCCCTCCACAGTGCTTCCCAATGGAACTGTAGGCTAGAATCCAGCTCACCTAGCTTCCTTCATCACAGGGTTACTGGGGGTTGGAAGCATCTAGCATAATAAGAAGACCAGCTGTCAGCAAACTTTTTGTGGAGTTTGGTGCTGCTTTCCTGGGAAGTCAGGGCACTTCTCTGTTATAAGCAGTTCCAAGCACTTGTTTTTTTTTAGAGCAGGAGACATGGAAGACCACAGCTACAGTTTATACTATCTCACAGGAAGACGGGGAGAAGATTTTTACAACTTAAATACAAACCATTTATAAGGGACATTTTAGCTTGCTGTTTGATGCCTCACATTCTGGACCAGTCTGTGCTGCAGTACCAATATTTCAGGTATGATTTAAAAATGAATATGGTGCCATTGCTAGCTAGCTTGTTGGATCACAGGTTTGAACATTCAGAAATGTTCCAGTTCCTTTTTTCTTATATAGTCTTTATTTCAGCAGGAGTTAGGTGCCTAACATACATATAATCCCAGTTGCATTTATTGATGTTCTTATCTGCATCTTTGGGTGACTAAGCATTTATATCCATGCAGAGTGATTGCAAAATGACACCATTATTGTGACATGGCAGTAATTTGTACCCACTTTCCTTCATTGCAAATGACTTTTCTAAAGTGAAAGGTAATGGAACCTCAGGCCCTTGCTATTCAAAGCCACATTATAGTTTTTTATTTATTATGGGGGAGTTAGTAATTATTTGGTGTGTGTAGCATTGGATTGATAAGGATAGAAATATTATGATACACATACTTAAAACACAGGCATTGCAATTACCAGTTTCTCAACCCATCACAGCCTGTGATGGTGAAAATGGTTTTCTTTTTTTTTTTTTCTTTCTTAAAAAAAATAAAAATAATTCTTAATATCTTCAGCCTCCCTTCTGAGAGGGAGGTCATTAGGGCCTATAATTACAGTAGAATTTTAAATACAGAAAACAAATATATGGTATCTTCAGTGTACCTTTAAACTCCTGTGTCCAAGAGATTATCCTTTATTCCCCCTCCACCCGGCGCATACATGTTATGCAATAATGTCAGGCTGTTTTGAAGCAGATCTGTTGAAACCATGGTCCCTGGATTAATCAAGTCTCAGGAACTATTCTTAGCTCCTTAAATGTGGTTTATTACTGAAGCTACTTAAAATAGCCTTGGTAGATCCAAGTTCTCCAGCTAACATAGCTTACTCTTGATTTTTCATTAATCTTAGGTTGTTTTCTTTAACTTGTAGATGGTTTGTTTGAAATGTATTGGAGTCAAAAGCAAAGAGAAGCCTTGGCCCTGGTAGTGGCATTAAAGCCAAAAGCTGAAGAACAAGATCTAAGAATATAATACACATATTAAGTACTATTATATATGTAATCATTCCCTTGTATTTAGGAACTGATGAGATGAACATTGTGAAGATCACTGTTGGAAATAAAATGAGAGAACTTGGATTTTTAGGCATGACTTCGTTTATTCATATTCACATGATTGGCTCAATTCTCTTTACTGACTTACTAATGCCATGAAGCCTAAACATTTGTTCCATTCCATCTATTATGTCTTCTGAAACCCTGAGTATAGTTTCTAACTTTAACTTTTTTGAAAAACAAACTAACTGGCCTGGGAGTAATGCATTTTGAACTGAAGTCACTGGAACTGTTTTGATTTTATGCTGGCTGAGAATCTGGGCCTAAGTGTTCAAGTTTAGAAGTAGATATAGTATAGAAGCAATAACTGACTTCCAGGCTAGGGAAATTTCAAAACAAAACTGAAGCATTTCTGCAGCCTGGAGACAGGTTTTCTTTTGAATTTACCACTTCCTTCCTCTGGTTCTAGAGGAGAAAATGCATTCAAAAAATAAATGATACCTTTATTTTTGTATTAGGGTATGAGCAACGGCCATTTCATATTTTCTATAAGGGTCAGAAGCTGAAAATAAAATGAAAAATTAAATAAAGATAATCCTTTAAATGAAATAATGAACCTAAGATTTTGGATTAAATACAAATAGTAGGTCTCATTTGTGCAGCACAGAGAATTAAACATGATCAAATACTTTCTGATTAAATTTTCATGGTATTTGTATAAAAGTAATAGGGTTTTTTCTGTTCTATTGGTTTCCTGTATCAGTTCTCAAAAAAAGGCTGTCTCACTGTTTGTATTTTAATTTAGGATTTCTCTTTAAATGTGTACAGTAAGGTTCTTTCTGAACGGACCATTTTCCATGTACTTTGAAAAAGCACTGAAGAAGGTAGTTTCCAGCAACAGACTGAGAATGAGTAACATGCCTTGGGGGAACAGAGATTTTGAAAGTATATTTCAGTAACAAGAACTAGAGACAGGGTTGTGTCCAGCCTTGCTTTTCTGAGAAACTAAAAGAGGCATATGCTGCTTCTGTAGGTTTGGGACCTGAGTCTCTATAACTATATTAATTTTGGCTTCAAAAGGTACATTTGTGGATAAAAAGTTGGGAATATAGGCCTTGAACATGCAATACCTTCTCATTTGTGCACAGTATCAACCAGAACTCCAAACGTTATAAAGTTAAATTATAATTGAGAGAGATCAAATGACGCACGCAAAAAGCATTAAATGTCCACGGTATGATCTGTATATAATTTGTAGGTCTTTTTCTTTTCTTCCTTTTTTTTTTTTTAAAGCGTGCTTTTCTTTGTTGATGCGGTGACATAAGTGTTTAAAAGTCATCCCCTTCCCTTTATGTTCCTTTTGTGCTCACTGAGCAGCTAGTGGAATTCTCACTTGTCATCTGGTTTAGTCTCATTACGTGTGTTGCTATGGAACTTCATAAATATTAGGGAACTGTGATATAACAAAACATAAGGCAGCATGAGGTTTTTAGTCATAAAGCAAAACAACAGTAGAAATATTAGCAGAGCCCCCAAAGTATGATTTGACCTCAAAATATTAGTAGACTCCCTCGATATATTATTGCTTTAAAATGTTGTTTCTCTGGTATGCTGACAGGTGGCTCTTCTTGAAATGAGCCTGCGTTTTTTCTGTGCAGTCTACTTCGTCAGTGAATGATTGCTATGAATGATTTTTTTTTGCTTTCACTAACTTATGATCACACCTCTTTCCTTTCTGTGTACCCTTTTCTCAGTTATAAGCTCTAAGTAAACCAAGGGTATATCAAAACCAAGAACAGGAATTCTTAAGAGCTGAGCTTCAAGGCTTCTTCTTAGAAGATACAAAAAACTGTAAATCCCCGTAGTGCACTTTTCTTACATGGCCAAAAGATAAAATGATGCAAAGGCTGAAAAACACATTTGAAAGAAAGAAACAGAAAAGCAATTAATTAGATTGCACCTGCAGTTAAGATTTATACTTTGTCGTATACTTAATAGCTCTTCCTTTCTCACTAGGTGCAGCTATACATGCAATTAATGTGAAGCAGTAAACTTTAGTATTTATTGCTCTGGAGTTTATTGCTCCCAGGCACATGTCAAACAGCACATCTGGGAGCAATAAACACCAGAGTTTACTGCTTCACAGTAATTGCATGTATAGCTGCGCCCAGTGACAAAGCAAGAGCTACTCAGTTTATTGCACCTGGGAGCAATAAACTCCGGAGCAATAAATTCAAGAGTCTGTTTCCATTTAGATGTGTGCCCAGGACCACAGCATGTTGAACTGGATCAGAGCAGCTCTGGATGTCAGGGCAGCCAGGGGGCTCAACATGGCAGCCTGGCTCAACATGTTGCAGAAGAGCTGGCTGGGACACAAGGATGTTTCAGCACGGGACTAGCTGGTAGGCAGCTCCACTGAAGCACTCTTGTGTCCCAGCTAGCCAGGGAAGCATCAACATGTGCACTGCTGTGGAGTAAAAAAGAGTTTATTCTAGCCTAACAGGGGCACACATATAGACATTGAGATGTTTACTGTGCAGCTAATTATTCAACTGTGCAGTAAATGTCTTGTGTAAATGTGCATGCTTATTCTTTAACAATTTTGGTGTCACTGGAAGACTATGCTAGTCAGGGCCACATAGTGTCAGGCACTGGAAAAACAGTGACATTGCTCAAGTAGTTTAAAATGCAAATGACAGTAATAGGTGACTGAGGCAAACAAGCAGGAAATGAGAAGAAAATGACAATAATAAAGAACATACACAAAAAAAGAATAGAGTCAACTTTCTTTTAAGGAAAACTTTATTCTGTTCATTCTAGTTCCTCTTTCATCCCAGATCAAGGGAGAGCTTACCACTAATATTAACAGGACAGGAGCAAGCTCCAAAGAATTACATTTCCTTTTGTAGCAAAACCCCCAGTTTTTGATTTTTGTTTTTATTTAAAAATGCATTCTCTCCCCTTCCCCAACCATTTCTGACTTTTTCTCTCCTTCTCTATTCCCTATAGATAAAAATAAGTGAGATAAGCTTCAGCATTTTAATTTGGTAGCAAGTTAGATTTGTTTTGTTTTTTTCCCTTCTTTATATTGTATATTTATTATGTTTTTATTGATTTTTACTTTCTATATTATTGTTTTACAGATACTTTGTGATTTAGGCCTACATATGTAAGTTGGCATAAGTCATGTCAAGTTTCCATTTTGTGTCCCCTGATGTCATAACCTATAACTCAGACCTCCCCCTCCTATGTAACTTGGTTCCTGGATGAATGGGGATGAATGAGGGTGCTTGAGAGACCATGGCAGCGGGTCTAAAAATAGGTTCCTCTGAACAACCGAACCATCAACACCAATATCTGGATCAAGGACTCAGCCCCTGGAACCCCCCTCAGCATTCAAGAAACAAAAGATGAGGCAACCCACCACTGTGCCAAGGCTGCACAAGCTCAATAAGAACACCTGGATCGCTCTGGAACAGGACTGACATTGCCTGGACAGGCCCTCCCCATAGGAGATCAGAGGTTGTCTGTCCCATAAAAAGGGGTGGTGAAGACTGACTCCTTGGGACACCCTCTCCATCTGGACCAGCACCACGCCACACCGTCTATGCACCCAGAGGCCTTGCTAGTGACCCCTCTCTGGACAACACCTACTGGAGAAGCAACACTTTCCAGCCTGGACAGGTAGCTATCACCCCCCAACTGCTCTTCAACCAAGGGACTTGGACTTGGTTTCTTTTCCCTTCCTGGACTCCAACCCTTCCACTGAGTCTCTTTCTCCTGCTGCCATTGTGAGTGCTTGTGTGTGTGCACGCGCATGTATGTATGAACCAATAACTTCATGGGCTGTGTAGTGTGTTGTTTCTTTAATAAAACTGTTATTTGGACCCCGGAGTTGGATTTTGCTTTACTGCAGTTCCAGCCCTGCTCCAATCTCTGCTCCCCTAACTTCTGTCTCATTTCTCCCTCTCCTGCTTCTGGCTCACCACCACCTCCAACACTTGTCCTCAGCTCCTCTCTACCTGCAAACCTCCTGTTTCTTTGCCACTGTCTTCTCTCCACTGCCTTTTGCCCTGAGCACCCAAGTTTTTGCCTCAGTTTCTTTCCTGGCTGTCTCTTCCTTCCCACTACTTATCTGCCCCCCACCCCCCAATATCTCAGCTGTCTGCCTTAGTTTCTAGCCCCAAGCTCCCAGGTTTCTGTCTCTCTCTCTTTCCTGGTTGTCTCTTCCTTGCCACCAGACTTTTTTTCCCTTGCACCAGTGACCTTGAGTAACCCTGGGGCCACTAGATCTTAAGTAAACCCAAGCCTCAGGTTCTCAGCCATTGGTTCTAATCCTGGTTCTGGCAATTTTCACTCCCTATACTTTTTAACTCTCTCTCACCTTAACCTTCCCCCAAGTATCCCAGGTACCCCAAGCACACACATACATACTGTACCATCCAAGTTAGGAACTTACTTGTGTGTATGTGTAGGTGGG
>NW_017728907.1:9655969-9778002 GCF_001723895.1 Crocodylus porosus
GCCTCTCCAGAAGAAAGTGAGTGGTGTCAGCACCCCCACTGCTGCTTCTTTTACAGATTTTTATACCCTCAGTTTAGTTTCTTTCAAGCATTGTCAATATTGTAAATCAAATTGTTTTGACATTTTTATGGATAGCAGATATCTCTCTTGGTGTTTTCAGAAACAACCTCTTCATTGACAAGGGGTTATCTGAGTCTTTGTGAGTCAGACAGTCTGTGTCCTGTATCAGGGTTCCCTAAGAACATGGAGCTGACAGGTAACAATGTGGGTATGGACAATTGATTTTTGTCTAATTTTTAGGGTGTATAGTGTATGTACTTGAATTGGTGATAGGTATGCATGTGCCTAGGCTGGTTTGGATGTGTATGTGCCTGAGTTGGTAGTGTGTGTGTGTGCGTATGCATCTAATTGATTTGTGTGTTTGTATACGTGCAGTTGTCACACCCTTCTGTCTAACAGTGCAATATTGAGATCCTGAGAGTTGGCCTGATCCCACAGGGCAACACTTTCTACTGAATTTGGTTCAGAAGTTCTCAATGTTCCTACACATGTTCTGTACAAATAAAGTGTTTATTGCTTTCCAGACCTTCTAGAGAGGTACTGGAGTATGTAAGAAAACATGCAGAAATTGTGAAACTTTTAGAGAAAGCCCCTAAAATGAATCAGTCTTAAAATAATTTCTCATGTACATTTTCTTGCGGTTTTTATTTTGTTTTATAACCATAGTGGTTCAGTAAATGATGAATGTGGTAGCTTTAAGAGTAGCACAGAAATTCCAAACTACGCAGACATATTTGTTCATGAATTAAAATCATAGCTATGAGAAGTTCACATAAATCATTCCTATTTTTATTGTCCCAAATGAGACACACATGTCAAAATTAAGTGGTAGATTATTTAGTGGTGATGAACTTGAATGAGCTATACAACTTGAACTTTCAGTTTCTATTCACAGGGGTTGGCAGAAGGGTTACATTTAAAAAAAATTGCATTTCTGAGTGAATATGTGCAACATTTGGTCTCTTTTCTCTGAAAACAGAACCAACTCTTATCCACCAGAGACATGATTGGCTAGTACTGCATTCCCACATGTGCTGCATGTGCCCACACCATGCACCTTCTGTGCTCCAGCTCCAGCATTGGGGTGAGCAGTGTGGAGAGCATGGCATAGGAACAACTCCAGAGGTTCACTTCTGCTGGGGGAGATGCAGTGCTGTAGCAATGAAGTTTGGGGCCTGGGGCAAAGCCCGCAGCAGCAGCCCACCCATGCCATGTGCACAGCTCTGGGAGACACCCCCACCATGCTTGACTGGGAGTGCATGCAGTGGTGGGTGCCACCTTTCCCCTGTCCCTGCACCTCCCCCAAATGAGCTGCTCATGCTCCTGTGGATGCCTTTTTGCTTTGGCACCCAGGATGGTCTCTCTGCTTGCCTAGGGTTGCCAACTCTGACTGAAGCTATTCTGAGAGGTTTTCCCCCGCAACATGATGTAATGTGATTAATAAGGTTCCCCCTTTAGAGATTTTTTTTGTGCCAATACTGATGGCCGATTTTTAATGAGTCATATTGGCTAATACCAATCAGATTGCCAATATGCAGCTAAGCAGCTTGGAGAGCAGCATCTGGCTGGTGAGTCTGTTGTGGGGGATGGAGGATGGGGGGGATGGCAGATTGAGGGCCCCTGTGGTGAGGGAGGGAGTGGGATTGGGGCAGGGGCAGGCCCTGTACAGCTGGGGTGGAGCACTAGATGGAGCCATGAGTGCCTCATCCAGGGGATTCAGCGGGGCCTTGCGGGGTGCTTGGCTCCTGCTGCTATGTGTAGCCCAGGAGGGCATGGGGGGGTGTGTGCCCCCCCAGATCTGCAAGTGGGGTGAGAGTGGGCTGCTACTGTGGGTTGGAGCCAAGGCAGTGCCGAACTCTTCCTGGCAGGGGGCTGGGCTGCACTTGGAGCAGGCAGTGGCAGCACTTGAAAGAAGGCTATGATGGGGGGCTGGAGCCACACAAAACTCACTATAGTACCCCATAGCCTTTCTCCCAGTGTTGCCACCCACCCTGAGTGCAGTCCAGTGCAAACCCCACACTGGGAATAGTCTGGCACCACCTCTGGCTTGTGCTCACACCAGGCAGCCCACCCTCATCCCATGTGCAGGTCTGAGGGCACACTCCCCCATGTCCTCCTGGGGTGCGTGCAGTGACGGGAACCACCACCTCCTCCTTGCATCCCCTGGACAAGCCGCTCATGGCTCCATTCCACACCCTGCCCAAGTTGTGCAGCTCCAGCCCCGTTCCCTTCCCTCCCTCACCACTGGGACCTTGAACTGCTCCCCCACCCCACCACCACCACCACCACCACGCACCCTCCTTCACAACAGACTTAGCAGCCAGACCTGGATGCTCTCCATGCTGCTTAGCTGTGTTCTTGGCTGCCTGTGTGCTGTGCTGAAGCTGCGTGCATGCATGAGGCATTTACTGGAGACATTACTGGCCACATCAACCAAAAAAAAGCCTATTGCTGATACTGTCACTTTTCCTTATATCAGTGCCAATCCAATATGGGACCAATGCATCGGTGCACTTCTAGTCATTAATTGTACTGTTCAACCCATTCACAATATCTATCTCCCAGATTGCTTTCAATAGTCACTGGGAGATCGATGCTGATTCCCAGTAGTCTCCCGGCCAACCCTATGCTTCATGCCCACCACTACCCCTTGCTACAGCATTGGGGCGATGTCACTTCTTTTGCCACCAACATGTGTATTGAGCTGCTAGAAGTAGCATACCTCCACCCAGTGCTCCTGCACAATATGCTGCTGTCATTGCTTTGTCCTCCCCATTGCTGGAACCAAACCTAGAACTGCTTCAGGGAAGGTTCAGGGTGTGGGGGATGTAGGTGGGGATGGGAGCATGAGGCACACTCCTCAGCCCTATTTTGGTGACCTCCCCCCAATTTAGGCAGTTTCTGGGGCTTGTGCCCCACTGGCCTACCCATCATTGCATTTCTGCTTACCCCCCTTATCCAGCTGGTATGTACAATGACGTTTTCGAAAGCTGAGGAAAGATTAGTCAGATGCTTCTTAGGCATCTATTCCATCTGTCTACATTTGTTTTGCATGGTGTGTGTGCTTATGTAATCCTCTCTTTCACAACCCCATTCTCCTACTATAAGAATGAACCCAGCTGCTTCTGTTAGGGCCTGTGTGGTGCAGCCACAGGTGTTTACAAAATATTTGGCATGACACAGATGTCCGAGAGAATCTAACCTCTGATGAAGAGTGCTTTATAATATTATCTTGCTAACTGTCAAGAGTGTTCTCCTGCAATAGGAACTGCTGCCTCCACATATTAAGGTGGGACCAGTAAAGCAGATAATTTTAGGCTAGAAAAAGTAAGTACCACAGCTAGAACCAGAATTAGAATGTCTGTCCATAAAGCAAATAGATGCTTGTTGGGAATTTTTTAACCAAATGTTTTATTTATTTTTTATTGGAAAAAATGGTGGTTAATCAAAATCATGTTTTTTTCCCCCCCAGTAATCATTTTTGATGGAACATTGGGTAACTTTTTGCAGATTCAGAATGGAATTTCTGGTTGAGAGGAAGCCCCTTTCCAAAATAGCTAATAGCCTTATTCTTGGGGTACTCACCTGTGATGTAGAAGACAGGTTCAAATCCCTGGTCTGAATCAGGCTAGACAGGGACTTGAAACTTGGTGTTTCACATCTCATGTGAATGATTTGATCATCAGACTCTTAGGCATTGTGGGGAGATATTTTTTCATGAATCACTTAAAAGTTTTCAGGTTCATTGAAGACCACAAAAACTTTTGAAATGAGAAGATTTTGCATGAGGAGAAAACCATTTCCTACCCAGCTGTAATCTAAACTCATCTACATTGAGCTGATTTTCTTGTATTTTATTTGGGTTTTTTTTGTAGCAGCAGCTAACCAAACGAAAGAGAGATTCTGGTCCTGTGCAATCAGCAGGAGCTTGGGGACTTCTACCATAGCCAAAAATATATCTAGAGGAATTGGTTTTGTTTTTCTTTAATATCAGGAAGCCACTTTAATAACAGGGAGCATGGTTATTGACCCTCAAAGGTTTTCGGCACAAGAGGCACGTTTTTTCCCCTGTTAGTTTATATGGTTTTATTTTTTTAGGAAAAGATAAAATAGTCTTTTCCTTTTTTAAACAATAGAATTCTACAAAAACTGGTCTGAAGGGACCCTAATCTCAGATCATCCTTGCCTAAATCTTTCTAGCCAAGTGTTTGTCTAACCTGCACTTAACTTCCAGTAATGAAGGTTCTGTAGCCTCGCATTTTAATTTGTTCTCCATAATCAGAAAGTTTGTTCTGATATCGATTATAAATGACCCTTGTTGCAGTTTATGTCCATTACATATTCTCCTGTGCCGTGTGGCCAGAGGAAACAGTTGATCGCTATCCCCTTTGTAACAACACTTAATGAATTTGAAGATAATTATCAAATCCTCTACCTCTGTCATCTTTTCACCAGACTAAATAATCCCAGTTCTTCTAACCTTTCCTGGTAAATCGTGTTTTCTAGACCCCTAATCATTTTGTCCATGTCCGCTGGACTCTTTTTAATTTGCTTCTAAATTCAAGTGTGGTATTCACAGCTGGATATTAAGCCAGGTAAAGCCTCACCACTGCTCATCAGAGCAAAAGAATCATTTGCATGCAATGCTCCTTTTGATATATCCCGGTACGGTTTTTTTTTTCTGGCAGTATAGCACACTGTTGACATATTCAGTTTGCAGTCCACAATGAACCTCTCCACCACATCTTTTTCTTCAGTATTCTGTAGTGTGCTACTTGCACTTTACATGACTAGTTGGTTGTTGCTAATTTCCCTCTTACAACCTTGTTAAAACTACCCATATTGTCTGTTCTTTACTAGCCTTTATTCAGATTACCTTTCTCTTTACTTACCCATGGTCTTTTCTCTCTAACCCTTATTGCATCCATTGACAACAGTGATACATTTTTTTTCTCTTTGTTTTCCATGCCCTCAAAAGAAAGTGGTGTTCCTGGTAAATCCCAGCCATGGCCTCTACATACTGAGATGTGGGGCCTAATTATTTTCATTCCCCAAATATAATTGCACAATAATATGGGGAAGGGGAAAAAAAGATCGATTGAAACTGTAGGAGGCTTGGTGAAATGATGGTAAGTAGCACTTCATGTGAAACAGTCTAGTTTACATGTGGAAGAAGTCTTCATAGGATAGGAACACCTATCTCCAAGCCCTTGGTCTGTAACAGTGGGGCCTGGAAGCTTTTGCTAGAGCCTGTGAATAGCTGTCAATATATTTGTATAATGTTTTGTGTACTGGTGCTTTGTTAAAAGGTGGTACACAAAATTTTTGCTGGTGGTAAGAAGTGAAATTAGCGGAACCCAGGATTGTTCAGCATTTGCTAAAGATGATTTGGTTTGTGGTGCAAGCAAGGGTGAGAACTGTACACACGGATGCAGCCACAAACGTGCTAAACTTTGAGGCTAGGTAGAAACCTCCAAAAAGCCCAAGGTAGACTCTAAGTTACGTGATTTTCTATAATCAGTGTAGTTTAGATTGGTAGCAAACAGAGCACATTTGTCCTTTGGGGGAGGGAATTTTAGACCAGGTTCTACCATTTTTAAATCAGTCTATGTGCTGAATTTCTATTCCATTTCTGATCAGTTATACCTGTAAAAGTGCAGTGTCTGTACCTGGCTTGTGAGTCTCATTTTGATATCTATGGTTAAGTACAGTATGAGTGTTCAAGAAGCCCATGGTGGAAGTGCTTTAACTTGAGCTTTATTCTAAGTACCCAAGGTTAGATCAGGAGGAAGCAGAACACATGTTAGCTCTTGTGGACCGTGGGCTTGGAACCTGCCTGCATGGCCCAATCACAGCAGGGGGGAGCAGGGGGGGCTCTCATATGCCTCCCAGCATGCCCCACAGGCTCCCCATATCTGTGGACAGCCTACCCCTAGCACCACACTCACTGTGGATACATCTCAGAAGAACAAGAGTTTTTTATTCCCCTCACATCAGATAGACTCCCTTCTCTCTCCCCAACCCACAGAGCCCCTCCACCACCCACTCTACCCACCAACAATAAAACACCCTCTTTCCCATGTAAACTATGTACAATGTGGGTTGCGTGCTGTCCTGGGGTGGGGGGACATGGGATGGGGACACCTAGTGGGTAGAGTCCAGGGACAGGAGGCCAGCATCCCAGCCTCTGGCTATTCCCACGTGGCTGTACACACCATGGTGAGCATGCGGGGCAGGGGGCTCACCCAGGACACATGGCAGCTGGTGGTTCCTGGTGCAGGTGGCCTGTTCCTCCAATGTCCAGGGCCAGTAGTGTTGGTGTGCAGTCCTGGGCCTGCTGCAGGCAGCTCTGACTCTGTACCTGTGTGGTGCTTGGGCAAGTGGCAGGCCTGGGCCGAGGTTGGGGGGCTAGGTGGTGGAGGACCCAGATCAGGGTCTAGGGCAGGGGTTGTGACTGGTGGACATGGTGTTGGACTTCTGCCTGGGGCTTGCTTCTGGGTGGTAGGTGACTGCCAGGGGGCAGGCAGGGCTAGGGCCAGGGACCGGGAACCAGGCGGCATAAAGGCAACTGCATAAAAACATCCAGAACCTGGTGGTTATCTTCCATGACCTACACTACCCTGCTCAGGACCACAGTCTGCTCCCACCCACTCACATTCCCGGGCCGGGAGCTGCACCTAGAACTCCTAGTCCACCTGGTCCCGCACCTGCCACATGTCCTGCAGGGCCACATCCTCTGCCCGCCAGGCCCATGTGTCTGCACGATGGTCCTCTGACACCATCACAAGCCGGTCCAGGAGAAGGGTGCAGTCGTAGGTCCTCCTCCTGCAGAGCTGGTGCATCTCCAGGGGCTTGGTTGTGGGGGGTGGTGACCCTAAGCCTGTATCCCAGCTGCCAACTGTGGCCTCTCCCCCATATGCAACTGCAGAGCCATGAGAAAGAAAATGTTTGTGAGTCTGAAACATTTATGAGATAAGATGCTCTGTACCAGGGGCCGGGCACTACCCGGCCTCAGATCGGGGGCTGGGCATACAAAGTTACCCAGGGACCATGTTAGGTTGTCCGGGCAGTCCCAGGCCCCGATGGCTGCTGGCCAAGCTCCCTGTCCCCGCTTGCTCCCTTGAGGCAGGTGGGCTGCTGGGTTCTGGCCTCAGCCAGCTTGCCTCCCCTCCCTCATTCCTAGGGCAGAGCAGGACAGATCAGACTCCTGGCAATACTTGCTGCCATGGCTCCAGACCCTGCTGCCTTCCCTTTTCCTCCTGTGGGCCAGCTGCTCTCCTGGGCTGCCATCCAGTCCGTGGCAGCTGGGCTTACGGGGTGTGGGGTTCCTGGACAACTCGGACAAGGAGCTGCCTATTCTCCCACCCTCCCTGCAGTGGCCTCTCTGGGGAGGCACTGGAGGGCCAGTCCCCACCCTACACCAGCACTGCAGCCCAAGCATGCCCTACTGCACATGTCCTGGGTGCTGTACAAGGATCTGTTTGTGTGGACTGAGGGGCGCCTGACCCATTATGCCCTGCTGTTGCTGATTGCCACGGTGCCCTGAGCACACCAGTGCAATAGCCTGGGACCCTGAGCTTCAACAGCACAGGGAGCAAGTCTGGGCTGCCTCACAATCTCCACCTCTTTCTGGAGGGCTACCTGTGGCTGTGCTCCATGTTCCTGTCCCCTGGAGCCAAGGAGGTCATTGCTGCCAGCATTGATGCATTCTTTGGTAAGTGAGATGCCTGTGCCTGCCCAGCTGCAAGGGTATGGGCTGCTTGATAATGCTTTACACTGTCTCCCCACACACAGCTTTCAGAGAGGGAGGACCCTGGGGGCCCGGGGAATGCAGCCAGGTTGGGTGGGGAGGAGAGACAGGGGCCAGGGCAGGGAGGGCACTCTCCCTAGTTCAGGGCTTACCACATGGCCAGGGCTGGTGTGGCCAGTGGCTCTGCTCAGTCCTGGTTGGCAGTGACAGCATGCAACTCCTGGTGGACTCTTTGGATGGCAGAGTGCAGTGTGCGGGTGCCCAGGCAGGCCCCACCCCTGGGGAGGATCTGGAGCTACTGGCAGCTGGTCATGACATGTCCAGCCATGCCTCATGGCTATGGTTGAGGCTGTGGAGTTGTCATGGCAGGCGCTGGCCTGGGCTCTTCAAGCAGCTGGGGAAGGCTGCAGGTGGGGACCTCAGTAGGACATGTTGCTGGCACCCCAAGGGGCTCTCTCCCAGAAACACATCACTGCGGGTGCCAGGGTGGGCTGGGGGCTTAGACAGGCCACCCATGCTGCTGTACACAGCACTGCTGTGGCCTGGGTCCTGGGGCATGAGGATCTTTGTCAGTTGCTACATAAATGGCATGGACCTGTGAGCACTCCCTGACTGATTGTGCCCCCAAGGCCTTGACCTTTATGCAGTACTGCTTCACTGACCAATCATTCCCACGCTTTCTGACAGTCCCTCATACACATAGATGTTGGAGCACCCACCCTGCATGAACTGTTGCTGTACCTCTATCTCACCCTACAGTGCCACAAGATTGTTAGTCTCCTCTTGTGACCAGTTGGGGCCCTGGGTGGTGGGCATTGGCGTGGGCAACAAGGCCATCTGGGCTCCCATGCCTTCTCTCTGGGCCTCTGCACAGCTGCCCCTGTGCTGCTGGGCCTGGGCAGCTGCCTGCAGTGGCACAGTGCAGGGACACAGTGTGGGACTGGCAGCCTTGTGGCAATGCAACGTCCCAGAGCACCTTCAGGCTCTGGGCAGACTGAAGCCAGCTCCAGCTAACTGCAGCCCACACCCAGCAGTGTCCAGGAGCTGCCTGCAGCTGGGCCTTGGTGTTGACAGGCCTGGCAGGAGCCTAGAACAGCCTGCAAGCCTGAAAAGTATGGGCTGGGCAGCCACATGGTACTGCGGTGCCAGGTAGTGGTGCCAGGGTGCAGAGGCAGGCTGGTGCAGCTAGCCTGCAACCTGCCCAGTAAGACATGGGGACCTGAAGTGGCCTCAGGCTGCTTGCGTATGCCTGAGGGCTCAAAATGCCTGAAGGTTTTTAACAGAACTGAGGCTTAGGCTGCCATAAAGCCAGCCCAGCCCTGGGGCATGAGAAGCTCTCAGCCCCAGAGCCTTCGGGCTAGCCTCAGACTGGCCCCCTAGTGGCAGGGCTGACTGGGAGCAAATTTGCTCCTGGTTGGCATCTATATGTTACTGTGCAGTTACTACTTGTGAATAAATTTGCTACTTGCATTTGCAGGAGACAAATTTACTCATGAGTAGTGTCATTTACTGCACAGTAAGTATGTGCATGTGTAGACGTGCATGGTTACTGCACAGTAAACTATGCTACTGCACAGTAAAGCATCTCATGTAGACATGCCCACTGCATCCCAGAGGGTTTATTTTTTTATGCTGAGTGACTCTAAGAAAGGTACACTAGATTAAGGCTAGCAGGACTAGTGGATATTATTTATTCAGATAGCCAGGAAAAGTCACAACTGTAATTGTGATCAGTGATCAGTATGACATGAGAACTCTTTAAGACATGAGAACAGAGAAGCACTTGCTGCTTCTTTATGAGCTACTAAATGGATTCAAGGTTTCTGGGACTTCGTGTCTGTTAACATGGGTTTCTCATCCTGCATCCTGTATTGAGCACAGGTATTGTAAGTGCTTCCCACAGTCTACATTTTACACATTTGGGTTCCCCAGACAAGTCAGAAAGTAGTGATACTACATATTAGTATATGTAGGTGAGCTAACATACATTTTGGGCATGTTCAAATACATTTTTTACTTTCACTAGGTACCTTGCCCATTGCCAGAAATAAGTACAGATGAAACAGTTCTTAAGACAGGTTAACTGTGAGCAGAGGCAAAACAGCAGTAGATCCACATTCTGCACTTGCTCACTTGCACCCATGACATTATGCAGTAAGATAAATTAAGCAATAAGCAGTTTTCTTTGTGTGAATGGATCTATGCTACCCAGAGGAAGAATGCAGGCAGGCCTGTGGACAGAGGCTTTGTTGAGTCTTGTTAGTGAGAGCCCAGGGCAGGGCTGGCAGTGGCCTGGTGCTTGGGTAGAGGAGATGAGCTCTGGCCTAGGCTAGGCTGCTGCCCTGTGAGATGGGGTAAGTGGGATGCTGCAAAGCCATGTGGGTTGCTGGCAGGAGGTGATCTAATGTGACTTGCAATGGGGTGTGGTACAGATGTTTATTAAGGCACTCTAACCTACAATGCTGTACTCTGATAACACATCCATCCAGGGTTATCTTAAGAGTGGGATCCACCACTTTTACAGCTCTCTATGTGCCCTGACCATCTGTTTAGTTATGGCTGTAGAGCTCTTTCTGCAATAAGTGTAACTTCTGTACCTGGCCTCCAGTTGCAACAGTAGCTCAGTCTTATCCTGTTCTTAAGGTGGTTCTGGGTGAACATTTTGTCTAGTCCTCATCTCTTTCACTTTCTACAGATCAGCTTATTTATTTGTTATATACACCAGAAAGACCTTTTCAATTAGTATCATCTGACACCTGACTAAATGCTCAGCAAAAATGAAAAAGGATGTCTTTACTTTGAAAGGTCAGGTTTCTGTTCAAACTGGTGGTTTTCACGTGTTCTTTCAGGCACATGAAAGTAATTCCTTCTTGCATTTTTGCTTTTTGTCAAGGAGGGGGATATGACATTCCATTTAGTTCTCCTTCTACTTACAGAACCTATTTCTCTAAAAGCCACTAAATCTCACTTTTCTGTCAATTTAAGGTTTGCAGCTGTATATAGGGGAAAAGTGGCAACGGAATTTAAAAAAATTGGGAGATAATTGGAATGTAGATACTGATATCAATGAAAAGAGCCCAAAACCTTTTCATTCCAAAATTGTTATTGTTGGGTCTTTTTCATTTCAGTTTCAAATATATATTATTTGTTTGATCAGTTACCCAGATGGTATAACTATGTTAACATAAATAAAGCTTTCCTATGTGAAGAGAAGCTTTAGTCAGCCAAATGGTTTTATTTCCTAAATGTTATGCGACACAGATGATGATAAAACAGATGATCATAGCATATATATATATATATATAGACTAGTGTCTTACTGGATCTTAATCTGCTGCAGCAGTCAAGATAGAAAATGAACTAAGTGATTTCATCCAAATTAAGAGAGGCATGAGGCAAGGGTATGTTTTTTTTCACCTGACTAGTTCAACTTGTACAGTGAGAAAATACTGAAGGAGACTGAGGATTTACCCAGGCTGATCATTGACGGACAGAATTTTAACAACTTGTGTTATGCTGATGACATAATCATAATAGCTGATTCAGAAGAGAAGCTGCAAGGAATTTTAGATAAAATTGTTAGTGAAAGTGCGAAGAAGGGTCTAAGTATTAACTGCAGGAAAACAGAATACATGGTCGTTACAAAGAAGAAGCTCATTCTGGTATGCAGCATCAAACTGGAAAAGGAACAGATAAGGCATTTTAACTACTCGGGAAACTGGGTAACATCAGATGGTAAATGTGACTGAAATAAACCAGAGAATAGGGATGGCAAAAGATGCATTTCTGAAAATGAAAAAGATATTGACAAATAGTAAAATTTCTATGGGGACAAAGTTGAGAACTTTGGATTGCTATGTTGTACCAGTCCTTATATATGCGTCAGAGTGCTGGACAATATCACCAAGTATGGAAAAGAACTGAAGCAACTGAGATGTGGTTCTTAAGGCACATCTTGAAGGCATGTTGGACAAGACACACTTCAAATGAAGATATTTTGTTAGGAGCAGGCTGCAGGAGGAAGCTGCTGATTAACATTAGAGAGTAGGAGTTTCTCGGATATGTTATGAGGAAAGTGTCATATTGAATGTAATAGTTTGAATACTTGTAATAAAAACCCATTAGCCAGTTTAGAAAAAAGGCAAGGTTCATCTTTTTATCTAGGGCCATTGCTTGTTTCTGCCTATGAGTTGAATGTCTTGATTCTGAATTTTATCATTAGAGGCTGTCACAGGGTCACTCAGGTGCCCTGTTCCTAGGAAGGAATAAGGGCAGCTGCCCATCACAAGGGTAGCTCAGGTGATGGTTGCTGGGGCAACCGTGCTGGTCAGGTGACCAGAAGGGGGCCAGGCCGGGCCTTTATAAACAGCCCAGGCCGGAGCCTAGTTAGCAGTTCCCTTCTGGCAGCCTGAGGTGCACGAGAGGGCGGGTACAGAGAGAAGCCCCAGTGAGGGCAAGTATTGAGTGAAGCCCCAGGAGGGGGCGTATACTATTGATAGAAACCCGAGGAGGGGTATGGACTGAGAAGGATCCCAGAGGGGCTTCCCAGTGGTGGGGACCCCAAAGGGTCAAAGGGGCCAGGTAAGGCTCAGGCTGCCTGAGCCTAACTGGGAATTGATAGAAACCCGAGGAGGGGCGCGGACTGGAAAGAGTCCCAGAGGGGCTTCACAGTGGTGGGGACTCTGAAGGGTCAAAGGGGCCAGGTAAGGCTCAGGCCACCTGAGCCCAACTGGGAAGAGGACTGTCAGTAAGCCTGAGAGGGCTAATGGGTAGAAGGGGTGCCGGTTGCGTGACAAGCCCAGGGGCACCAGAGAAGGGGTGCTGGTTGTGTGACAAGTCCAGGGGTGCCAGAAAAGGGGTGCCGGTTGCATGATAGCCCAGGGGCACCAGAGAAGAGGTGCCAAGGGCGTGACAAGCCCAAGGGTGCTAGGCAGGGCGCAGAAAGGAAAAGGACCTGATAACGTCCAGAAGAGCTGCAAGGCTTGGGGCATGCTAAAGGGGAGGTAGGAGGCACGCACAGCCCATAAGGCTGGGGTGCACCAAGTCACCCCATATGGAACGGGGGATAGTTTCAGTATAACACCGTGTACAAGGGGATCAAAGGCAGCTTCCCATAGAAACTTATATATACCAACAAGATGTGGCGGGTGAGAAAAGAGGGTGCTGGATCGCCTACTTGACACGGTAGGGGGCGCTAGAGGGATCATGGCCACCCCTAGGCCCCACTCTGTGACAGAGGCCTTGCAGCGAACGTGCTGAATGTCTTGGTTTTTGAATTTTATCTCTAGAGGCCTTTAACAAAGTTAACCTAAAAGCGACCCTTGGGCAAACATTCTGAGAGATTGAAACCTAGGGGCTTTTGGAAAGGGGTTGGCAAAAGAGGTCACAGCAGTGGTGTTGAAAATTTCCCAAAAAAGACCCAGGAAAGGAAATTGTTGTGTAAAAGATCCGAGCCCAAATTTGGGACTAGTGACAGGTTTGGGTAGGAGGGGCCCAAGATGGCAACTCACCCAAAAAAACCCTGTAACCTACAATCTCAATTTGGAGGTAACCTCACTTGCAGAACACCGAAGGAAGAATCGCAAGTGTAGGCCGGATCAGACTGATCACCTGAACCACCCTCTCCATGAACAAGAACTCCCATTCACGCTGAAGCCTAGGAGCACCTGAGTGGGACCAAAGGAAGGGGACTTGTTCCTATTGCTGCTGAGACCTGCCTTAAAACCATAACTAAAGTAAACATAAGGGATCTTAATAATGAGGATGAAACAATCACATATAGTTTTGTGTTTACACAAGAAAGTTTAAGATGCTGTTTGGGAGAAATTCAGAAATTTTATGGTCCACAAGACTGGAGCTTAGAAACCAAGGAAGTAAAGTCAGAAATAAAGGTGTGTAGGAAGAAAGAAAGTAAAAAGGAGGAGAGAGGACTCAGAGGTGAATGCAGAAGGTGTTAGGAAAAGGAATTTAAAATTGCCAGTAGCAAGGGATATAATGCATTCACGGGCAGGAGAGATAGTAAAAGAATTAGAAATAAGTTGGAAACAATCATCAGGAGGTCCGTTGAAAAAAATCTAATTACCTGTCCCTCTTAGGAGAGGCAGCTCAGGGAATCATTCAGTTACTGTATAGGGTAGAAACTTTAGTGGCAGAGAATAATGCTCTAAAATTGGTTATGAACCAGGGTAAAGTAAATGACACAGGGGAGCTAGGGGAGAAACCAAGTAAAATATCTGTGCAACCTACTGCACTTTCTCTGATTACTCCATTCACTCCATCCCCATATGGAGAAATCACAGCAGAATTGAAAGAATTAAAAGCTGACTATGAGGTAGGAGAAGCAGCTAAAGGTAGAGCAGAGCCAATACTGGAGGCCTGCCCTATAGTATCTACAACTTGGAAACAACAAGGGACAAATCCTGCAGTTAGGCAGAATACTTATAGAGAAAGGAACAGGCAAGAAATAGAGGATTTAGCTAGGAGAATAGCATGACATGCCAATGAAAATTGTTATGTGTAGCTAGGGAGGATTATAGAAGAAGAAAATGGAATAGGGACCTTATTAAGTACAGAGGAGGCCCTTTCATTAATGCGAAATTCAGGATGGAGTAAGGGGGCAATCCTCATAAATACCATGAATATAATTCTGGGGAGCATATATCCTATAACCTTAGCTGGATGAATTGCCACCGGGGTAAAAAATCACTTAAAACCTAAAACCTTAACTAAAGAATGAAAGTATATCTGGGGATTAGGTTTCTAGTAATTCTAAGATTGTAAGTATACCATGAGAAATAATAGTAGTGATTCCAGTTTAACCTTTACTTGTAATTGTAGTTGTTTTTGTAATACTAATTCTTATAGCATTGTTTGGGAAGGATTTCTTAAAGCTAAGCAGTGTTACATGTGTAGCAAGGAATTTTAAAATTAAAATTGTGTTGTATGAATTAAGTGTAAAACCATTGTGAAATCATGCAATCAACCAAATACTTCCCCAGCCAGGCGCATCAAACCAATCAGTAAATTATGTGGGATCTTCCTCTATTCCATAACCCACTAGAGACAGAAAGAAGAAATTGAAAGTCTGGTCATAACTGGAAAGATTGAAGGAAGGAGAGATCATGGAAGGCAGAAGTTGACTGACTTCTATCTAAATGGATAAATGTATTGACACTGGAAATTCTGTATTCCTCAAACAGAAGAGATCTGTGGAAGATCATGGTCATATCCCGTTTGGATATGGTACCTAAAGACAGAGTTATGTAATCAGCAGTTCCTATTGCAGGAAGAATAAGATCTGGGCAAAAAAAGAGAGAACAGGAGAAAGTAGTTGCACAACCACTGGAAATGAAAAATAGCAACTTCCTGCGTTTCAGAGTAATGGGGAGATGGGTTCAGAATGGGTTACAACTGATGACATCAACAGGCATTAGAAAAAAAAATAACCCTAAAGTAATTATGAATTCATAAAGCACTAATCCATAATAAAAGAGAGAGGAAGGGTGCTTGAGCCACTAGGCTGGGAATTACAAGCTATGAGTATACTTTTTGGTTCTGTCACAAACTCTTTGTGTGACTTTAGGTAATTCTTCACAATTCTGCAGACTGGAAATAAGGTTGGACATGGAAAACATTTATTATGTCTTTCTTATTTAGATTTTAGTATCTTTGAAATAAGGTCTCTTGCTATGGGATTGTTTAATTCCTATACAATGGAGCCCTGGTGTTAGATGAGGCTTGTACATGCTATCATAGCAAAGATAAACAATTATAATAATATGAAAAGGGCATAGGAACAAATTCTTTTCTCTGCATCTACAGAAATCATTCAGTTTCCCAGATTCTAGATTAGAGAGATGAGAGTTTAGAATAAAACCAAATATGCTTACCCTGATAGACACACAACAGGAGTAATAGGTCCCTAGCAGATGTTGCATTTATCACGTCATTATTTTTCAGTTTATTTATTAAACCACAATCAAATATAATGTGGAATATCTCTGGCTGGTCTGTGTGGCACTTTAATCTGAATTTGTGGCAGGTAGCTGATGAGTGGCTCCCTCCTTCTGGCACTTCAAAGCCCATGTACACGGCAGCCCTGCATAGGTTTGCCACACATACAGATTTGAATTTGCCAGTGAATGTGAAGCTCAGTGAATGCCTGGTTCCAAACCTGCTGGCAAATTGAAGGAGTGCTGCAGGACCCATTCCTGATACTGGACTCTCTGCATGCCAGCAGTTGTGTACTTGTGTAATTTAGATGTGATCAATTTTATCCCAGGTCCCAAAAATCATGCATCCTCCTATTTGTGTACTATGGCAGGACAAATGATTTTTGGGACGTTAGATAAAAATAGTCTGATCTCAGCGGCATGACTAAATTAAAGTCTGGCGAAGGCCATAGTAATATTATATATGAGAAAATGAATCTAGGCTTCTAGTGGCAGATAAAATAACTAAGCATATCCAATTTTCTATCTTATACAAATATTTTCATAGTTATTAATGAATATAAACTTTCAAGTAATGAACCACTTAATGGCACTATAACTCAGGATGGCATAACTTCAGATATTCTGATTTCTAACTTTTCTAGACTTATAATGCACAGAATTACCTTTAGCAAACTGTAATACTATTCTTGATTTGTTTGGGAGGAATAAGATACATTTGTTCTATTTTCTGTAATGTTTGCTAATTCTTTTACACAGATTTATGGGGTTTTTTCCTTGAACAGAATCAGTTACAGAACATATAGGACATGTCTACATGTGCGTTTAAGTGTGACTAAATTATAATTTAATGCACATCAAACTAATATGCATTAAATGATTTTTGGTGGGTGTCTACATGTTCAGGCACTTGGCATTACAGTTAATTCTGTCCCTGCATCCCTGCTGTGCACCCCTAGCGGCTGGGCAGATTTGACACTAAAATTAGTGCTCGGTCATGTCTACACATGTGCTAATGCACTTTAACTAATCTTACCTAAATTTGATACCTGCATTTTCAGGTATCAAATTTAGGTGTGATTAGCCTAATTTCACCATTTTTAACGTGCATTAAGGGTGCACATAGGTAGATGAGCATCCATAATGTGCATTAAATTAGGCTAATGCATCTCATGTAGATGTACCCATAGTGTCATGAATGTAATGCATCATCAAATGATCTGTTATGTGCATCCTGCATTTTTAAAGGCATTCTTGATGAGTACAATGCACAAATCCCTGAACTGTGAAGTGCATACATCACTACATAATGTTTTGCTCTTCACTTGGAAAAAAGCATCCAGTTGTTTCATCACCAGTATCTATGGCCTAGAATGAAGATGCAACTATGGGCATTTATACACATACTCCAGGGTGGGGGTGGGGGGTTGCTTTAATTACAGTGACTCTGAGATGAGCTTTAAAGTGCTCCTGCTGCCATTTTGAAACATGGGGACATTGAATAGACGTGACATGGAGCTGCTGGAGTGTGCTAATTAGGTTGCTTTAGTAGACTCACAGCAGACTTGATTAATTGAGTCTCTTCTCGGATGCGTTCTAACTGGAAAACATTGAGCAGCTCTCCATCACACGTACACACGCCCAATGCGACTAAATGTATTTGTTCAAGAATATCTCTTCCCTGAGAGCTAGTCTGAATCCATTACTGTATCAAAGTCAAGATTTAGACAAAGGATACAATATAGGGTCTATCTTAAACGTCCAACCTGAATTCATTATTTACTTGTATTTCCTGTGCTGCTGAAGTTGCACTGGTACTTTGTAAACCGTTTATCTAGAAGCCTTGACTCATTCATTCAGAGTTCAGTAGACTTGGATATTCAGTTCACAAAATCTATATTAGGGCTGGGCAAACTACAGTCTGTGGGCTGGAAACAAAACTCGGAGAGATTTATACGGTCTGACAAGCTGGAGCAGAAGCAGCAATCAGCAGCATTGGTCTGCCTCAGAACTGAGTTATACTAATTTGGCCCACTGTTGTTGAAAGGTTACTGACCCTTGTCTATATCCTTCACAGTTTGCCAGGTTTCATTATTCTGTTTCTTTCCCAAAAAATATCAGCTCTGTTCCTATATCAACTAAATTTTGGTCTTTCTTCACAAGTGGAGAAAAGGGAGTTTTCTTTTTATCTATGGAGTCAGAACTCCTCTCCTCTTTCAGTGTACTTTACCATTTGGTACATAGTATTCTTTTGCTTTCCACACTTGCTTTGCACTGGGGTTAAATGGCTCCTGCTGTGAACTACTGAGTGAACTCTCCTCCCATTTATTGTCTTCAGAAGCAGCTATGGCTCATGGGAGAAAAATTGCAAATAGTCCTGCAAAGGACCTACAGAAGTGGTAGAAGCAGAAAGTACCTGTCACTGGACAAATAAAGAATAGGGAGAGTGAGTAGGAATGACTTAAATCATGTTTTAGCCCCTAGGTTTTTGGTTGTAGCCATATTGATCTAAGGATGTAGGCAGGTTCTTAAGGGTAGATGTGATATCTTTTATTAGATCAACTAAATAGTTGGAAAACATTCTTTGCAAGCTTTTGGGCACACACACACTCTTCTTCAGGCCTGCTGCGTCTTGTGTATCAGTCTCCCCACATTCAGGACCTTCACAGGCCTGAAGAAGGGTGTTTGTGCCCAAAAGCTTGCAAAGAAGGGTGTTTGTGCCTGAACCTTTCCTGCCATTGTAGTCACTGAGCATGGCTACATGTATTATTACTGTACATGAATAAGCTCCGGCGCTTATTGCCAAGGTCAGCCTGCCAGCCTGGGGGTGCTCTTCGTGGCTCAACATATTGTAGAGGGGCAAGGGGGAGCTTCAGTGCAGGGCTAGCTGGCAGGCAGGGCCCACACTGAAGTACCCTCATGCTCTAGACCCTTCAGCTTCTACATATGTGCTGCTGCAGAGATTTTTACTTTGCAGCAGGATAGTATTTACAAATACTATCCTTCTGCAGGGTAAATTAGTTGACTCCAGCCTAATAAGGTTGCATGTGTAGATGCTGAGATGTTTACCGCACAGCCAATTAGCCAACTGTGCAGTAAATGTCTTGTGTAGACACGCTAACTTAGTAGTAGTTCTGAGCAAGTAAAACCACTGAGATATTTAGCAAATATGCACTAGTTGCTGGGAAAACCCAGGAGTTCCCTACACACAGGGGAAAAAAAAATTGCTAAGGAAAAAATTTACAGGAAATGGGGCTAGTACCATGAAACCTAGACCCCTTTGAGTTTTCCTTCAGAATATATGGTTTTGACATGAACATGTGAATACTGGCAGTTCTAGCAGTTCTGCTTGTCTAGTTTTGATCTGCCCAATCCTCAAACAAAAAATTCAAGGTCAGAATGTGATGCCACAAACCCACGTAGATCAGAGCTGATGTAAATGTTAGCAGTTTTGGTTCACAGGGCTGGAGGGGGGGGAGAGGGAGGAGTGGGGTTATATACGAGAGCCAAAGCTGCTCTGATACACTGGAATTCCAGTGGAGTAGACTCGATTTAATCAAGTCTCTTGGAGTGTGGCAATTACTGTACGCCAGCAGCCTCCTGCGTCTCATGTATTAGTGTCCCCACGGTTTAAAATGGCCGTGTGGGCACTTGAAATAAAGGTCATTGAATGTGGGGACACTGGTGCACAAGATGCAGCCGTGTCTTAATTAGAGCAGCTTTCAGAGCTGCTCTAATGAAAACGCTGCCCTCCACCCATGGAGCACATGTAAAACTGTCCACGGTGACTGCAGTTTTACAAAGCTCTTAAAGACAGTTGATGTACCTTTGACCAGATCCCCCTACCCATTGAATTGGGATGGTGAACTCAGATGGTGAACTCATATTGCTGGCAGCAGCTTGTGGGCTGAATAACTTGCATCGTAAAGATAAGTAGATGAGTACCTTGTGACGTCAACTAAGCAAATCTCTGATTTAGTTAGTCTGTAATATACAAATATTCCCTGCCTTCTGCCTCACTTCAGACTAAAATGACTAACTAGGTGTATCTAAGCAAATGTCAGAGAAATGCTCTCAAACTTGTTTATCTGTTTAATTACTCTTTAGAAGATTAGAAAATAAAGAAGAATGACTTTCCTTTATTTAGCCGATCTTTAGACATACCAAAGTACTTGATGAGGTATTATTATTGTGTCCATTATAATTTTCATTCCTGTGCAAACAGAGCAATACTCTGGAACTACAGCTTCCACATAACCTTAGTTTGTGGTGTACAGAAGTGGGTGACTGAAGAACTGCTGAAGAGTATTCTGCCTATGCAGCTTTTCTTATCAAGCCACCATATTTCACATGTCTGAAATGAGTAATGCAAGTCCTGAATGATTAGTCATTCTTCTCAACGGAAGTAGAAACTTCCACCTAGAGCCATTTTACAGAGCAGGCAAGACCCACAAAAGGAAATCACAGACTAACTGTCTGAAAAAGAATATTTAAGATGCATATCCTAAATAACCACACAGTGTTGTCCAGACAGACCCATATCCGGTTTCTCATGTCTCTTCATGTGTGAATAAGTTAACATATTTAACAATACAAGAAAGAATTACTACATTCTTAATATTTTCAACTACATTTGCACATCATTTTTTTTTAAACAAGACCGTGTGTGTGTTTTCTCATAGTGTTGTAGGATACTGCTTAAACTATTTTAGAAAAAATATTATGTGCATTTCCAGTAACAACATATCATCTTTTCACTGTTAAATGCAATTACTATTCCCTGACCTGTTTTACTAAATTTCGCTTATGTTAACTTTGCTTACTTGCTATGAGGCACATTCAAAACACCCAGTCAAATGAGCATATACATGCAGGTATAAATATCTTCAGCTGCCAAAGGGTTAGTTAGATCAGTTGTTTTAGAACTGTAAATGTGGAAAGGAAACGGGTATTACAGAACCTAAAATAAATGTTTTCACAAAGTTAGTTTTTAATGACATTTATTAAGAAGGTATATGTGTCCCTTTTGTGTTACTAATACATGTTGTGACTGTGTGGCAGTGTTCCTGCCTACCATGTTGGAGGTCTTGGTTTAAGTCCCAGCTGAGGTGACTAGGGGTGAATGAGCTAACAAGAAGCAAATCTTCTTGCAGTGGAAAGGGGCCATTGTGTTTCCCCCCCTTTCTTCTCTTCCAGGTACCAAGGCCCTATATTTCCTTGTCATTTGACATTTTTCATTTTGTGCCTTTTTTATATTTCACCAACCTGTATTGTTTGTTCTGCTGTTTGTGTTTTATATTTTGTTAATCCTGTTTTTTTGTCAATGATTGTAAGTGTCTAACCTTTGTTGAATCCTGCCCCCTCGGGGCATTGTAGTGTCCACTATACCCTCTGATTTTATGCCTGTTATGTTGCCAGTATTAAAAGGTATATGGTGAAGTCCCCATTGGTGGTCTGGCTCTGCTCTATAGGGGCAGGAGAGTCCCTACACCTCCCACAGCGCTTGTGCACCTGCTCTGATCCCTTCAATTGGAGGGGGGGGGTACCTCTTGGAGTACCGCCCAGGTTACAAAAGTATTAGCATAAGATTATTCAGAAGAATTGAAAGGTAATAGTTTTTTTGGTTCAGTGGCCAAACCAATAAAAATATTTTGGGTTGACTCAGAAGGAATTTCTTTTTTATGTCACTTTAAAATGTGGTTTCATTCAAAATTTTCCATTTTGGGGGCTTTTCAATAAAACGAAGGCATGAGGTAGGTAGTTCTGTTAATCTGAAGACAGACAGAAGGCAAGGCCTGGTGAAACTAGGGTTAGGTTTACTGGGAATTTAGATGCCTTTTGAAAAATGAAGAGGTAACCAACACTTCCTTAAGCTTTGGGCTATTCCTTGAGAAATTGTTTCATTTAATCTATTTTTATGACTTTTTTGTTGTAAGCTGCCCTGAACCTTGTTTTGGGAGGGGAGCATAAAAAAAAATACATTTTCTGTGTTCCACTGTTTACAGTATTTACCTGGGATGTGGGAGACCTAGATTTAGATACCCTGTTGGCCTGATTCAGAACAGGGACTGGAATCCAGTTCTTCCCCCACCAGATAAATGACCTAATCATCAGAAAATTGAGTCAGTCTTCTGTCTCTCTCTATTGAAACAGAGAAAGAGAGAGAATGACTCAACTTTCTGATGATTAGGTCACTCATCTGGTGGGGGAAGAACTGGATTCCTGTTTCTGTTCTGAATCAGGCCAACGTGTGTGTGTGTGTGTGTTATATATCTTTGCCCCATCTCCCCCTTACTGGCCAAATAGATATTCAATTATTTATACAAAGTCAAACAGTCCCAACAGGATGGGCAGATGGGGTTCCATCCCAGAATAACATACAATCCAGTGACTGTTGCACTTTAGTGAAAGACTCAAATCCAAGTCTTGCTTTAATCAGGCAAAGGGTAGATTTGAACTCAGGGGCATGTTTTAAGCTGGAATGGTAAGTTTTTAAAAAATAGTTTTCCAGAACATATCTGTTCTGATTAATGGTATCAGGACTTCCATAAAGCGAATTAATCTGTCTCCAAGGTGACCCTTTCTTTTTAGGAAGTTCAGTTGATCTTTTTCTTGGGAATATTTCTCTTCGTGTGTGTGCGTGTGTGTGTGTGTGTAATATATTTTTTTTCTTATTATTGGCATTTATGAAGTAGGTTTTAATTTTGGGCAAGATAACACATACCTTTCTAATGAATATGAATAATCCAAAATTGTGGAGGGGTGTCTTGAGTAAAGAAACTAATTTCCCTACTGGAATGGAGGCCTAGGAATACTAGAATAGCTGTTGGGGGCTGTGCTGCACTCCCAGCCACAAAAAACAGGGGTAGAGTCCACTTGTTGGTGTTGTTCACTTTCCCCCACTACTATCCAGCTCCACAGCTAGAGGTTTAATCAACAGGATTGACAGCAGATATGAGAATGTTGGACCTCTAGCTTTTGGCTGAGCTGGAGGGGGACTAATGAATGGACTCAGCGGCTACTCCATGTAGCCAGGTTTCAGCCATGGTGAACCCATGCTGTTGCAGGTAGGACTGGAAGATCTGCATGTAGTAGACAGCTGTATATGGTAGATTCATCTTGAATTGGCCATGTCATAGGAAACATTGCTCATGGTTTTAACATGCTGTGTTTTTCATTTGATTGTTCCTGTGCTAACTCATCTGTAAATAAGTGGGTTATTCGTATAAGCAGAAAAATTCAGTGTAAATGGATGAATTTGTTGCAAGGAAGCTAATTGGGAAGACACACTGAGATATCTCTTGTATAACTTTTCAGCAGGCAAGTTCCCCTCCATATCACTCCATATCAGGGTTGTATTCTTATTTGTTCATGTGTATATTCAGATGATATAAGACTAGACTAGACTTTTGCAGCTAGGCATTAAAAATAAACATACAGCTGCTTCTGCATCCAGTGATGTCCTGGGACAAAAAAAAAAAAAAATCAGGATTAGGTTTAACGATTATTGCATAGATTCTTTGTTTAAAATGCTCAATTCACCTTTTGTCTTCTATATTTAAGTGTCCTGCTGAGTAATATAGAGTAACACTGAGTTATTTTGCATGTAGAGCTTATTGTTAAACCTATAGAAATACAGGTATTATTTAGAAACTTGTTAAAAGCCAAGCAGAGGCTAATCCACTAGTAGATACCTTTAAAAACACATATGAAAATCCTAATGAAAAGAAATAATACACAGTACTAAGTCCAATAACTGTAACACCTATCTGAAGTTCATAACCCATAACATTTAGGCTGGATACAAGCATTCAGGGATGTTAGGGGGAAATTAGATTCAGTTGAAATGGGTACCCAATCTAAGGTAAATTGGGATGGTGGGTTGTGGGGCAAGAGGGATTGCATGGACCTTGTTTTAGGAAGGCAGAATAAGTGGGGGAGAGATTTTTTGTTTTTCCAATCCTACCCACCACACCATGGGCTCAAGGGACTGGGGGTTCTGTAGGATGGTGGAGGCAGATAGGATCTGTAAGTGGGGACTGGACAAGCAGGCAGCACTTGAAGGGGACATCAGGAAGCTAGCAGGGTCTGTAGGGGGGATTGCAGGGGTATCAGGAAGACAAATGAGGTCGATGGGGGTACTGGGGGGCTAGCAGGGTCCACAGAGAGGACTGGGGGGTGCTTAGGGCCAGGTGGCATCTGTGGGGGTTTGGGAGTCAAGCAAGTCCTATGAGAAGGATTGGGTAGGCAGATGGCATTTGCAGTGGGGATTGGCAGGCTGAGTGGCTCCCAGCATTGATGAACACTGGCATTAGAAAAAACGAGCATTGATGAAAACTGGCATTAGAAAAAGCTTGAGGGGTAAGGAGCTGGAGAGCCAAAAATAGCCCAATGCCTGGGAAGCAGGTAGGAAAGGCACAGCCCTAATGCTGGGGTCAGTGGCTGGGCTTGCCTAGCCCTGGGGCTTCACTGGGAACTGTATAGAAATTCAGAACATTTGATTGGTCTAAAAATAGCCAGCCCAATCTAAGTTAAACTACCTCAGAGATGGGATTAACTTTGATCCGGTTAGCTATTTTTAGATTTATCTAACCTTCCTGGAACTTCTGTATAGTTCACACTTACATGCCAACTAGAGATCTAAGTGTAAGATCTGCACCTGGACAAACTCAGTTAGATCAGGTGGCCATTTTTAAAATAATCTAATCTCCCCCAACCTCATCAAATGTCTGCAATGTATGCAGCCTAATATTAACAAATGTATGCAACCTAAATGTATGCAACCTAATATTAACAAAAATGTCTGCATCACCATATAAAGTATTTGTTCATTGATTAGCAGTATGGTCTGGAACCACAGCAGCATAGTGGTAGGGATGCCTAGGTGGCAGAGCCAGATTCTGGGATGCTGACCACCTATCCCTGGCTCTACCCCCTATGTGCCCCTACCCCATGGCCACCACCCCAGGACAGCCCACAAAGGACATTGTATATAGTTTTCTTGGGGAGGAAGGTTTTTTGCTGTGTGTGGGTGGGTTGTGTGAGGGAGAGACTCTGAGGGGGAAGGGGAGAATGGGGCTCTGTTTGTTGTGGAGGGAGGTGGGTGGTGGATTCTGTTTGATGTGAGGGGAATAAAATCATGTTATTCTGACGTGTTGTCAGTGAGATTAGTGCTGGGCTGAGTGGGGAGGGGGCGGGGCTGGCGTGGGCAACAGTGCAGGCAGGCTAGAGTGGAATACTGGAGGAAGTGGTCAGGAGCCTCCTGTACCCAGTGCCCTGGCCTCTGCTAGTGGGTGTGTAGCTCACAGGAGGTGGAGAGGCCTGCTGCTGTTGCTGCCATTACAGGTGGTGCTCCTGCTGCTAGGCATCTTCTGCCCACCACACCTCCTCCACCCAGGCCTCACAAAACAGCTAACCCTGGGCCTCACCAATGTTATATAGCATTCAGGCTGTGATGATGACCCAGAGGCAGCCCTCAGAGAACTCATGGTGGGAGCTGATGGAGTGCCAGCCTCTCTCGAGATGACTGAAGGCCTACTCAACCAGGGCTTAGGCCCAGCCCAGGCAGTAGTTAAAGTGGGCCTGGTGAGGGTCCAGGTGGCCTATGTAGGGCTGCATGAGTCTAAGCAGAAGTAGGTAGGTGGGATCCCTGATGAGGAGGAGCAGGATGGCCATGGTACCCAGCTGCAGGCCCAACATCCCCGGCATGAAGCTGCTGCTCTCCACTAGGCATGGCAGGATGGAGTTCCAAAACACGTGGGCATTGTGGACACTGCCCACCTAGCCAGTGCTCACATGTGTGAAGGCCCCGTGGATGTCCATGATGGCCTGGAGTACCATGGAGTGAAAGCTGAATAAAGGCAGTCTTCATGGGGCAGGCAGGTGATGGGGATGTTGAGGGCCCTGATGCACTTTGGTAATCCCAGGGCACAGAAACCCACTAACACCACCTGGGGATCATGCACACGGGGCACGATGTCTGCCATTATGTCTGGGAAGGAGCTGCACATTTTCAGGATAGCCTTCCTGGTGGTGGCCTTGCCCACATCAAACAGGTGGCAAACATACTGTAGGCTGGCAGGCATGGCCAGCTTGAGCAGAGCGAGGGCCGGGTAGGTGTCTGCAGGGAGGGCTGGCTGCATGCCAGTTTCCTGCCACTGCAGATGTGGCAGAAGCTGCTGGAGTAGGTGCTGGAAGATGGCCTGGGTCATGCAGAAGGTCTCCAGGCACCGCTGGACAAAGTGCTGCCACCAGTCCTGGCTGGCCCTGTGGGACCAGAGGCTGCAGGCCTGGTGGCCCCAGAAGTGGCATCCAGAAGCTCTTTGTTGGTGTCCCTCCTAGCAGGAGTTGCATGGTAGTGGCACTGGTCCTGGAATGGCATGGTATGGCCAGGCAGGTGGTCAGTGCACAAAGGGGAGCCAGGCAGCAGTCAGTATGGTGGGCCAGTAGGGCCACTGTGGCATCCAGGAGGACCCCAGGGCACTGGTCATCACTGCCAGAGGCAGGGGCTGGAACAGCCATAGTGTGGGGAAGCTGAGTGGGCAAGGAGAGAGCTGCTACATGCTACTCCTGAGCTGTGCACGCTGCTCCTGGGCAGGGACATGGCTGGCTAGAGAACAGTGAGTGGAGCTGGCATTTGAAGATGGCTGCTGGGAGCTGGCAGCTGGAGCTGGGGCCTGGGTCTTCCCCTGATAGCAGTAGGGGCCCATTGCAGCACTGCAGGAAGTTTGGTGCTAAGAGCAGCAAATCTTTTCCCTAGTACCTGCATGTGTAGACACCTGCCCAGGAGCTTTTAATCCACAGAAGTTTACACCCAAGTAAAATAAGCTTGGAAAAAATGCACACGTAGATGCACCCACTGAAATCTTCAGATGACTACGGTGGTAGCTTTGAGAAGGTAACAATTCCAGGAATGCCCCTTCAGTGAGTACTTTAATAAGCTGATTTTCTGTGCCACACAAACCTTGTTGACAATGAAATAGTATAACTGCCAGACGCTTAATGCTGCTTATACTTGTTGATGGCAACAGGAGTACCCTGCAGGTTAAGTGTTAGAGAGCCCTGGTGCTGTGTTCTCTCATCCCCAGCATTTGTCCTAGTGATTAATATGATCAGGTGACAGTTAAAAAATATGTATGGAAAAATAGATATGGAGTCCAATTGCTACAAAAAATTATGTACAGAAATAGCTTTGAAAATGCCCAATGTCAGTTCCATTGACTTTGACATGAATAAAACAATCTGTGCACGCAAGTGTTTGTGAGAGTAGGTCCTACAATAGTTATAGCATGCAAATAGAGATAAAAAGATGGATAATTCCTTGACGTTTTAGATGCTTTATTTTAATCATAAAATATTTGCAGACTTTAAGGCTAGGAAGGACTGTTATCTCGTTTGACCTTCTGCAAGGTCCAGAGCATATCATTTCACCAGCTGATTCTCATCTGAAGCCCATAATTTCTGGTTGAGGTGTGAGATCTTTTAGAAATGGATCTGGTCTAGATTTAATGGTTTGACTGAAAATCTTCTGCATCTCACATTTTTTTCCAATAGTTAATTACTCCATTTGTAAAAATGCATACCCTATTTTTAGCTTGGACTTGTCTTGCTTTTCATCATTGGATGTCATGTATATTCTATACATAGATATATAGTATTCTATAATACTACAAAAAATCCCTTCTGTGTTAATACTTGTAGGCACTGAACACAACATTCCCTGGCTTTCTTTGATTGATTAAAGCATCTTTAGACTCTCACAGTGAGGTGGGTTTGAAGGATCTCAGTTAATTACTGTAGCTTTTCTTTTAAACCCTTTCCAACTTTTCAAATGCCTTTTTGAAATGTGGATGTCAGAACTGGACATATTATTCCATTAAGTGTCTCTCTGTTTACTGTGACAATAAATCTTGTGTTTTTAATGGTCACATGGTTGATCCAATTAATTTCTTAAAGCTAGTCACAACTTTTTCGTATTATCTCCTTGCTTAATTTTACAGGGTAAGAATATGCTATATGAAGAACCTTGTTTGATCTATCTATCTATCTATCTATCACAAGATAGGCTGCTTGGTTTTCCAGGGTAAGAATATGCTATATGAAGAAACTTGTTTGCTATATGAACAGGATAGGCTGCTTGGTTTTCCTTAGACCTTTAAAAATATCAATACCTTACTCAAGTTCTTTTTTATCACTGTTGGAAGAATCTAGTCTGTGCAGACTTGTCACCCTGGAATGGGGGATATCATGGATGCTGAAAAACCATGCCAGGATAGAAATAGCATTGACATGGAATCTTACTGGATAAGAAATCCTACAGTAGCAACACAGATATATGCCCTAGTAATGTTCAGAATTTGTTAAATTATGCCACCCCATCCATCTCCCACTTCCTGCCCCCTGAAACTATTTTTTTGTTAAAAAAAAAAAACCAGGTTACATTTTTGTTCCATGTTAGGCCTTGCTTGGACTATTTAGAATATTATTAACTTTGCAAAAGGGTTGAGAAAATATTAGTGAATCCTGAAAATGTTTCCAGATTTGGCACAATTTTCTCCATCGTTCCTTATACCACTACTTCAATTACAAAGCAAGCTACATCTCTCTCCCATTTTTGGATTTGTCTCTATGCACTCATACCTTTGCCTGGGAATTTCCCAACTATTCCACTCTTAGGTTGTGCCTTGGACTACAATACTTTACAATACCCTGCAGGACTGACCACATTTGGGAATATATTGTTCTTTCTTTTGGGATATTTAGTGACCAAACTCCTTTTTTATAACCAAAGTATGCCCACTACTGCTTGAGGAAGCAAAGCTTTCAGAGCTTTTGTAGGAGAAGCACTTAAGAACATAAAATAGTCCATTCACAAACATCTATTTGACCTAAAATCTTGCCATCCCCTAAAAGTACCAAAATACTCTTTAAAAAAAATGTCTCTAAACCTTGCCAGAGACTCCTGTTTGGAGGGACATTTACCACTGAAGAATTAGGTCAGTCCTCTAGGCTCAGCAGTAGGTTAAGCTAGAGTTCTCTAGATGAATGGCTGTAGCATTTACCATTAAAAACTCTGAAGTATCACTTAATAGGTGCATTCTGCCTGTATTTCAGGCAGCTCTCTACTGAGTTTATCTCATGCTGATGATCTCAGTGACACAATCAGCATACAATATTAATAAAATATTACAGGCGAGTTCCAAATTTGTCACATTCCCTTAAAAAGAACTTTAAAAAACAACTCATTCATCCAAGAAGGAAGCAGGAACAACACTATCTAACATCATACAACACTGTACAATCAAACCTGAATTTTCATAGAGTAGTTCACAAATAATTAGCAGACTGGAAATTATTTGTCAAACTTATTCTATAAATATGTTGGAATGACATACATTTTCAGAAATCATGTTCAGTTCACCCATGCTTCATGAATCATAAAGGACTGCATTAAAATGATAGTATGAGGGATAAATAGCAAGCTGCTATTATGAAGATGTAGTAGTAAACTTCATATTTAGCTTGATGTGTTCTAAATCAGAGGAGAAGATTGTTTTGAGTGGGGAAAGGGAGGATGTGCTGGGCTTATTTGGGGTCTGAGGAGGAGGGAGGCACAGCAAATACAGACCAAAGCTGCAAGACCACAAATTTTATTCTCAGACACACAACTGCAGATGGGTGAAGCAGGAGACAGTTTTTCTGAAAGGTTTCACCATGCCTCCCAGCAGCTGAGGCACTAATGTCACATGTAGAGGCACAGACACTCATAAGTGTATGCCATAGTGCTGCTGTCTCTTTCCTGCTCCCACGACGCTAAGACTAACCACAAAGCATATGCAGCCTAAAGGCGCAAAAGTCACCCTCACACTAAGTAGCACCCACCCACCTGTGGGTGGGAGAATATGTAGGGGAAGACATGGGTAGAGCTAAAAAAATCACCAACGGAACAGAAACAAGACGGGCTGGGGGAAGGGAGAGGAAGGGGTGAGAAAAGGACTGGCAGTAGCAATTGTCAGGGGTATGGTTGGCCAGCAAACAACAGTTGCATTTTGTGAAAAACTCTCAAATGTCAAAACTTTGTTTCTGTTCTAAATTGGGACATTTGTTTTGTGTCTCCCAATGTTAGGCTTCTCCAGTTATGCAGACCCACAACATCTATGTTGCATCCTGTCCTCAGTCTTTTTGTACCCTTGCTAGGCTGAGATTTGCCAAGGGGTCTGTGCAGGGCAGTCTATAACTTTTCTGTTATAATTTGTCTATGCTGGGGGATTCTTCTCAGGCCAGACTTAGCATTTAATGATATTGGTGGAAGTATACAAGGGCTGTGTCAGAGAAAATCTCATACAGCAGCTTTTGCAAAGGAAACTAATGAAACCATCTGAAATTCTCTGCTGGTTCTCATTTTGCAGAAAAATTTGAAACTGTTTGAAAGCAACTAGCTTATTGATTCCTAAGGTTGAGAAACCAGAAGACAAACTAAATCAACTCAAATTCTGACATTTAAAAAAAGTCTCATGATTTATAAGCTAATCTTATGTGACAGTGATCTGTGATGTGGATTTAGAAGTTCTAGGACTGCAGGTAAATCATATGTGGATCAATGTAATATCAGATGATGGAATTTCTAATGTCTTTCAGTTTGCTTCTCATACCTCCTGCCTCTCCTCTGCACACACAGACATTAGAAGATATTATTAAAATACTATAGTCAAGCATTTAAAAGTTGGGAAATGCCTATGCAACTATGTATTCGTTCCTTAGGAACAATGTTTTAGTTCCTTTGTACATATGACTATGATATTTTTTTCAATGACCACATTCATGTATATTTTTCCCACCAAATCCCTGCTTTATTCACTACATAGTCCAGCTGTAGTCAAGAATGATTCATATCTAAAGGACTGACCTTCATTCCAATGAAGGGTTCACCAGTCCAGACTACAGTAGAATCTGGAAGAGAAATACTAAAAAGGCTGTCATGTTAGTAAGGGTAAGGTTTGACATGAGGGTACCTGAATGGGACACTGAGCAGAGAAACACAGACAGTGCCCCTGCTTTTCAATAGTCTGTGGGCCTTGACAAAGGGAATGCATTCCAGAGATGTGAAGGATTGTTTAAAAGGGGGAAATAGGTCCCATGATTTAAAAAAGAGCTTTCCATCTAAATTTAAACCCCATTACTTAACTAGTGAATCACTATCTTAGCCAACATTAGAAACAGTCAGTGAATGGAGCATAGCTCCTCTTGTGGCACATCTTGGAGATGGATCAGCTGGATCTCATTGTGTTGCATCCTTGTGTTATTTGTTGGAGGTGGGTGGATAGCCTGGGATCCAATACCAAACTTTGAAGAGCCTAGGAATATAGATGATATCTTCCTGCAGGGTATGCTCAAATAAGCAACAGGAAGAAAGCAGGACAGTTTAGCTCAAAAAGTACATGGAAAGGAGATATGTGGCGGGGAGCAGGTACAGCGGAATTTACTCAGTCCTGCAAACTTTAGTGCTGAAGGTTTAGACTTTTTTGTCACTTTCCAGGACTACTGTGCAATGCATTGAAGAGGGCTTCCACCAGCAATGTTGTAAAATATAGATTTTACAGCAATAAGGATTATCTTTATCCTGAACAGTCAAACCAGATCTGGTTGAGGAAATAATTTTCTAAGTCCTGAGGATATTCTGATTAAAAGACCAGAGCTCTCAACGAAGACCTCTTGGATGGAGATATGCATATACACATCTCCATTCAAAAGCTCTTTGCTGAGACCTGTGGTCTTTTAACAGAATATCCTCAGGACTTAGAAAATGAGCAGAGAAATGCAGACAGTGCCCCCTGCTTTTCAACTCTGTGGGCCTTGACAAGGGGAATGTTTCACCAGCTTCGCTGTACCTACCCCCACCACATATTCCCTTTCCATGTGCTTTTGGAGCTAAACTGTCCTGCTTCCTTCCTATTGCTTATTTTAGCATACCCTGCAAGAAGATGTCATCTATAAATACATTTATTTTTATCAAATTGGACAATCTGGAGATAACACAGGATCCCAGATCCCCAAAACGTGCCCCCAAGATGATGTTAAAGCCTTCCTGGAGGCCTTTGAATGATTGGCTATTGCCACAAAGTGGGACACCACAACCTGGGCAGCCGGGATAGGACCCCTCCTGACCAGGTCCGAGGCAAAGGATGATAATAAGATGAAGGCTGCAATTTTGTATCTCTTAGAGTTATCGCCCAAGTCATATAGGCAAAAGTTTTGGGCAAAAAAGAAAGGGGGGGAACTTTGGCCCGACTCACTCACCCAGATGCTGAGGGATCTGGTGGAGCATTGGCTCCACCCAGAAGAAAAAAATATTGGGAAAAGTTATAGACATGATAATAGTGGAGTGATTCCTGGCAGACCAGGGGGGAAGCACCCAGCAGTGGGTTAAGAGGCATCAGCCAAAATCAGTTGAGGATGCCCTGCAGCTGGTCAAAGATTATGCGGTAACTGAAACTGAACTCCCTAAACAGGAGAAAAGTGATGTCGCCACCCTTCCTGGATGGGCAGAGGGAGGATACAAAGGGAAAAGAATGGAGCTTACTAAGCTCCTGAGCCGAGAATTCCATAATGGAGAACTCCAGGAAATTCTATATTACCATTGCGGGGGGAGGGGACATCTGGCCCTGTTTTGTCACCAGAGGCAGCATCCTGAAGCTACTCCTGATTATCCCCATGAGGAGAAAATGGACTGTAGCTTTGGGTGGTATAAGGGACCATAGAAAAAGAACAAGCCCCTCATAGATGTCCAGATAGGTGGTACCATAATTCCTACAGTGGTTGACACCGGCTGCTCCCAAATGATGGTTAGAGCAGATTCAGTCCTACCCCAATTAGACACCCCAGAGAGTTCAGTAAGCATGATCTGCATTCATGGGGCATCTTACATGTATGAGAAAAAGAAACTCTGACTAACCATCACAGAATGAATAGAAGAGCTGGCTGTGGGATTAGCCAAAACTCTGCCATGCCCCACATTACTGGGCATTGACTGGCCACATCTGAGAGAAGTGGTCACTTGGACAATGAGAGAACCTGAAGGGGAGGAGCACCTTAACTGTAAAGTTTATTCCGGGGAGCTGACCAACCAGGGGGCAGAGAAACAACTTCCAAGAAGAACAGTACCAGGAGCCCTCTTCCAAAACATGTGGGGTCAGCTGGCAAAGCAGGAAGATGACCAGACCCATGCCAGATGGAGCAGAGCCCCTGTTTTGAGGTAAGGGACAGTGTGTTATACCTCATGAAAGGCGGAAGGGATGGAGAAGAGTGTGCCCAGGTATTGGTGCTGTGATCCTACTGGATAGTGCTTCTCTGAATGGCACACATGCTCTCTATGGGGGGACATGTGAGGAGAGAGAAGACAGAGGCCAGACTCATGAGGTGGGTGTTCTGGCCTGGGATTTATAAGATGATTGAGAAATACTGCCAGGAGTGTCTGGCATGTCAAAAGACAGGAGGGGAGAAACCATCAATGGCTCCCCTGATGCCTCTCCCATTGGCTGGATGACATTTTGATTGGATAGCCCTGGATATAGGATGGTCATTTCCCTGCAGTTGAGTGGGCTATCAATTTGTTCTCATCATAGTGGACTATGTGACTTGGCTCCCCAAGGTGGTCCCAATATGCTCCCTGACAGTGCCTAAGATAGCTGAAGCCCTTATGAGATGAGTGGCCTGGGATCCTTAGCCAATCAAGGGGAAAATATTATATCAGCAGTCCTGAAGGGGTCTGTAAGATTCTCCAAATGAAACAACTTAGGATGTCTGATATATCACACCCAAAAAAATGGCCTGGTCAAATGATTTAACCATACCATGACCCTAGTGTGTATCCAAGGAGACCCCAGTAAATGGGAAGAGATGCTGCCCTCTCTGTTGTTTTCCATAAGGGAAGCACTTCAGGCATCAACACACTACCTGGCATTTGAGTTGGTTTATGGACACAAACCCTGTGGACTGAGCAACCTAATATGCAAAGGCTAGACAGAACCGGAGCCGGGGAGATCAGTAACTCTGAAGATAGTAACTGACTTCAGAGAAAGACTAGAGAGAGCCAGAAGCATCACCCAAGAGAATCTGGGCAGGAGCCAGGACAGACAGAAATGCTTTTATGACCAGCATGCCCAAGATGGGGAACTCCAGGAGGGTGATCAGGTGCTTGTAATGTTACCTGATGACACACACGAATTACTGGCGCAGTGGCAAGGTCCCTTCCAAGTAACAAGGAGGATGGAACCAATTCATTATGAGATACTTGGGTACTGAGTTATCTTGGGAGATGAGTGATCAGTTGAAGGTAGAGATGATGCTGGAAAGGGAGCAACAAGAGGAGCTAAAGGAGATGATAAAGGAGTTTCAAGATGTATTCAAGGAAACACCAGGAGAAGCACAAGGTATTGATCAAGACACCGGGGGGCTGTGTCATTTGCAACCAGTGGAGGAGCCTGCCCCAACACCAGTGGGACATGGTTTAGAAGGAGCCAGAGCAAATGCAACAGCTAGGGATTATTGAAGAATCTTGAAGTCCCTGGAGGAGTCCACTGGTGATAGTCACAAAGCTGGATGGGATGCTTAGACTCTGTGTGGACTTCTGAAAAGTAAACGAAGTAGCCATACTTCATGCATTCCCCATCCCACAGATAGACAACATGTTGGAAAAGTTTGGCACTGCTAAGTATATATTGACAATAGACCTCACCAAGGGGTATTGGCAGATACCAATGGTGGTCAGGGATTGAGGAAAAACAGTGTTTAGTACCCCATGGGGGCTATTTCACTTCAAATGAATGCCTTTTAGGCTACATGGAGCCGCTGCTTCGTTCCAGTGGTTAATGGAGAAAGTGTTGGCATCCAATCAAGGATATGAATCATCCTACATAGATGACATCATAGTTTTCTTGGAAGATTGAGGAAACATTGCCAACACCAAAGGGCGCTCCTGGCAGAGCTATGCAAAGCAGGACTAACAGCAAACCTGAAAAAGTATTCTCTCAGGAAAAGGGAGACTCAGTACCTGGGGTTTATTATTGGCCAAGGCAAAAGCAGGCTGATTGCAGACAAGGTAGAAGCGATTCAGCAATACAAGCTTCCCAGAACCTTAAAACAACTGTGATCATTTCTGGGGTTTCTAATTACTCACCACGCATATCTGGGTAAATCCACAAATCAGACAGGGGTTAGGGCTGAACAGTGACTGGCAGCAATAAAGACTCTTTGGGCTATTCATTTCCGCCCCCCCACCCCCCGGGGTACTACATGAGAAGAAACTCCAAGAAGGAAGATGGGAGACACAGTAGCCAGAGGAAGCTTCAAAGCAAACTGTGGAAGAGACAAATGAGATGGGTGTAGGTATAACCATGGCAGGACTGACAACAGAGATGTGAAAGATGTGAGACACTTAGCTTGGTTGTCCTTGGGTGGAGAAGCTGTTCTGGGGAAGAGGAAGCTGACTCCACCTGTAAAAAAAGAGAAAACAAGGTTAAGACATAGTAAACAGGAATTGCCATGCTGCTGTGGATGGGTAGTTGAAGGAGCGAGCACTTGTAAAAGCCAGCTTTTCTCTGTACTTCATGAGGAACACAAGAATAAAACCAACAGGTACTACAGGTACACAGATCACTTTTACACTAGTTGTGTGATTTTTCTATACTAACTCTTGTTGAGGAATTCATTTTACGTTCTTCCATCACATTAAGACATGGCAGGACAGCCCCACAGAGAGAGAATTTGTTAATCACCCAAACCCAGCCACAGAGATGAAGACCTCTTTTGCCCCCAGTGAATTCTGTGTCTGAGACTGGGTGTACATGAAATGAGGGGCATGTGTGGACAACATTTTAAAGTGGGTTAAATGCTTTTGCACTGCTTTAATGGTGTTGGTGTTTTCATGCATCAGTGGTGTATAGTGCAGTAATTCCAGCCACTGTAGCAGATTCGGTGGCATAATGCACCTTAAATGACTTGGGGCACCTTAAATGACTGTAGGGCAGCAAACTAGAGTTTTAGTTTGCTGCCCTACAGGCATGGAGCAAAGCACTGGGCTCTGTGCATCTCAGGGGCTCTGCAGGAAGCCTGTGCATGCAGCTTGCCAGTAACCCGGAGCCTGCCTGCTTGGCAGTGGATACTGCCTGACGTTTTCCTGGAGCCTGCCTGCCTGAGTTGCATGGGGATCTGGTGCGCTTCCCTTTACAGTTGCAGTGCCCCCCAGGACTGCCTGAGCCGGGTGCCTGCAGACAGGTGCCATCTGGAGGGGGGGGAGGGGGGCGCCACTGTTGTGGAGTGAAGCACCAGCCCCCACTCCACAGTCCAGGGACTGCTCTGCCTGCTGGCAGCTCACCCTCCCCTTCCCACCACCAGAGAGGCAGATAAATGCATGGGTGTGTGCACAACATGGGGGTTCACTGGACCCTTAATTGAAGTGGTGTTTTTAAGAACCCATCCACACACGCCTACAGAGTCCACACTGTTGGCAATAGAAGGATTCTAGTGCCAGTACGAAGTGGGGTGACTTACGTTAAAGGTTCCTAGACCATATAATGATCTCCTTCAGTATGGTTCCTACGGAATAGAGGTGGGATACACACCTCCTAAGAGTGGACTATCAGACGCTCTTTGTGTACATGCCCAGTCTGCAGAATATGTAACACCTTGCCTTTCCTGATGAATAGTGACTTCTAAGAGATCTTGCAAAGACCTCCTCACCTCTTCCTAATGTGGACATTGATAATCAATGTGATAATGTGATAATCAATGTGATAATGTGGACATTAATAAGATGCTAATGGAATTATTTCACATTTTCTAGCTTGTGAGCACCTCACTTTGAAATTTTAATGTTCTTTCATTACATATTTTTATTGTATGTAACATACTAAGACAGCATTTGGGGCAGGAAAGCTATTCACCTGTTTCCATAATACCCCTTAGAAAGTAAATAAAGGAAAAGGGAGTTTCCATACACCTTTTAACCGAAATATCTGTTCTTTAGGGCAAATAAAGCTGGGGTGGGGAGAGGAAAGAAGATGGGGATAAAGGCAAGAAAGTGGGGAGAGTGTTGTTGAGTCCATTGGTGGGCATGCCAGTCCTATTGATGTGTATACCATAATAAAGGTTTAGAAGACATCTGTATTTCAGTTTGCTGGAGCAGGCTTGGAAGGGGTCTTTCATAATCAAGCTGTTTCCTTTTGATTTTTTTTTACTTATCCCCCTCCTCCCCACAGTAAAGTGCATTAACTTACAGTTCACCTGTTTAAAGCTAAGTTATTCCTGAGGTAATTTTCCCAAGTCCATGGCATGTATTATATTATACTACAGGTACACAGATCAAAATGATAAATAAGAGCATAGTATATTAAGAGTGAAGAAAGTGTTTATGAAGAGTTACTTTAAACAGTCCAATATATTTTCTCTTCCCACAACACCTCTTGTGTATATAGAAGTTATGACTTATTTAATAGTACATCAATCTTCAGATGTATTGATATCATGAATGATGGATATTTGCAAATGTTATTTCAGAGCCTATTGTCAACATTGCCTTATAGAGTATGCATGAGATAATCTGGGAAGTGAATGTTGCAGTACAAAGGGTAACAGTTCCTGCTTACTGGAAAGTTATGCTTGCTATAGTAACAGGCGCTCAGTAACAGACTCTTTCTGGTAACCTAGTGATGCTGGGCTTTAAAATTGAGAAAATAGTTAAAAGCTTTCTTACAGTTGCACAGAAAAAAAAGAGCAGTCCTTCAATGTCATCTAGGCACCCATTAATGGTCACATTCGTTTTTTCCCCCTCAAAACCGAGTGTGAACACACATTTACACAATTGCTGTGGAATTGTTAACCCCTGATTCTACTCAGTAATAAATTTACTCCATAGTAGTCTACATGAGATGCTTAATGTGCAGTAGCCTAATAACCAGGGATCCTGGTTTTGTCTGATTTTTAAAAATCCCCAATTTTCAGATTAAATAAAGTAACCCCAGATCCATGTTTTTCCATGATTACAATGAAACACCACTATACATGTATCTATATTTTAGTGGCATTTCATTTTAATCATGGAAAAATATGGATTTGGGGTTACGGTTACTTTTTTTAAATAAAAAAATTAGGGATTTTTAAAAGTCAGACAAAACCAGGATCCCTGCTAATAACACTGCACAGTAGGACATCACAGCAAAAACAGTGCTAATAGGCTACTGCATAGTATTATTAGGCTACTGCCAGTACTGCTGTGTAGTAACTCTAGTTACTGAGCATTTAGTTAGTACTTCATTAAGTAAATACTGCATTAAATGTGCAGTAACTAATGCACATTATTGAATGTGTAAATGCACTCAGTAAGTAATGGGTACACAACTAACTTTTCTGATCTGACTGCCTGCAACAGATGCTGTTACAATGCCTGGGTATTAGGAAGTAGTGGAGAAACTGATTTGCATCGAGGAAAAAGGCTACATCAGAATGCAATTGATTAGAACAGTAAATGAATGACTGGCATGATAGTGTAAGTTTTTGTATACAGTTATTAGGGGTGTGCGAAGCAGGCAGTATTTGATTCGGAGGACAGTGATTTGATTCACTGATTCAGATCACTGTCCTGATTTTAATTTGGCCGAATCTGAAGATTCGATTCTGATTCTGATTTTTTCTACATATTTCAAGGTAACAGGCATGGCTTATGAACACTGAAATGGTGGGGGGAAGTACTTCTGGTCCACCGCCGAGCATGCGGGGGGGTGGCCCTGTGTTCCTGTGGGATGTTCCATCTGCCCCACCATCTCAGCATTCATGAGCCATGCCTGTTACCTCGAGGTATGTAGAAAAAAACATATAAAGCTGTGTCTATGGCCAAAGCGCTGATTCTCTGAATCAGAATCGAATCTTCAGATTCAGATTTATCCAAATCAAATTGGGACAGGGATCCAAATCAACAAATTGAATCACTGTCCTCCAAATCGGGCCAAATCCGAATTGAATACGGCTTGCTTTGCACACCCCTAATACCTACCTTTCATTCTCTGTTGCTTCCCTGCTCCCTAATTCAGTTTACCCACTCACTGAATATGGTATTTCTGTTTCTTTTGTCAGAAATAAAAGGGAATAACCATGGCACTTTGGTTTCCAGACTCAGCTTGAAACCAGAAGTAAGAGTGATGGTGAAACCATACAGTGTTTCATGAAATTAGACAGAGGTGTTAAATTAGTTTCTTAATTATCAAAATTGACTTATTCATTTATAATTATTACTGCTGAGAAGCATGTTTTACTTTTTATTGAGTCACGTAGCTACAAATCAAAATGGCCATAGATTAAATGAAATTAAAATGAGACATTGATTTGAAGGAGGCCTGTGCAGACATGTAAACACAATACATTTCAGCTACCATTTGGAAACAGGTGAAGCAGTCTCTCTGCTCCGTTTTCAATCTGCCAGTGCTTTTGTGGGTTTTATTCTTGCTGTCAGAAGTCTTAGAAACTTAAAATGTAAATAAATCTTAAGAACAGGAAAGGAGTCTGAAGCAAAACACGACCAGACCTTCCAACCATTCAAAGACCATCACACATGATGCACAAGAAGGGATAAGGATGCTTCTGGGAAAAGTGTACCTTGGTGAGGTGAGCATAATATTATTCATGGAATAGTTAGAACTGGCCACTCGGAAAAGAATTAAAACCAAGTAAATAGTGAGGGGGTAATATAAAAGGACTGATCTGAACCAGTAAGTACTAAGAAAGTTTAAGATAAACAGCTCTATCTTCCCAGCTCATTCTGCTGCATTTTTTTTAGACTTTTCTCTTCCTATAACTCAACTTTAGGTTGGGACATAACTGTCATGGGCCAGCTTTCTACTCTCTCCATGCTTTACTTCTGACATTGTCAGTGTAGAAGCCACCTCTTCCACAGAATCAATATTCTTCACTAACCATCCAGCATACATCTATTTCAATGCTTTCCCTTTCTTCTGAGACATCAGTAAGAAACACCTTTATTTTTCCCTCCTTGTTGCATCTAATTTTTCACTCCTACTACTATGAAAACAGCATATGACACCTTTACTTTTGTAAGGTTGTATTGTGATGTAGTGACTGTGATGGTTCAGGAAACATACGAGAGGCAAGGATTCTTGTAGGTGTTATGTTTTATTGAACCAATGGCATTGCTGAGATTAGACTGTGACAACAATCCATTGCATTCAAAACTTGAACCATGCAGTTGATCCAATGAAAGATACCACTCTCAAAAAACCTTGCTCTTTGCTTTCAGAAGGTATTTTGTGATATCTTCTGTAGGAAAGACATGGCACAAAAGCTACTTCTGCTTCATTAGAACTGTTTGCAGTTTTATATTTCCCAAAGAACTATCCAATTTAGCTCTTATGTTTGCACTGTGCGGCATCAGAGAACATATGCTAACCCTTACAAAAGTCTTCACGCAAGCAAACTTTCTACTTATTTTAGTGAGAATTTTGCTTGTGTTTAAAGACAGTTTTCATCCAATGTTGATGGGGACTCTACTATTCAGTGAGGTGTTTTATGCTGATTTCTTATTTTCACTGTTACAAATATACCCTCTAGTGGTGAGAGTACAGAAAAGTATTTGTTTAGTTTCAGATAATGAAAACTTTTGCCAATTTTCCTGTTGTCAGTATTTATTCAGAGAGTGCCCAGGCTTTCTTTCTAAAGATTCAGAACTGAATCCAGTTTGATTTAGGGAGTAAGTCCACTTCATCCTTTTTTTTTTCCATTTTTGCCAGCTGCAGTCTAGGGTATACCTTGTGAAAGACCAGCACTGCAAGAGAAACTGCCATGTTTCATTGGACCTGGTTGGGAGTTGGTTGTGCACCTTTATATCCAAATGAAGTCCATCCCATTACAGCAGGTAGCTAAGCTGGTCCCGCTGTTCTGAATAGTGGAATTATCAGGTAGGTTATAAAAATCAGTAAGATGCTTATTTTCCTTGTGGAACTAACACTATTATCAGAAGTGTAAGTATGACCTCTACTGGTGGTTCAAAGGAAGACAAAGGGCCTTGTTATACACAATTTTTATGTGGTTTCTGAAACTTTTAACCGCTGGATATCCACACATTAACACTTGAAACTAGTATTTCTTACCCTTTAGGTAGCTTCAAGTTATGCCACTCCAGAGCAAGTTTATCTCTGTTACCCAGCTCATGTTCTGTTAATGTATGGCTGCTCCCCACAGATGAACAACCCAAGTTGCAGTCCTCCAGCATCCTTCTGTTCTGTGCAGACAGACCTTCTACCCCCTGAACTGTACTACCCAGGGCATGGTTGTGGCACCAAGCCAACTCCTGCTCCTGCCTCTGGGCCTGTTACCTTCCTATCCCCAGGGGTGCAACCCTGTGCAAACAGACTGCAGATTACATGCCAGCTAGCCAGGATGCGGGGCGCAGATGAGTTCAGGAGTGGGGCTGGGGTGGTATGGGGAGGAGGGAGGAGAACAGGGTAAGAAGCCAGGTCAGAGTCCAATAAACTGAGGCTTTCTTCCCAGGGCAGGGGCAATAGCTTCCCCAAAAGTGCCTTCCCTCACTGCTCCTACCCCTCTGTCCACCCTGGGAAGCATGACCGGTACACCACACACCCCAATCCCAAATTATTAAAACATAAGGCCTCCTTAATTTACTTCTTTATTTCTTTTCATTTTTTTTCATTTATATTTTGTCCTTCAGTGACCAACTTCCTGCATTTCACCCCACCTTCTCCCACCCCCATTTCCTTTCCACCTTCCATTTCATTACCCACTGCCATCCCATTCTCTATCTCCCAGCTTCATGTTCTGCCTTCATCATCCCCTCCCCACCACCATTCATCTCACACCCCTCCATCTAGAGCAGGGATAGAAGCCTGTTCTGGCTCACCAGCCCTTTAACGGCAACTCACAGCTGTAGCTCCTAGTCAGGCCCTTGCCCACTACCCCTCTAATTGCAAGTCACAGCTATTCAAGTGAGGAAAAGTCAGAGAAGGTTTCTAGTTTTAAGGTATGACTGCTCTAAACTTAGACTAGAATTAACATCAATCAACATTTGAACAGCTCAAAGTGGAACATGTAACAAGACCCAAACAGATTTCCAAAAACTGATGCAATTCATTTTTGTTTTAAACAGACTGTAACTGCTAGATTTTCTTAGTAAGAATATTTTCTGATTCCTCCTTGGCCTGTGGCCACAGCTAACATCTAGATTTGGGATCTATCCTCCTGTCCCACCAACTGAGGACACTGAGTGCTTAAGTGTTCAGTGGATGCACACTTGAAATACTTGCTGGGACTTGCTACTTTCCTTAAGGGATCTTTTTCTGTAAAGTAGCAGAGCCAGTGGTTTGGAAACTATTGGGATCATTTGGGTACCATTGGGCTTATCCCCAACCTCCTCCCCATCCTTTCGACAGGTATTCCCTCCCCCACTCTGGCTGGGGATTTTGGCTCAAGGACACAGTCAAGCACATAAAAGTTTCTGGTCAGCATCTTCATAACCTTAAAAAAAAATCCTACTTTGGGGGTAAGTTAATGACAAATACCTATGGATACAGCACTAGTAGTAGTAGCTGTTTTCTGCAACCTATGTAGGATTGCTTATTCACATGAACCACATAATATTTATAACAGAACACACAAGTTAATTAGAGGACATGTTTATGAGAAGTAGAGGACAAGTTTATGAGAAGTAAAGCTTTATAATTCATTTAGAATATAAAATAATGTGACACAACAGTAAACTGTTTTGACAATGAGTAAGTCTTTAATAATAAGATCAAAAGACTTTCAAATGTTCTCAAATCATGTCCAGGTAGGAGGAAAATTCAGCCCTGGTCAGGACTGCACCATTTCTTATGGTCTCCCTACAGCCTTTTAATCCTCTGTCTCCCAAACTCATCCTCCAACCTGAGCAGTATTTTTATTTGGCTGGGTAGCAGGTTGTGGGTAGAAGAGAACTAATCTGACTAAAATGAATGTAGAGGCTCTTGAGCTTCACTTCCTGGTTTCTAGACTTCCTAAGTCTTGTAACTAGAGAAGGGAAAGCGGGTGTAGGAAAAGTAAGTAAGAGCAATGTTAGTCTTGCATAACAAGTGAGAAAAACATGTAGCAATATGACAGAGCTAGTGTCACACATGAGATCTAGATTATTGTGATCATGGCCTCCGTAACAGGGGACCCAAGTCATGCTATGGAGGAAGGGCTGATGGGTAGGAAAAAATGTTGTGCCCCCCCCCCCCCAAGAGTTACATTTTTGTGGCCCAGGGGGGCAAGGACCTGGCTAAGGGAAAGGCTAGAGCACAGGGTAAAGGACTTTGCCCTAGGACCTGTGGAAAAAAAAAAGCCCTGATCAAGGAAAGAAGGAAGAAAGAAACTGATGGCAATGTCCCAGCTAATTGGTAGGGGTGTGCCTAAATCATGGGGGTACTTACCAGTTTTTGTAGGTTGATCATGGTGTACATTTCTAATTCCACAGACATTTTATGGTAGCCCCTCCCCTTTGTGCTGATTGGTAGTCTCCATCCCTCAGGGCTGATTGGTGGGGAGGCCTAGGAGGGTAGTAGGGGTGTGGGGGCAGCCTCCATCTTGATTGCTGGCTGCACTGATTGGCAGAGAAGCCACAGGGAATGGGGGTGGGGTGGGGAGGAGAGACAAGGGGACAACAGCCATCTTTTCTGTTGCCCTTTGTGCCACTCTGCCAGCTGACACCGTCTCCTACTGACAGTGAGGACTGCTGACTCCCACTGGGGTGCATTTTATTTTAAGGGTTTTTTTGTTGATTTTACAGGTTTGGCCGGCAATCCTGTATTTTATGGTTTCCACAAAGTTCATGAGACCACAAATTAAGTAGGTCTCTACTAATAGGTGAAAGAAGCTGCTTAATCAGAAGCTGAACCAAAGTGGAGCTCCAGATTAATATTGAGCAGCTAATTGATTATTGTTTTAGAAGCTGCTGATGGGGGGGAGGGGATTTACCCCAGGCATGAGCCTGCCTATGGCAGAGATGGTGGGAGGCAAATGAGGCTAAAAGAGGCATAACAGAAGGCCCATGCACAAGAGCTGTGAGTGAGGGATCAGTTGACCAGCATAGGTGGAGCTGAGCCAGCATATAAACTGAAGGGACACTTTGGCCTAGAGGGAGTGGAGCTCTCTAGCAGAATGGGTAAGCTCTGGCCCAGGAGAATGAGAGAGCCTTCAGGAACAGGAGGGGCCACTCTCAGGGGGCAAAGAAGTCTTCTTTGCTTGGTGGGCAAGTGTGTGCCTGGATGGGTAAGTTTTTGTTCTGTTCATATACTGAGCTGGGGTATATTTTGAATTCGAGCTTCTTGTTAGAAATGTACTGAATTTAACTGGTGGTTTGGGAGGGGCTGTAAAGGATGCTTAGCAGACCCTACAGTAGGTGTCTTTGCAGCTGGAGCCCTGGTAAGGGGCAGGAATGTGAGGAGGGCTGTGGCTTAGGAGCTGAGCCCCAAGTCAGTGGGCTACGGCTAAAGGCTGTAGCCAGAGAAAGAGAGCAAAGGCTGAAGAGAGCTGAAGTCTGGACAGAAGGGCTGGCCTGAGTAGTCATATTTGAGTATGCAAACTGGAAGACTTGACCAAGGGAAAACTAAGTAAAATCTTTGAAGCAAGGCAATGGCTATAGGGGAGGCTAGAAGCCATGAGTGATGCCCCTAAGGCATCATTCAAGCCAGCAAGCTATAATTGGGAGAACTGAAGCATGGACTCACTGTGCAAGTATGGCGGGGTTCCATAGAATGAAAGGGAATCAGATTATAGGCAGGTAGTTTAAGACAAAAAGAAACTAGCAATAGGAAGAATAGAGGCCTAAGGGCTTTCCTGACCCCACAGGGTGGTCTTCGTAACTTAATAATAATATTCAATCAAGATGGGGCAGGTGAGGTTATCTTGGGGAGACTGGGTGAGACTGGGCGAAGCAAGAATAGTGCAGTCTCCAAAGTGCACTATAGTTACCCCATGAGGCATACTCTGCTACAGCTACTCTAAACATATTTGTTACAATCTATTTGTGTGCCTCTAAGGGGCTACATATCAGAGTATGGTTATCCAGTCACTTTTCCAAGTGCAAGGGCATTTAATCTCCCACTTCCTTTGCTGCCACCTTTTCTTATATGCTTTCTATTCTTCCTCATTTATTGCTGCAGCTTTGTCTACAACAGCCTTTTCTTAGGAAATCTGTTGCCACTGAAGTTACATCAATAATAGGAGTGCTAATGCAAATAAATGTCATACATGCAAATATCATTATATATGTCAGAGGCAACGATTTCTTAGGGTGAGATCTTTTATTGGACCCACTGCACGTCCAATATAGTTGGGATATACAGTTGGCCCAATAAAAGATCCTTGCAGGTTGGATCTGGACAATGAAACAAGGAGGCTATGGTGGCACTGGCCCCCACCACACGTCCCATGCTATAGCTGGGGATGAAGCTGCCACAGTGGCAGCTCCAGCTTTTTCTCCTGCATGGGGCATGTGGCAATGGCCAACAGCTGGGGGCACAGGACTGTGGCAATGCTGGGGCTTTGTCGGCCCTTGCTTGCCTGCTTTCCATCAACCACCATGTTCATCAGGGCTGCTTTTCCCAGCCATATTGGCAGGCTGGTTGGAATGGCTCTGTGTGCTGTATCCAGGCTGGGACCATATGTTTGACACTCCTGGCATAGGGAAATCAACTCCATGTCACTTAGAATTCTCAGCTCTTCTGAGTGCAGTAGGAGGATAATTCCTCACAGCGCATAGTGCTGGGTTTCACCATCTGATATGGCTTGTTAGAGTGATTTGCCAGTTTATAAGGAGATATAGAAGCAAGTTCTTTTCTGTTTTAATAGGCTCTGCGTAGTCCTGGGAAACAGTCTTTGTTACGCTGTGTTTGTTACATCCTGCTTCTGCTTTAGCCTTTTGCAACAGTTCTTTCCTTTGCACCTTCCTTTTTTTCAATAGACGTATGGGGTCTAAGGGACCGAGCTGATGCGTGGTCAGTGAATAGGAAAGACTGCTTGATGTCAGCATGTCAGGGCTTATTGCAAGACTGTGATGCTAGTGATTTACTAGGTCTTCAATTCCTTCAACCATTGTGTGGAGCACTGTTGTTCTTTATTATGATCTAGAATTTATTGGATGAATGCATCTGTGTGGAAGGACTATGACTGTGGCTTCTGAACTTTCTAAAGGCTGGGAAATTCCTATCTATTACCTGTTATCTATGAGGTGATATTCTGTCCAAGACAGTCACTGTACTGTGATGATTTCTATATTGAAATAAATTTAGGCAACTAGACTAATTTATGACTGGAATCCATAATGTAGATTTCCTGTCAAATTCCCAAGGGAGAAAATGAGTGGGGGTTTTGTTTGGTTGTTGTTATAGAAAAATATCTATCAAAATTATGCATCCAGTCAAGTCTTAGTGGTGTAAGATGTATTTCAGATTTCATACCAGGTGAGGTACATACTGTTTGCTGTGTATTGATCTTGTTTTAATCAGTTTCAGCTTGAGTTATTGCAGCATAACTGTTTTCCATTGGTATTTGCCAGTGATATGTGGAATGTGATGCTTCTGAGTGGTGACTTTGAGTAAGTGTCTTGTATCTGGCCTCCTAATGTCTGTGCTGCCCTTTCCTTGACATCAAACACTCATTTCTCCCTTTGATAAAAGAAGTACAGTCTGATGTCACCTAGGTCCAAAAATAGGTTGGTACCTTTTGTTTCTTGTAGAAGTGGCTAAGTTGCTCCAAATCCCATTTTATAAAATTACATTCTTTATGTCTTTAGTATTGTTTCTGGATATAGGGACATGCCCACTTCTTGCATCTTCTGTTTATGCTGAAACTGAAAAAAGTATCCTGGATTCCAGTGCTTGCATAAAATTCTTTCAATAGGGATGAGTAAACCAAATAAATGATTCTATCTCAGCATAGCTGGCAGCATATTGTGTTTTATCTTTAAGTCCTCCACATCCTTTAAGCAACCCTAATCACTCTAATTTTAGTTTCCCAAATACCTTTAGCTTTGCTACATTAATGATTCTATTTTCAGTAAAGGAACATATGAAAATCCATTTGTAGGCTATGAGTAGTACCCACTCAACCAGGGTAGACACCTGAGCAATTTTTTTTACACATACATACTTAGGTGGCCCATTACACTGCTTGTTTCAGTCATTGTACCTTAAGTCTTCTTTGGCAATCCCATGCAGTAAAGGATGATTGTCTTATCTGTGGGTCCAAAGATAGCTGATGAGGCTGTAGCAGAAAGCCCCCTTTGTACATTTCCCTTCTGGAAATGGATATAGCAGAAGCCCCTTCTTGCCTGCAACTCCTCCCCCTCCAATTTTGGGCATTTCTTTTCCTTCTCAGTATTGACAGAGAGCTAGCACACTCATCGCATGGGTGTGACAAGACTCAGAGCAAGCCAGAAAGCTGAAGTGGCTTTCTGTAGGAGAAACCTAGAAACTACCTCTACATATCAATTAAGCTCAGTGTCACTAAAGAAAACAAAAGAATTAGACTGTAATTCTGCAAAGACTGTAAATATATCCTGTGCTAACCTAACTCACTTACCTAGTAGCCTTTGATCCTCACTATCTCGCATTGCATTTTTATATATTTCTCACAGTGCATTTTCAGATTTCATCTGTCTCATCTTTACCATGGCATTTTGTATTTTATACTTTATACTTTTAAACTCTTAAAGAATGTACTCCCCGTAGAATGAAGTTACACCCTGGACCATTGTTCAAACTGAATTGAAATTGTAATTCTAAAATGATAAAATCTGTTGAGTGAATACGAGTGAATGACGATCATCAGTACCCTAGCAAAAGGAACTCCATTTTAAGCTAATCAAGCTAAAGAACTGATTCCTGGAACTGAGCACTCACCCGATGGACTATTCCTGTAACCTATGACAATATAGCCATCAAATCAATAAGTCAAGGGTGGACTCCTGAAACTTCAGGTACCGGCAGGCAGAGACCCCTGTGACTAACAGCTGTCAGGTACTACTCAAGACCCACGTGGAACAGCAACTTCTGGACTGAGTTGCCAAGATGATGCTAGGGAATGATACAAGTCTGCCAGAAAGGGATAAAAGGCAGTGACTCATAGAATCATAGAAGTAGGGTCGGAAGGGACCTTGTAGATCTTCAAGTCTGACCCCTTGCCTGGGCAGGAGAAAAAACTGGGCTCAAATGATCCCAGCTAGGTAGGCATCAAGCCTCCTCTTAAAGACCCCCAGGGTAGGAACCAGCACCACTATCCTTGGAAGTTGGTGCCAGATCCCAACCCTCCCTAACTGTGAAGTAGTTCTTACGGATGTCTAATCTAAACCTACTCTCCAATAATTTGTGTCCGTTGTTCCTTGTTATGCCAGGGGGTGCAAGGGGAAACAAGGTCTCTCCCAAACCCTTCTGGTCCCCCCTAGTGAGTTTAGCATGAGCATGAAGCATGAGCCTCAGTGGCACCCTCTCGTCCAGCCTGACCTACCGAGATAGAAGGACAAGCAGGCGACCCCCTTCTGGAGAAGACATTGCTTTGAAGAAAGCTGACCATCAACAGTAGACTCTAGGGCCTTGGATAGGTACATATAGTGACACCAGTGTTCCCACAATCATTACAGCAGCTACTGTACATTATACCTCATGGGTTTGAATAAGTGTGTCTTTGTGTGTGTGTGTGTGTGTGTGCGCACATGTGTGCGCACTAAGGTGACCAGTACCACCCATAACTCAAAGTTTTCATTTATGATTTTATTAGTAACTTCACATCCTGTCCAACAAACTAGAATTTATTATGATCCCGTGAGTTGGTCTTTTGTAGCCAACATGGCCAATCTGGGATCAACAGACTGTGCTGCCACTCAAGCCCATGTTTCTGTGAGGGGTGGGTGGTTCCAGATTCTTGATTTGGTCTGCAACATGCTTTCTGCTGCTGTCACTTTTCTATTTCCTGTTTTCATCATAAGGTTTCAAAGTATTGCAGCAGACTCTTCCTTCATTTGAGCTGGTCCTAGGCAATAGTCTCCCATGAGTTGATGATGATGTTTCATTTTTTCAAGTTTGCCTTGAGGATGTCCTCAAAATGCTTTCTCTGCCCTCCTCTTGAGCATGTGCTTTGACTGAGCTGGGAGAATAAGACTTGCTTCAGGAGTCTGGAGTTGGACATCTGGACAGTATAGCCAGCCCAGCAAAGTTGATGTTGGATGAGCATTGCCTTGATCTTCATAGTGTTTGCTTGGGAGAGGATGCTTATGTTAATGCACCTATCTTCCCACTGGATTTGAACAATCTTTTTCAGGCAGTGTTGGTGGAATGATGTGTAAATTTGCCTATAACGCGCAACCAGATACAATATTAGTGTTTTGCTGAAATTACCCCCTGTTACTTCCCTTATTTTACTTCCAGAAATAAGGAGATATGAAAGCCATAGAATGAAAATGTGGAAAGAGACATTTCTGTCCGCACTGAAATCAGCCAAGTGATGAGGAGGTAAGAATCCTTGAAGGGAATTTATATTACTTCATTAAAAGGTTATTTAGTCATTTTGCAAAGGCCAGAACTCAACAAGTATCTGCAAAAACTTTATGAGAATCTCCAGCTAGCGTCAAGGGATCTGGTAAATGTATATTACTTCATAATGAAACTGTAAGAAATGTAGGGCATCTTACCTGAGCCCATATTCTTTACCCACTTATAATACCAGTTGGCGTTTTACTAAATCTTTTCCCACTGTATTTTTTGAAAGAGAACTGTATATTCTTTTTGAGTGAAAATGTGCTCAACTGAATTCTTAGTCCCATCTTCTTCCATTATTCTGTCATTTGGAAGTCATAACTAACAAAGAAAATAGGTTGAATGTTACTCGTCTCACAACTGAATGATTGCAATGTTCCAGACAAAGTATATAAGCAGTAAGAGAGAACCATGGTTTTGCCTGAATTTAAAAGGATGTCTTCCTGCCTAGCAAGGAGTTTAGTTCAAGGTTAGACTTGATCATAAAGATTGTTAGATCTACCCTCACAGAATATTCAATATTAAAGACCATGGCATAAAAGCCTGGGCATTTTTTGTTTTCTTTCTCTTTTTAAAATAAATTAAATTGGAAGAGAGAGAGACTCTAAATGTGGAGTCACAGGACAGAAGAGCATATGATAGAACTCAGGTGGCTTAAATGAAAGGATCTAACTTTTCTCCACTGGCTACTTATGGGCAATAACACATACAACAATGAAGTGGCCTTCTGATCTGGGAAGCAGCTATGTAAGTGCCCATTTAGAAATATAGAACCACATTTATTTCCATATCAGGACCACATCTACATTAGACACTGACTGGACAGCAACGATTGCATGGTAACAACTGCGATGTGATGTTACTATGCATCATGTATGGGGCTACTGTGCAGTAGCATCACAAAAATGATGTTTATCGGTGCCTGAGTTACTCTGCAGTCATTTAGGACTTACTTATACATGCTATAAATGACTGTGCAGTAATGACTGTAAAGGGTAAAGCTTTATATATGGATTTTTCATAGATTTCATAGACATTAGGGCTGGAAGGGACCTCGGGAGATCATCAAGTCCAGCCCCCTGCCCAAAGAGCAGGAAGTCAGCTGGGGTCATAAGATCCCAGCAAGATAAGCATCCAATTTACTCTTGAAGGTGTTCAATGTAGGTGCTTGAACCACCTCCACTGGCAGACTGTTCCAGACCTTGGGGGCTCGGACAGTAAAGAAATTCTTCCTTATGTCCAGCCTGAAACAGTCTTGCAGGAGTTTGTGACCGTTTGACCTCGTCATCCCTTGGGGGGGCTCTGGTGAACAAACGTTCCCCCAGATCCTGGTGTTCACCCCTGATAAACTTATAGGTGGCCATCAGATCACCCCTGAGCCTATGCTTTTAAAGCTTTAGAGTGCATAATTTTTCTGAATCCCCACTGCATTCACTATTTCCTTCAAAGAATTAAGCACAGAGAAGGAAATAACTTCATTGCCTTTTGCTGGGGTTCCAAGGGTGGCTATGATATAGTTCCATGACTGTGCCCACTCCACTCTAAGGTACCTTCCTGTCTCGTCTGCCATACCCTGATGATATAATAATAAACAAGGAGGTTGCCCACAAGCCTTTGCATGGTCCCAATTCTGCTGAACCCCTGTTAGGGTTCCCTAGTACCTCACTTGTCATTTTTGGTTCTCAGGCCCCTTGTTGGGCCACGCTAGTCCTCAGGCCCCCTCGCTGGGCCTCGCTCCATAACTGTGCTGCTTGGGGCACCTTAAGTCTTAAGGGTTAATTGTGTGGCTCCAAATCCCCCCCATGCCCCATGTCTCGAAGGTGGTATGGTAACATTTTTCTCTCTGTTGAGGGCTCAGCTTCCTTGGCTTGCATTCCTTTAGTCTTGCTAAGCCTTCTAGCCTAGGCCACTGTGTCATTGAGGCACTAGCTTTGATTTATCACCTTCAGCCACTAGGCCTCTGGCTCCTGTTTGTCAGGCCCCTGGCCTCTGTGTGGCTGCACCTCTGTGATGCTGGGTCCTTAGCCTCTGTGTACTTGCACATCTCTTGATCAATGGGCCCCTGGCTCCTATCTCATTGTGCTCCTTCACTCTGCCCCTCTCTGGGCTCAACAACAGCTCAGGTCTTGAGCCTGCCCTGGCATGGCTCAAGGAAGTCACGTGCCTCTTGGGCACTGTGGCAGGGCATGGTGTGTACCTGCCACTTTAAGGCCTTGGAGCTGGCAGCTTCCAGGTGCCTAATGAGGGCAGCCATTTTAGATTCACGGCTGCCCATATAAACAGGCCAGTTCAGATGCAAGGGATCAGGCAACAACATTGCCTGGCCAGAGGGTTGCTGAGTTTCATCTGGAGGTAAGGGAGGAGCTGTAGGGGAAGGTAGGAGGCTCCTGGTCCTAGGCATGACCTAAAACTGCACCCTGCTGGGAGTGGGTACCCTGGTGGGGCTCTCAGTGGTGCGGGAGCCCCCAGGAAATGCAAGAGCAGTGATCACCCCAGTGAAAGGCGGGTCGGGGCACCTTAACCCCTAGCCCCCACCACCGGGTGGGTTACCCCTTTCTGTATAAGGCCCATGTATGCCCAAGAGCTGAGGGCCAGGGGTTCTGACTGGCCTGGAAGTGGGTCAGGGCTGGTAGCCAAAGGTCCTGAGGGAAGCACACCCAAGAGGGGAAAATGGCTTCAGGGAATTACTTAGCCTGTATGAATGTGGATGAGGCCACCTGAAGAGAGGACTCTAGGCTGGGGTTCACTCAGAAGGATTCTGGGGCCCAGTGTGGGGCCGGTGATAATGTGAACACCTAGATGCCATCTGCAAGGCTTGGGCTGTGGTGTAGGGGGGGAACGGAGCTGCAGATAGTGCCCCCTAGCAGTGGGGAAGAAAATGGGCAGCCTCCCGCTTAAATCTATTAATTAATCAATTAAGATAAAGGCATGGCAGGAGAGAAAGCAGATGATTAGCCCAGGAAACAGGTGGGCAGGCTGCGCGGAGATCAGCCCTGAGCAGGCCCCCCTGTTACAGGCACTAATGGGACCTCTGTAACCACCCTTTACAGTCCCAACCCAAACCACTGGATTAAGCAGTAACATAAGACCCTGGGCTATAACAGAAACACAAACAACAGCAGAAGCAGGCTTCTGCCCCTTGAAGAGGGCAAGCTTTCATCATCTCCAATTGGCCTACCTTTCAGCCTAGTGCTGTACCCTAGCCTATACACTCAGCCTCCTCGGGCTCTTGGATCCTCTGGTCCTGCACATGCTTCCCAGGTCATGAGGACCCTCTAATAGGCACCTCAAACCCTTGGGGGGTAAACATAAAACAAAGGCCACTTACCTGTAAAACCCAGTCTTTCTCTGCTCAAGGAACTTGCTTCTGTTCCCAGGCTTGCAAAGTTATCTAGTAATATCCAGGAACTTTTAGGAGCCCTACAGCCAGGAAGTCTTTGCTTCATGGTTGCTGGGAAAAGACTACCTCACTCATACAGACTTTGGGTTTATATATTTCCAGCCTGAGCCCTGTTCCAGTCAGGTGAGTCACTCATTAGCTCCCCTCAACACCTGCAAGCAGCCTTTCAGGCTGCTTATTCTCTTAGAGGAGTGTACACATCCCAGTGCTCTACGACACCTTTTATAATTGTTTTAGGAAAAAAGTTAGGAGATGGGTCAGGTCCCTGATTTTTCCTGACTTGTCAGAAATACAAGTTTCTGGAATCTGAATTTCATCAGTTCAGGAGGAAAGGAAGGAAATATTGTTGGCCGTAAATAAAAAGACTTTCCTAGCCAGTTGGAGAAGTCTGTGCCTTGGGCAGTTCTACTTTTTCTCCCCTCCCCTTGCTCCTTTCTTGCAGAGCCTCTGGCTCTAGTTCTGGGTCTGGAAACTGGAAGGTGGAGGGGAAAAGCATATTTCTAGACAGCAGGTCTGCAGAAAAGGACCTGGGGATTATGGTGGACAATAAACTGAATATGAGCCAACAGTGTGCCCTTGTCACCAAGAAGGCTAACAGCATATGAGACTGCATTGGTAAGAGTGTTGCCAGTAGATCAAGGGAAGTGATTATTCTCCTCTATTCAGCACTAGTAAGGCTACATCTGGAGTACTGTATCCAGTTTTGGGCCTGCCACTAAAGAAAGGAGGTGGACAAATTGGAGAGAGACCAGTGGAGGGCAATGGAAATGGTTAGGGGGCTGGGCCATGTGACTTATGAGGAGAGGCAGAGGGAACTGGGCTTATTTAGTTTGGAGAAGACTCAGAGGGGATTTAATAGCAGCCTTCAACTACCTGAAGGCTGGTTCTAAAGAGGATGGAGCTAGACCCTAATTTTCTATGATTCTGTGATTCTTCGTACTTTGCCCAATGTGAAGAGGTAAAACGTTTTGCAGAGCACATGTTAAAAAAAAAAAAAAGGCATGATTTTTACAACACTGCAAATCATCTAATTTTTTTTGTGTTCTACATGTTTCATAGCTGCATTGAAAGCTAGCACAATTATCTAAAGAATCTTTTACTTAGAAGATTTACTTATTTCTGGAGCAGTTTGTGCCTCTCTTGCCCTCTCTTGCTTTATTCCAGTATAGTTTTCTCTTTCAGATCCAGAATCTTCAGATGGTCACACATTCTTTGGCCACCATGAGACACTTCATCTGGTTTCTGTAACAGAAATGTGTGTATTTTCAAAAGTCGTTGTGAAAAGTTTAGAAAACTTTCTTTCAGGCCCCCAAAACACATTATATTTAAGATGCGATTAACAGGTTAATTATGCCTTAAATAGTAACCAGGCCACATGTGAAACTCAATTTATAGTATCATAATGCAGTAAAGGATCCAGAAGTTTATTCCACATATATAATGTATAATGACTTGTTTGCATTGCACCTTAAACTGAACATGTGGCTGGGACCTGTCAAAACCACATGTGCTGCTCATTTGAGTAGCATATGTGTTTGTTTGGTTGGGGTTTTTTTATTTTTTTTGCTTCTGGTGCATAGAGATCTACAAATGTAGGCTCCCCCTGCACCAGCAAGTAAGGCATGATTGGGATCTGATCCCAAAATCATGCACTTGGCTATGCAAATGTGGCATGCCAAGACATGTGATTGTTGGGATTGCGGGTTAGAGCCCATTGTGAATGTCTGCCAGGGGTCTCAGGAACTGAATGACATAAGATTTTCACAACTAAGATAAATAAAACATTTACATTTAAGAATTCTCATTGTCAATTAATATGTTAGCATATTTTAAAATAATATTTGTTATGCTATTTTGGGACCTGTTCATTGATCTCAGCCTTTTCATTTACATAGCTGAGAGTCAGAATGTAGGTCTAATATCCAGGGTGTAAAAATGTAGGTATTTTTATCCCCTAGATCTCTAAAGAATTTTTGAAGTTATTTAGGGCCTAAAGATGCAGATTACATATCTCATGGGATATTCAAGAGTGCTTTGGCACATAAATTTAAAAACTCCTAAAATCCTTTAAGGACATGGGTAAATCCCTTTGATTTACTGCTGTAAATATTTAGACTGAATCACAACCTGGTTAATTTACTTAGTCAAGTTTGTATGGCAAGGCCTAAAGTAGACCTAGATGAATCCTAGTGAGAACAGAGAGAATGTAATAACTTCTTGATAAAAATGTGAATTTAGAAAGCCAGTAGCAGAGCTGGGATTAGAATTCAAGAATTCTGGCTCTACTCTTCTCCCTCACTGGAAAGAAAATTGCTGAAAAGAGGAACAACTATGAACAACTTTAGCTTCTGTGAGGATATAAATATTCACAGGAGAATTTATACATTATATTCTTTTCCTTTTGTTTAATATTTCTTATTGACTGTAACATCTTAGTAATGGTCTTCCATGAAATATAGGGCATGGAAACTCCAGCTGAGGACTATGGTATGAAGTGCCACAGTAAACCTTGCTATGTTGCCCTGAATGTACATCAAAGGCTCCCAGAGATATCGAGCTCATTGGCACATACCCAGAGCCAATCTACAGTGGGCCTTTGTGGCCTTAAGTTACTCTAAGTGATTTAGGAACCTCAGTCACTTCTCATAATAGGACTTACCTTCTTAAATCACTTTAACGCCTCTGAAAATGTTGTCTATAATGCAGTATCTCTTTTATTGGGTTATGAATTCTGTTGTACCTTGTTTCCTAATCAATTGGCTGCAAAGGATGTTTGCTATAAATATGTGAATTTAGAGAGAAATTAGAGAAATTACCTTTTTTTTCCCTGTTCTCCCCAAAATTTATCTGGCATTCACAAGAACATTGTATTCATAGGAAAAGACATTCAAAAAGCCTGAGCCTGAACTGATTCAATCTTTGAAGGTTAGTCTAACCTGTAAAGCCTGAACTGATTTGGAGGTGATTAGACATTCCCTTTTCATTCCAGAAATGCAGGCACATGCCTGTAGTGGCTCAGGCTAGAAGCCGGGGAGCACTAGATCAGCCCTTCCTTCCATTCCACAGACCTGAGCTGAAGGGGGCATGGCCAAGCCCTGGCAGGATGCTCTTATTCCCCACCCCCCTCAGCCCAGCAGCGAATGTTTATCACCCATTCCTTGGTGTTTAGCAAACCATTAAAAAAACAAAGCCTCTCTCCATTTAACTAATGGAGTTCTTCTTAAACAGCTCTTCTAAGGAAGGACATTAAGCTACCTGTTGATTAGCTCCAAAAAGCCTGTCTGCCTTTGTGGTCTCTCACAGCGCAGACCGGAGCTAGCATGTGGTCTACTAGCTAATGCTGAAGTGTCTGTGTAAGTCAGGGGGGAGGGGGCAATAATTCTTGCTTAGCAGCAAGAAGCCAGGCAGACACTCTGTGCCTTCAAGCTTCTGCCAGAGCTGCAGCCAGGGAGTAGAGGGGAGGGCCCAGTCCTAATGTGGAGCAGAGAGCCCTGCCCATCCCTGACAGCATGCTGAGATGCTAGGGGAGTCTGGTTTATCTTAAACCAGCAAGGGCTCTTGGACAGACATTGTATAAACCAGTTTGACCCAAATCAGTTAAGTCTGACACTACATTCAGCCAGGTTTATCTCAAACCTATTTCAGCTATTTTCAAACTGGGTTATGTGTACTGAACATCTGTTCTGTTACAGGTTTAAACCAGTTTCTCATCACTTAAACTGGTTTATGTTTAATGTCTGTCCCTAGCCATTGTATTAAACTTTAGGAAAATGAGTGTGTTGGTTCTGCAATTGCCTGAACACATGTTTAACTCAAGATGTTAGTAACCTCATTGACTTCAATATCTATTCAGTGCATTTCTTGAATAAATGCTGTATTATTCTTTGTCTTGGGGAAAATGGGATACAATGTTTTTGTGTTTCATTGAATTCTCACTGCCCTTCTCTTCCATTATATTCAATTATTTAGAGGTTATAATTAATTAAATAAGTTCACAAAGGAAAAATTGTTGAATAGGGATATCGTTCATCTCACAATTGAATGATTACAACACAGAATAATTGGTATTTGATCCCTATGGACATTTCGTCCCATTAACATTTCCAGATAAATGTTCTCTATCTGCAAAGCATGCATTGTATTACTTCTGTTTTAGGAAATCATTTGATTTTTGTTTTTTTCTCATTTGACAAATTTTGCCCTTGTGAAGATGACAAGCACAAAGCCCCAGTACCTGATAAGCCCCAATTAAAACCTATTTTATGAATATATATTGTACATTAATTATTGGCCTTCTGGTTACTGTATGGGTGAAACATCTTTTTTTGAATTCTGTTTTAAAACTGTCTTAGGTAATATGTCTATATGTTTGCACTTCATGAATTTTACATGAACCACTCTGCCCAACCATATGCTTTCCTTTACAAAACCAAATAATTAGAAAGTTTATAATGGACTAATAGACTGCCTTACACATGTTTTTTGGTGTTCTAATTAGAATGCTGCAGCATCATGTCAGTGTCATGTATAGAATCATAGAATCAATAAGTCGGAAGGGACCTAGACAGATCATCAAGTCTGACCCCCTGCCATGGGCAGGAATGACACTGGGGGTGGGAGGGGTCATAAGACCCCAGCCAGGTGCCTATCCAGTCTCCTCTTGAAGATTGCCAGGGAAGGTGAGAGCACCACCTCTCTGGGAAGCCTATTCCAGGCTCTGGCCACCCTTATAGTGAAGTAGTTCTTCCTAATATCTAACCTAAACCTATCCTCCCTCAGCTTGTGGCCATTGTCTCTAGTGACTCCAAGGGGGGCCCTGGTGAACAGACTTGCCCCTAGTTCCTGCTGCTGGCCCCTGATAAGGTTATAGGCAGCCACAAGATCCCCCCTCAGTCTCCTCTTGCGGAGACTGAAGAGATTCAGGTCCCTCAGCCTCTCCTCATAGGGCTGGCCACAGAGGCCCCAGCCATACAACCCTCTCCAGGTTCCCCACGTCCCTCTTTAAGTGCAGCGCCCAGAACTGGACACAGTACTCCAGCTACAGCCTGACCAGTGCCGCATAAAGGGGGAGCAAGACCTCTCTAGACCTTTTAGTGATGCCCTTGTTGATGCATGACAGGGTGAGGTTGGCTTTGCCTATTGCTTCGTCATATATTAAGCCCCTGCATGTTTTAAAATGGCTGCAGGGGTGCTTTAACTAAACCTTATTGAATGAGATTTAGACAAAGCATCCTGTGGCCATTTTTAAACATATGTGGGCTTAAAACATGTGATGGTGAAGTGTTTTAATTAAATCAGCTGCCTGGTAACTGCTCAAATTTAAATGCCTATCCCCCTCCTCTTCCTGCCCCCTCCACATCCTAGCTAGATAGGTGGTCTTTTCCAAACATTTTTAGTCTCCCTGTTTGAATTAATCTTTATTGATCATGGAACAAATGCAGGAAATGTCTGTAAGGATGGTCAGGTGAATGGAGAACTTCTTTTATGAGAGAGGAGATTAGAAGACCTTGTCATGTTTAGCTTAGCCAAACAAAGCCTGAAAAAGGAATATGATTGCAGACTAAAAAATAGGGAGTAAACAGCAATGAAGGAGACAAAATGTTAAGCTAAGGGATAATATTGACACAAGAACTAGTGGGCATAAACTAGTCATGAATAAATATAAATCTGTAAATGAGAAGAAGATTTCTAACCATCAGTACAGTGAGATCTAGGAACAGTATCCTAATAGGAAAAGTTCCATTTAAACTAATTAGGATAGAACTTTTTCAGAAAGGGATTTTATAACATGATTATCTGTCAAAATGCAGCACAGGACTCAATAATTCTTATTCTCATAAGAATAAGAGTTTCTCATAAGAACAATAATTCACATTCTTTCTTTGATTCCTGTGGTACTAGAACAAATGCAATAAAGTTTTGAATTGGAAAACAAATGGCTTCCTCTAGATAGAAGTACACTGGAAGTGTGGGGATTGAAGCAATATGAAAATAATTGACAAGTTGAAATATTTAAATATTGCAATTGAGTTAACTCTCTCAAATAGCTACTGAAAGATTCTCTCTCTTCCCCCTGCAGACATCACATGTTAAGTAGTAACTCAGCCACAATCATGCAATTAATGGTGTGATAAAACAAGGAATAAGCCATACCATTATTACTCAAAATATAATATATGTAACAGTTTTGTGCCTGGTTCCTTTCAAACTTTAAATTGAATGTGTGACTAGGGCATTCCGAGGGCTGGGGGTCCCAATCAGCAGATTGGTGCTTCCAGCCTTTGGAGCACACTAGAGACTTTCAAGACTCTGGTGGGCTCCTGGGGTTGGGAGTGCCAATCTACTGACTGGAGCTCCCAGCCACATGTGCACCAGGCACCTAGCTTATTACTTGCTGGTGCAGAGGGAGCCCAGGATCATGCTCCGAGGTTACACCTGCATTGGCAATATGGCACAACTGGGATCTAATCTTTGATCCCACAGTTGTGCTTCCTGGTATGCATGTGTGTCAGAGGCCTGAGAATATCTGTACTGTGCCCGATGAATATGTTTTAATGTTATTGTTTTCTAGAATCCCGTTGGAATGGGGATCCATTCATCCTTTCTCTTTGTATCTTTTTGAATGTTTCTTACCTCTTCAGAAGGATTAATCTTCAAGGAAGCATACTGATATTCATTCCCAGTCTGACATGAATTTTTTTATCATCTTTTTACCCCTTGTTCTGCTCAGTAAGGTTCTAATCCTGTTAAAATTTGCATATGTGACTAACTCCCAATTGACCCGCTTAAGCTCAGTTGGATTTCACATGCATAAGAGGCACATGGGTATGATATTTTTTTTTCATAGAAATCTTAAGTAGTAATATGCTTCTCTCGCATTGAAATATCACTGAGGCCTCCCTCAAATATTTTTGCAAATGCAAAAAAAGGCTTCCCCTATAAAGAAAACTGTCCCATTAACACACATTTTTTTCTAGATAGAAATTCTGATTGCAAAACCCTTTAATTCAGGGCTGTTCGACTTCTAAGTGGCTGGGTGCTAGCACATTGAGTGTGTTGTGTCAGCTGGGGTCATGCACCACGGAGACCTCAGTGCGAAGCAGAGCTGCTTGGACCCCACCCCACTCCATCATGCACATGGGCCACTATTGTACTTCTCCTGTGGTTGGTTTCCCCACCACAACCTCATCTGATGTGAGCAGGTGGCTGTTCCAGTGCAAATGCAGGTGGTACCCCCTGACCCCTGCACCACACATGAAGGTGGTTCCTACCTCGGCTCCATTGCTGCTCTACCCCACAGGCTTCCCTGGTGCAGTGGGCTACACAGTCCTGCTTCCTTCAGGGCAGAGAGTGTGGCCAGGAGAGCAGGAAAAAATTTCTGGGTGCGTGGGAAAGGAGGAGCTTAGAGACCCTGGCTGCAGCAGTAGATGGGTGATAAGCTGATTAAAACCACCCAGGGGCTGCATATTAACCTTCACAGGCTGCATGTGGCCCATGGGCTGCCAGTTGGACAGTCCTGGTTTAATTGTCCTAGAATTATTTTTTTAAATACACTTCAACCAGTCTTATGTATCACTGCTAATATAATCTTCAAAACTACCACAAGGTGGTACCACAGTATTTTGAAAAATATTGAGGTTACCAAATTGTACAACAATCAGGCTCTGAAAATTAGAATAATATGGAATGGCTGAGTGTGTAAATTTTCTTACATGGTAAAGCTCCTGTAGAAACTAATAATTTATACTGTCCATAGTTAAAATACAACAAACATTAAAATTCTTTTTCACAAAACATTTAAAATATTAAGTACAATTGACTAGTGATCTTTTTAAAAAAAAAATCAGTGAAAAAGATAATTCCAGCTGAATTCAAGACTGTTTATAAATTTCAGTCAAATTTGACGTAAAAAATGAATAGAGATGACATTACTCAGTTGCTTAACTGAAGCAAGTGTTTTGATGTGTTCCTGCTTTGGAGCCTAAGTAAAGAGAAATCCCTTAGTTTCTGCCTTGTTTTATCATCCTTCCTCACTGCTATGTTGTTCTCCTTGTAATTGGTAATGGCTATTGGCTAAAGACAACTCTGGTCTGACCTATGCACTCTTCCTTATTAATGAGATATTTGGAAGTCTGCAGAACATGAAACCTGCAACTTTCTCTTACATATGATTAAATTGGAAGCTTCTTATCCAGCTTTAGTACCTCCTGCACTAACAGGCTTAGGATCAAGCAAGAGAAATTAATGATGGAAGACATTGAGTGATGCAATCTATCCCAGATTTTTTTTACCAACAGTATATTTTCCACTGTTTGTTCCAGAAAGGGTACGTATAGCACTATTTTCTAAAGGTCAACCTTGCAATTGTCTTCTGTAAGCCCTGAGCTGTGCTTCTCCTAATATATTGTATGTTATAGGCCAAGCCAAGACACTCCAGATAGTACTTGTTATTTTTTGAGCATAGTACTAAAATGCATCTGTGCAAAATAAAGTCCTTCTAAAAATCGGTTTACAGACTGCTTGCCTATCCTTCTTGGTCTCTCTCTCTCTCTGTCTCTAGGCTGTGAAGAAAGAAATTGGGTTCAGAAGATCCAGAAGACAGGATTAGGGACTGCTGGGACTGCTGCTGGTAGACTTACTGTATTTCAGACCTGCAGCATGTGCATAAATTTCAAGTGCTGCAGAAATGGCTAGTGTAGGTAGGGCATAGCCTTATACATGAAAGTTCAGAATAGCTTCCAGGGTTGGGGATTATTGCCATCAGGAGCTGTGTGCAGGATTTTACAGTATAGATAATTGCTGGGAATATGTTTGAGGATGACATTAAGGTTGACCCTCGTTAACTTAAACATACCCAGTGATAGGGATTCAGTTATTTTCCTTTGGGACTTATTTGTAGGGGGAGAGGAAGGGAGAAATCCAAGGACAGATAGATCTCCCAAAAATACAATTTTTCCTGAATTTAAAAATTTAATATTGTACTTAGTTTACATGTTTTTACTCTTTGCATCATACTTGATAATTCCTCTTTATCTTTGGTGTTTACACACCTCAATTTTTTCTATAGTTTGTTACATATTTCCTTTTGTCCTAGTTAAGCCACTGTGTTTGCATGTAACCCTTTAATTCCTCTTTGTAAATCAATCCCTCCGTTGAAGCAAATAGTTTTCAGGTGTTCCTGACCATTTGTTAATATCTTGGAGTATGAGGTCTCCCATATTCAAATACTGCTCATTTGATAAGTCTTACAAGAAGGAACTGCTACTACTTTGCACTATGCTGTCGTATGTTCTTGGATCCAAAGTTTCATTGTCCATTTCTATTGGTATTTTACATCAAGAGCAGAGCATGTATTCCCTTTTCTCTTCATTTTATATTCTACACCTGAAACACAGCCAGATGGTTCAACTAAGTAGCTTACCTTCTGATGCCTGTGCAATGCTATGATTACTTAACAGGGCTCTACTCTTTGCTTGGCCACCTGTTCACTTACAGAGTAATTCAAAGTCTTTATGAAGTTTTAAATAGTCTAAGATTCAGATATACAAATGCTCTCTTTTTGCCTTATGTTTGGCATATGAATTTAGATCCATGTTGATCATGCTTTTAATCTGTTGGGGGCTAAAATCACTGTGGCTGAAAATAAGTGAAGGGCCCATACCTTGAGAATTCAGATACTCTTATTTTCTAGCCAATCCAACAGATTTTTGCAGTGGATAGCTTGATGAGATGGGCAGCGGTGGTGGCGGTGGCGGCCAGGAGGGAGGGGGAGGTGTTGGTGATTTCCTAGCTGAAAAGATGGTATTTTTCAGTGGTGTGATATTTTAAAGATTATGTAAGGGCACAGGGAGAGGCTTAATGATATACAGCTATATCTGCTTCTGTTTTTCAGGATTTGGGTTGTCTCCTGTCCAGTTAATTTGTGTATCTGAAATAATTTTCCCCAGATATATGAATTTGAAGCTTCCATTCTCAATCTCATAAATGAAATAATCTCATTATTTTCTTTTTTTTTTTTCCAGTTGCCTTTGAATTACCTCTCTCCCCCTAGGTGCACAACACCTCCCAATATAATATATACTGATTTCATTTACATACTTTTTATTTCTTTTTACCTTTTTAAAAAGATGTAAGACAATACCTAGTAGTACAGTATCTACTGGATGTCTCCTCTCAAGAAGATGTTGTCTTTTTTATTGTTCCTTTTTTAAAATGGCCATATGTCAGTTTTCAGTCCGTGTGAAATTATTTTAATTTCAGTTATGAAATATTTTAATTTAATATTCAGTTAATATAATATTAAATATTAAAATATTTAATTTTAGTTATGAATATGAGAGACAGCATCAAATGCTTTCATAAAGTAAAAGATTTCATTTATCTTTGGGGGAGATGGGGCTACTTCAATTAGTGTGGCAAGCACTGACTCACATGACTGGCCTCGTGTATTTAGAAGTGAACTCAAGCTTGAATAAAAGTTAAAGCACAGCTGTGTGAAGAAGGGTAATTAAGGATGAGTTTGGAGTTTTGAAATTTTGTTTCATATCAGTGAAACAACAAATAGCAAATCTGAAATATTTCATGGAACAGAGTTCGCAAACTTTCATTACCACCCCCCACCCCACCAAGCTGTACATTACAAAAAAAATAAACTAAATTCTCCCAGGAAGCACAGAAGATCCAGGAGCACTGGCTAATTCAGACCCTCAAAGTTTGGGGACCTGTGATCCTAGTTCTTCTCATGGCTTGGCTTCCTGTCAGCCTAATAGACTTCTTTAGGCAGGTGCTCCATTCAGCCGTTATTACATTTATGCCATCTCGTGAAATGTTTCAGTTTTGAGAAATTTACATTCTCCAATGGAAAGCTGTTCTGTCAAACAGTTTTCAAGCACCTCTTTTGGTTAATAGGATGACCTACTGATGGCCCATTTTGAAAACTGAGCTCTTAATCTGTATTTCTGACTTCTCCTTCCTTAGCTAGTGTTCCCAGTTGTTCATACAAAATACATATACAGATACTTCTATTTTGTAGAAGGACCTCTTCGAATATATTATTAATACTTCTCCTAAAGTTTCCTTCTTTAATTTGTGACTTGTGGGATTTACCTTTATTGTCTGCTCAATTATTATTTCTTCCTAACATTTATAGATAGGATGAGAATTATTTGGCAAGTCCTTGACTGGGCAGTTGCAAGAAGCACTAAGAAATATATGCATGTGTGTCCCCCTCCCCCCTCCAATTAATTGTAACAGTACAGTTAAAAAGTTAGCGTTTTACCAATGTTTTGCATAGTGTACTTAGCGAATGCTCAGTGATTTCCTTCTCCTTTTAATCCTGTGATATTTGCAGTGTGGTAGTATAGCAATATGATGATGAATGCTACGGTAGATCCCAATTCCACAATGAGCTCAATGCACACAGACCCTTATGCCTTCATTGAATCCTGTTGTGGGTGTTTAAATTTACATAATTGTATTATCCTTGATGGGATGAGTGTATATTTTTATATTAATTTTGGGACAAATTTCTCTGCTTAATGCTTAGCTGAGGTTCTCATTAAAACCATGGCTTACAAGTGCAGAATTTGACCTATTAACTTAACCAGAGAGTAGCAAGGAATTAAAGGCTTGTGTAATTTCATGGGAACCTAACAAAGGATATTTGTCTCAGGAGAGGTGTTTGGTGTACCATCTTGCTTATACTGTTTAAACTAATGAAACCAAAATCTTGGCTTTTATATACAGCATCTGTAAACCAGTTTCCTGGGCTACCTTAACTGGTGGTGTGTTTTATAGCTATTGTACTATAAACATTAGGAATTACACTAAAACATACTTGTAAAAAGTTTATGGGTTATTTTCCCCTTCAGATCCGTTTTCATTTTGCTATGAAGAAGTAATTTCATGTTTCTTTCCAAATAATATAAGTCAGTTCTTATAAATAGGTTTAGCAGTTCACCATGTGTATATTTCAGTGGGAAAGGGAAAATCACGCTAAGACCAATGTTTTAGGCAATTTCATCAAATTATAAATGGTTTAGTCATAGAAATGCATTTCATACAGAAATATATGTTCCTCCGTAAATTGATTCTCTAGGCTTAAAAATAAGATCAAGAACATAATTTAAGAATCTTGCTGTACCTTAGGCTAGTAACAATTGTGAATTATGTGCATCATAAAGTTTAGATGGGTAATTTGGCTATGTGTTCTGTTTGTTTTACTCAAATGAATGGCTATGTAACTGCTGCTGTTGTTTACCGAATTCTCCAATAAATGAGGTGCTTTATCTCTCTAGCTTTTCTTATGCAGCATGAAGAAAACATTATGTGCAAATAAACATTTCACATCTAAGGTGGCCTATCCCATAATTTTAAGAAACATATCTTTTCCCTCTGAAAGCATCCTGGCTTGGCATTTAAGTTTTTCAGTTCCTATAGACTTGTTCATGGCAAAATAGTTTTAAAATGTATTGTTCAATACTGTGTGCTGCTTCTGAGAACTGGGTGGCTGAAGGAATTGGCAATGGGAGGTAGAAGCTTTGATGCAGAAACAGGCAGTACAAAGTAGTGTTCGTTGGATAACTGGCATAAATGAACACGAATTCACTTCATGGTCCAGTTGGACCAGTTCCTAGACAGTGAGTATACACATCACAAGAAAGTTTTGTCTCTTCTCTATTCTCGTAGTAAGACTGTTCCACTATCTCATTGCCCTAGTAGTTGTAATGGTTTCCATCTCTATCGGAGCAGAGCAGAGTAGGGTAGGATTGTCATCAGCCAAGCAAATCAAGATTTGATTTCTAGCTTTTTTGCAAGGGAGGCAGTCAGATCTGTAACACCAAAGCCTGTATATTGGGTTTAGGAATATATATGGTTCGTTATGGTTTCACATTAGAAAAACCATAAATCTGCTTTCCGTAACATAATTTTTCTTCCACAGTTTGGCCTTGCCTAGTGGTTACTACCAAAGCACAGAAAATTGATCTTTTCTTTTTTTGAAAGAGAATGAGCGAATCATTCAAAAGAATGGGAGTCATTTAAAATTAAAGTCCACATAACCTCTGTCACTACTGAAGTAGATTCACGTGTGTCTGAAAGGCATTAAAGGGTTTAGCTATGTGCAGAAGGGACTCCTTATTAACCCTTAAATTAATTCATCCATACATTCTGAAGTGTCCGGTATGGATCCTCAATTAGTATAAAAGTGTGCAACTTCATTGATACCTGCTGTGCTATCCCATTTACAGTCGCTGAAGAGTAAGGACCTACCCTTCCATTTTTTTAAATATGGGACTAAGGCTATTAATTTTTTACCTGTTCCATTATCAAAGCATTGTAAGGACCATATACTAAATCCATATTTCAGAAAGTTCTGGATGAGATGTACCTTTTGGATTTAGCTTTTTATTCATACCTATGGACTGACTTAAGAAGGCAGAAAGGTCATCACAGTATTACTGAAATTCATTCATAAATAATGCACATGTTCTTTGATCCTTAATCAGGGTTCATTCTGAAGTGTCCCATATCTTTAAATTAAAAAAGCATTATAATTTGTAATTGTATTTATATTTCATACATTCAGTGCAGAAAACAGAAATGATAAGCATTAAAATAATTAGAGACTAAAGGTTATAATGACATTCTGCCTTCTGAGCATTACACACTTGAGATCTGAGTGAAGAGCTAGGCCAGAGGGGAAAACATTGTTATGTTTAACATTTTTTATTATATGCTTTATGTTAAAAACAAAACAGATGTCCTAAGGTATTAGTGAATTTTTAAACAGGTAGTTGGAAGGCATTAAGGAAGCTGATAACTTTCCAAACAGAACTTTAATGATTTTTTTTAATTATTATTGTTGTTGTAACCAAGAGCTACAGCCTGAAAAAATAAAATAGGAAAGTTATTTGGAGAAGAAAACAACTAATTTTATATCCTGTCTGCACTTAAACAGCATCCTTATTAAGTAAAGAATGAAGTCATTTCCATGCCAGTGTTTGAGTTACAGGTAAGCAATCAAAAAGAGAGTCGATATGTATTCTACTTTTCTGAAATTGGGATATAATATTAATAATCTGTTTTTAATAGTTTTTCATCGGTTTTCATCATTAGATCTCAAATCATTTTAATAATGAGGTCAGCATCATTATCTGTGTTTATATCCAGTAAACTGAGGCACAGAGTAATGCAGTGACTTGCTCGGCATTACTCACCAGATCAATAGCAGAGCTAAAGTAGAATGCAGGTCCTCTGAATCACAGTGTACTATTTTATCCATTATAGATAGATCACCATATCTGGTTATACCATATAAACCATGTACTCTGGTCTGGAAATCTTAAAATTATCAATCCCCTTGCTATGTAAGGGACTACTTTGCTGGCAGGCAAATTATAATGAATATATTGAATTCCTGGAAACAAAGCAAAAATCATTTTTATTCAAGCACTTTGCCACCTTGGATGGTAATTAGAATTTCAAGACTTCATGGATCAGGTCGTCAGCTGTTATAAACTGGGAAGACAAATGGATATGGTATACCTTACTTTTTAGCAAATCTTTTGACACCGTCTCCCATGGCATTCTAAACAGTAAACAAATGAAATATGGTCTAGATGAAAGTACTGTAAGGTACATACATAACTGGTTGAATCATTCTGCTCATCACTATTATTAATGGTTTTATGTGTAGTTGGGAGGAGGTATTCAGCAGGATTCTCCCAGGAACTTTCTTGGGTCTGGTATTGTTAATTAATGATTTGGAGGAATGGTTTGAGTATATAAATAACATGTTTGCAGATGACACTAAGTTGTATATAGTTGGAGATAGGATTAGGATTCAGAATGACCTTGATGAACCAAAAAAAAAATGACTTGGCGTTAATCAAATGAAATTCAATAAGGATAAGTGCCAAGTCCTGCATTTGGAATTGCATATATAGTATAGACTGGAGAATGGTTGGCTTGGATATGGTACTGCTGAGAAGGACCTGGAGGGGACAGTGGATCATAAGCTGAATATGAATTAGCAGTGTACTCCTGCAGTTTAAAAAAACAACAAAAACCAAAAAACCAACAGCATACTAGGTTGTCTTAACAGACACAACACTTGCAAGTCAAGGAATTGATCCTTTGGCTCTTTAGCACTGGTGAGGCCTTATTTGGAATACCGTGTCCAGGTTTGGCCCCACACTTCAAGAAAGATGTAGACAAATTAGAAAGACTCCATCAAAAAGCAACAGAAATGTTTAGAGGTCTGGGAGACATGGCATATGAGGAAAAGCTGAAAGTACTAGGCTTACTTAATTTGGAGATGTGAAGGCTGAAGGAGGAATTTGATAACAATCTTGAAATACCTGAAGGGTAATTATAAGGATATTAGTGATGGACTATTCTTTGTGGCTACAGGGACAGGTCAAGAAGTGATGGGCTTAAATTGTAGCAAAGAAAATTTAGGTTTGATCTTAAGAAGAACCTATTACCTATAAGGGTGGTTAAGTATAAGAACAGGCTACCCAGGGAGACTGTGGAATTAAAGTTCTTGCAAGTTTTTAGGAGCACTTTAGACAAACAGTTGACTAGGATAGTTTGTCCAGGTATCATCCTGTCTTAAGCAGGAGTTTGGAATAGATGTCTGCCTGATGTTCCTCCTCCCTCCTTCCCTCCTTTTTCTATTATGCTGTTGATTTTTAAATGGAGCCACATACATTTACACCAGTAGAGGGTCTGGTCAAAATAGTCTCCATTCTGATGGATTAGAATCCCTTTCTGATCCAGCAGAATGGAAAAATTTACATTAGTAACTATTCATAAATTCTGGAAGTTCACGTTAGGTCAGATATGCATCCAGTTTACTAAAACCTCAACTGATTAATCCATGTCTAATTAGATAGAAAAACAATGTTTGAAAATTTGAAAGAAATTATAAATTTTCTGGTGCTTTTTGCAGTTAAATTAGAAGAACCAAATGAATAGTCCTTTTCTGAGATGTTTAGTTTTTCCATTGCTACTGATGGATACAAATGAACATCCAAACAGCCAAGTTGTATCTTTATATGGACAGCATATTCATTTGTAGTCACACTGAAGTACTGGGCATAGATTTCATTCCACCAAGCTCTCCTTTTTCCATTCTCCACAACAGAGGTCTGGGACAACAAGATGCCATACAGCATCTTTTACTCCTCCTCTTCAGTGCTCTTACTCTTCTTCAGAATGAGTGTTGAAAGAATGATGATATCTGAAATTGCCCTAGTACATCAGACCCGATCTCTCAGTGATGAGAAGTAATCACCATGGTAAACTGTTCGTTCATTGGGGTTTTTCTCTCCCATCAGGAGCTAAAATAGTGTTTTGCAAACTATTGTAATTTTGCTGAGATTCTGTATTCATGATGGTCCCAGCACTAGAAAATAACACAGCGTGTAAAATGACAAGCAGCTATCATTATGTAACAGGGAACCCAGCAGCAGGACAAAGCCTTTAACTAAAGGCTCCGGTGAAGTGGGAATTGTGAATATAGTACAATAATGATCATACTGATCAGAAATTAATTAGAGCTCTAACAGAGACATAACAATAACTCAGGTAGTAATTGAGAGAGAACATTTTTTTTCTACATGGAGAGCCACTTTTTTGCTCAGAGAACCCTTCATGACTACAAGTAGGAAAAATATCCCACAGATGTGCATAGCTACAGGGCTGGTTACACTAGTATTGTGAGATTCCCCTCCACCCCGACTGAATGGATATACAATGTATAGATGAATAGTTCACAATTGTTATGAGTTTCCAGTTCTATATCATATAGATGCCCTGAAAAATTTAACCTAAGAACTATTTCCTCTCTTCATAACTGATGAAGGAAGTGAGGAGCAGGAAGTCTATTTTGAAGGCCTTTTCATTTGAATTTTAAAAACATTTAAAAAATATTATTTTACATAATGTACTGTATTTCAAAGAGCAAGCAAAATCAGAGAGAACTATACTAGGCTGATTCCCCCCTCATTTTTATATCTTAAAAGAGATACGTTATTCATATTTTTATAATTTGAATACTCTTTAGACATGAGAGAGACAGGTGGAATTCAACCTTGAAAAACTATGTTTTTCTGTAGGAGTGTCTATAGGGTCTACAGCTCTATCATTTTGCCATTTATACAATTATAAACCGATAAGGTGACTAGTAGGTTAATGATGGTGATCATCCTAATCATACAATTTGTTTTGAGAAGGTGGGAAATAAGATTGGATCTGGCTTAACTCAACTAACATTTAACATTTAAGAAATATGATTTTAGGTTTCAAAAAAAAAAAATACCAACCAGCCAAACAAACAAAATCCACCCTTCACCCCGCTTCCCCATGTACACCAGCAAGCATTTACCAGTATATTTCCTACTCTTAGAATAAAGGTGGCAGACTCTCTATTAACTTCAGTGTTCATACGCACTTTCCATTTTAGAATCTGGTCAAACTTCTTCAAATGAGCTGTTTTCTTTAGTTAAATAAAAGAGGCATTGATTACATAAACACTCAGTTGGGAGAGATAGAGACACAAAGGACAGATCATTTGAAAGTATTGAAATTCATTAGAGGCTTGGTGCCTAATTTATGTTCTGTACAGAATTCTAGTGGTTTTATCAACCTGTTCATTAAGCTCTAGACATGGTTATTTACTTTAAGTAAAACTTAAGATTTTTTTAAAACATTTTGTTTCATTAATTAGGTTTTCTACATCTCTTTTATAGAGAAAAGATGCTTCCTGTAAGGAGACTACTTAGAATCTTCTCTGTACTCTCTGAACATTTGTTTGACTTGATTTACCATTAATTTGCAAATCCAACTCTATGGCTGCATCCTGATGAGTGTGGCTATATGATGTGTTGCACTGCAAACACATGACTCTACAAACTACATTGTTGTTCTCTGCGCTGCAAGGCAGAGGCCCCTGGGTCTTGGGGGTTACACATGGTTATCCAGGGGTCAAAAAAATCCCATGGAGGAAAAAAAGCAGAGCAGTGCACATGGCAGTGCACGCCATTCAAAACTGAAGCCAGGCCAACTGAAGCCATGCTTTGGCTGCCAGCCAGGCTCTGCACATCAGAATTGCCACTGCTGCAGCCCTGGGATGCTCCCAGGACCCAAGGCAAGGCTTCTTAGGCCAGCCCAGTGCTGGCCCCAGCCTCCCATACTGCCCCTAGGGTAACTCACCGTTTGCCGGAGCGCTCGTGGCATGGACATTCCCTGGGGACATCTGAGGTGGTGGAGGTGTGTGTGGGGATTGTGGGGGAATCCATAGGGGGGTTTGTGGGTATGGGGTTTGTGGGAGTGGGTTCCTTGGTTGGGGGTGTGGAGTTTTTGGATGGATTGTGGGGAGGTTGTGGAGGAGGGGCCTGACACTTACCTGCCCATCTGCCCCCCACACCACGGCATAGACCCCCCACCACTGGTGGCAGCAGCCAGCAGTGGGCCCTCAGGGTGTTCATGGCCTGCTGCAGGCAGGGTCCCTGAGAGGCATATGGTGCTGCCTGAGTCCTGGAGGCTACACTTGGCTCACAGTTTCATAGTTGGTAGGGTCAGAAGGGACCTGAGCAGATCATCAAGTCTGACCCCCTGCTGTGGCATGAAAGGTTAATGGGTCAAATGACTCTGGCCAGGTGTTCATCTAGCCTTCTTTTAAAGACCCCCAGGGTAGGAGCCAGCACCACTTCTCTTGGAAGTTGGTTCCAGATCCTAGCCGCCCTGACAGTGAAGTAGCGCCTCCTAATGTCTAGTCTGAATCTACCCTCTGTTAGCTTATTTACGTTATTTCTAGTCACTCGTGGGAGTGTTCAGGGGAACAGGGACTCTCCCAATGCCTGCTGGTCCCCCTGACTAGTTTTTAAACTGCCACTAGATCCCCCCTCAGCCTTTTCTTGTGGAGGCTGAACAGGTTCAGGTCCCTTAGCCTCTTCTTATAGGGCCTTCCCTGCTTCCTTTGGACCCTCTCCATGCTGTCCACATCCTTCCTGAAGTGCGATGCTCAGAACTGGACACAGTATTCCAGCTGTGGCCTGACCAGTGTCACATAGAGGGGGAGTATCATCTCCTTGGACCTGCTTGAAATGCATCTGTGGATGCACGACAAGGTATGATTGGCCTTCCTGACCGCATGCCTACATTGTCGGCCCATGTTCATTGTGGCATCAGGTCTCTAGGTCCTCTTTACCTTGGCACTGATGAGAAGGGAGTTCTCCAGTCTGTAGGTATGCTGCTGGTTCTTCCTCCCCAGGTGCATTACCCTGCACTTGTCAGTCTTGAACTCCATCCTGTTCCTATCGGCCCATCCCTGTAACCTGTTTAGATCTGATTGCAGACTATTCCTTCCTTCTAGCATCCCCACTTCTCCCCACATCTTGGTGTCATCTGCAGATTTGAAAAGGGTGTTTTTTACCACCTCGTCCAAATAGCTGATGAAGATGTTGAACAGTGCGGGCCCGAGGACCGAGCCCTGCAAAACCCCCCACTGCCCACATCCCTCCAGGTTGAATAAGACCCATCTACCACCACTTTCTGGGTGCAGCCCACCAGCCAGATAGTGACCCATCTGGCTGTGTAGGCATCAACACCACAATCTCCTAGTTTTTTTATGAGAATGGGGTGAGAGACCGTGTCGAAGGCCTTCCTAAAGTCCAGAAAGACTATATCCACTGCGACACCCGCATCTAAGGATTTGGTGACCTGGTCATAAAAGGTCACCAGGTTGGTTTGACAGCGAACCTATGAATCCATGTTGGTTACCCCTGAGCATAATCTCCCTTGCTGGCCCTTCGTGGACTTCAAAAAACTTCCCCAGGACCGAGGTAAGACTCACGGGCCTATAGTTACCTGGGTCCTCTTTCCTCCTTTTTTTGAAGATGGGGACCACATTGGCCCTTTTCCAGTCATCCGGCACATCGCAAAAGCACCACAAGTGCTTGTAAAGCCATGCCCAAGGTTCCACAATAACCTCCCAGCACTCTGGAGTGGAGATCCACTAGCATGCACCTTTGCCCAGGACTGGGTTGGCTCCAGCCGCTGCCTGATGCTCCCAGTACTGCAGGCAGGAGCTGCGCACCATCAGGCCGGGTCGGCTCCTGCCTCTATGTGGCAGACACATGGAGACAAGAGCTGGCCCAGCCTGATGGTGCATGACTCCTGCCTGCAATGCCAGGTGCCCTAGGTGGTGGCAGGAGCTGTTCTGGTCCTGGCTGAAGGTGTGTGCCAATGGGCCAGGCCAGCTGTGTGCACCACATGTAGTCCTTGAGACTCAGGAAATGCTGCATGCCTCCAGGGGACTCTGCCTGCAGTGGGCCACGGGCACCCCGAGGGCCTGCTGCTGTCTGCTGCCACTGGCAGCGGGGGTTGTATGCTGTGGTGGGGATGGTGGGTGTGTGTCAGGGCCACTCTCTACTGAGCCCCTCTCATTCCTCCCACACAGTCTCCCCCTCCCACACAGTCCCCCACATCCACACAGCACACAGGCCTTACACCCATATGGTTCCCCCCCACCCTGACACAGTCCCTGTACCTCCATGACCCTGCTTACCAGGGTCACCTGTGGTTTGTGGCACAGCCTCCAGGTCTTCCTGACTCTGCTGCTATCCTGGAGCTGAGAACAGGGTGCTGGTGCTTCTATCTCTGGGACATAGACACAGCTGGCGCCTCTGCATGGCTGCAAATAGCTTGCTTGGTCCAGGCTCTGGAGTAACCCAAGACAGAGCCTGTGTCCCAGCCAGCTCCAAACCACTACTGCCAGCCATACCCCACTTCTATTTCTTCCAGTACATATGCAGTGTGCATAGAGACACTGGCCAGATACTAGCATCTTCTTGGAGGACCCAGCCTCCAGTTGCTTCCAGGGATGCTTCAGGAGTGCACCCTGCACTGCTTTTTCCTGGCATGTTTTCTTTTGATGCTGGGATTCTCTGGTATCTCAAACTGTTTTGAGATGCTGCAGCAGGTGCATGCTAGCTCATGTGGATGTGACCTATGGTTTTGTGGAGGCTTGTCAGGACATTATTCTATACAGGTCAATTTTCTTATTTGACAACTATATTTTGCAGAAGGAAGGTAGATTGAGCCTTATTGACCAGCTAAATCAGAGATGTATATCAGTAGCTTTTGTAAACAGAGAGCTTGCTTAATCGGATGTTATGAAAGGACTGCACAAAGCAGAATTTATAAATAGAAAGCAGTGACTAGAATACAAAGGGTAGGAAAGAGAGGAGGAGAAGGAAGCAGGTAGTGCTGAGAGAGGCAAGGTGGGTAAGAGAGAGAAAGAAACAGTAAAACCATTAAGGGACATACAGTTAAAAAAGCTAATCCAGGTAAAGGAATAAGAATCCATAGTCTTGGTTTAGAGACTATTCTTAACACAATTCAATGTGTGGATGACTTTGTTCTCTGCAGTTTCCCATTCAAGCTGTTTTTCTAAAGTTTTGCTGCCTAAGAATAGCTACGCTGACTTCAGCAGCAGAACATCCATGTAGATTACAGTGTTTTGCCACAGGCCTATGTGTTTTTCTGCAGCTCTCAGATCCATGTTAATTCATTTTTACATATAAGGATTGCCCTATCTGTCTAATGTAGACAGCAGTAGGGCATGGCAAGCAGGTAAAAGCATATATGACTTAGGTAGAAGTTCAGGTAAATGAACCTCGCATAGCATAATTCATGTTATTTAATCCAGTGCTGATGTGATCTGCATTGATGAGGCACAGCTGGCATCTGGGTCCAGAGCAAGGTCTGGTGCCTTGCTGAGAATAAAAAGTAGTTTACTGCTGGAGAGATGCTGTTTGAGGTTAGGGGCTGCCTGTAAGCCAGAACAGGTTTGTTCCCCATGGATACCTTGAGATGGTTATGATTTTCCAGGAGGGGTTGGAGGTTATTAACGATGCATCTAAAGTGTCCAACCTGCAGTCTGTAGGTGACAATAAAAGGGTTTCCATTGTCCTTGTCTTGGGGTTGGTATTGGGGAGTGGAGGTTAGAGTTTGATCAGTGTGGCTCTGTTGATTTGAGTGGCTACAGTTTTAGGACTTGTAATTGTAAAACTGTGCTCCAGATCCTTAAGGTGTGCATTTCAGTTAGTAGGGGTTGTAACATAGAGCTTCACTGTAGATGATGCATCTAGTGGTGTGCTTAGGATGAAGGCTGTTAAGTCCAATTAACAATGTATTAAATCCACTTTCTATAGAACCTCTGGATGAATCCAATGGGCCCATCCAGACTTGCAAGCAATTGCAGTTTGTGGTGCCACGAACCACATGTGGTGAACATTAAAACATGTGCCATGCTGACATTTTGCAGTATGGTGGCAAAATTTACTACTTGGATTTCCTGGTAGCAGAAAAAAGTGATGCAAAAAACAGTGGCAAAGCATGCTACGGTGGCATGTGCCACAGCAAACTGAGGCATGGTCCTCCAGGGAGACATTCTGGCTGCCAGCCAGAGCATCTCTATGCTCCATTTGTGCCCCTGCTGCTCCAGCACAGTATGTGGCATGCTGGAGCAATCAAAAATGCAGCAGGGCTTGCAGCTGTCTGCTGCTTAGCCTGGGTTCACACAGGCATCTGGAGCCAGGGTAGGGCACGGACCTTCTCACCACCTGCACCATCAGGGGCCTCCAGCCCCACCCACTGTAAGGACTGCAACAACATAGGCAGTGTGGCTGTAGGGAAAACAAAAGCAACTTTTCCAGCATCCTGACAAGGACTGCAGCCATCCTGGGATCTGCCCATCCCCTCCCACTGTATGTCTGGGCAGCCTGTTGCCCAAAACGCTCCCTCACCCCCAGCTCCTGTTCACAGGGAGTTCTCTTAAAACACTTCCCCATGGGCCCAGCTGTCACCATTTTGGTAGTGACCATGTTCAGGAAGTCTCACTGGCCTTCCTAAGATGGATGCATTTAGAAAAGTTCCATTCGACAGTACAAAAGGGCTTACAAGGATAAAACAGGAGACTGCAATGGAAACAGAAAAAGTGTCCTCGAGTCATCGTTGATAATGTTCTTTATGGCTTGCAATCTGTCTTCATGGGGGATGTTGGCATACAAAGCTGTAACATCTATGGTGGTTGCTGGATGTCTGTCAATGGAACCTAGTTGCTTTAGGAAATTTTGTGGTATCTTTCAAATAGCCAGAAGCTTCTACAGCATAAGGAAATGCCAGAGCTACCAATGCCAGACCACAGCCAGCAAGGCCAGCCATACTTTGTCATGCATCCAAAGATGCATCTCAAGTCGGTCCAGAGAGGTGATACTCCCCCTCTATGTGACTTTGGTCAGGCCACAGTTAGAGTACTGCGTCTGGTACTGAGCGCTGCACTTCAGAAGGGATGTGGCCAGCCTGGAGAGGGTTCAGAGGAGGGCCACCCACTTGGTGAGAGGGCAGCAGGACAGGCCCTATGAGGAGAGACTGAGGGACCTGAACCTGTTCAGCCTCAGCAAGAGGAGGCCGAGGGTGGACCTAGTGGCTGCCTACAAACTCATCAGGGGAGATCAACAACAAATAGGTAGAGCCCTTTTCTCCCCAGCACCACCTGGGGTGACGAGGACCAATGGTAATAAGCTGATGGAGAACAGGTTTAGGTTAGAGATCAGAAGGCAATATTTTACAGTTAGGGTGGCCAAAATCTGGAACCAACTTCCCAGGGAAGTAGTCCTCGTCCCTACCTTGGGCAAATTCAAGAGGAGATTGGATGCTTACCTATCTGGGGTCCTGTGAACCCAGCATTCATTCCTGCCTGTGGCAGGGGGTCAGGCTAGATGATCTGTTCAGGTCCCTCCTGACCCTAGCTATGAAATAGGCAGAAACTCCCTCTATGATGGTGCCAATGCCAGAGAAAATGGCACATCCTCAAGACGGACTACTCAAAATCAGATCCATTGTCTCTTTTTTAAGTTGTCTAGTGATGTCAGAGATGCTGTCCCTTTGCAGATGCTGTCACAGTTAAGACTCCTTTGACCTACTTTGAAAAAATCTCCTTTGATATGGGCATAGAAGCTTTTGTTTATTGGGTCCCTACTTTTGCTCTGTTGCCTCCAAGAAATCTTTTGAGAAGAGAAAATGTTTCTTTCTGAGAAATGAAGGGGAAGTCATGTCTCCTTGGCTTATGCATACATACTTGTGTGTTCAGCAATATGAGCAGTTGGCTAGCGAAGGCTCTGTTGCTCAGCAACATCCTTCCCCTCCTTAAAAACAGATCAACAAACAGGGAAGAAAGAAAGCTGGTGATTAAAAAAAAAAAAAAATTATGATGAATCTGTTCAGCATGCAAGAGAACACATTAATTTATTTTAAAAAGGGGTTAAAATTTGACTTATTTCATATTCCCTAAGCAAGGATGATATATTTTCAAATCATCCTTATATTGGGTTTTTTTGTTTGTTTTTTTATAATTTGTTTGTAGAAAGCTATTGTTTTAGATGTAACATTTGCATCACTTGGAGCCGAATAAAAATGCTACATTTTGTACGCACTAATTACACCTGAGATTTTCAGTAACACTATTTGCATTTCATCAGTTTGTGGATTCTTGCACATCATTTGCAACAGTTTGTGTCACTGATTGATCTTAGATTAAAATTGGTGGTAATGGGTGCATCTACACATGCCATTAATGCTCAGAAATAAATTGCAGAGCTTATAGCTCTGCAGTTTATTGCTCCTGGGAATCTCCCAGGTGCACGGTTTACATGTGCGCCTGGACCACAGCAAATTGGGCCAGGTCACAGCAGCCCCAGCTGGCAGGAGGTTGGGTGGCGGGGTCAGCCTACCAGCCCGGGGCTGCTGTGACTGGGCTCGTACTGGGGAGGGGCTGGCTGGGGCATGAGAATTCAGTGCCTGCACTGATGCACCCTCATGCTCCAGCCAGCCAGGTCAGCATCTACACATGTGCTGCTGCACATGAAAATACTCCGCATCAGGGTAATATTAGTATTTACAAGTACTGTGCTGCTGCAGGGTTTATTAGTTTTGTGCTCCCTAACAGGGGCTCACATGTAGATGCTGAAATGTTTACTGTGCATTTGTTCAGTCAACTGCCCACAAATGTCTCATGTAGATGTACCCAGCCAGAATCAGAAAGAATATGGGGTTTATAGCTAACCCTTCTGGTAAACAGCCTGCATAATTTGACTAAGCATCAAGCAATCTTATAGTGCAAAACTCAGGCAAAGATTTTTGGCTATTCCCCTTATATCTTATCTTACTTAATTAGCAGATTTTACTACCAGTCTAAGCATGATAATTGTCAAAGTTTACTCTATCTTAGGGTGATGGAAAAATATAGTCAGTGGCAACCAATTTAGAATTGAAAAATAAACTAAAGTTTTGAGTAGTGAATATCACAAGGTTACATCAACCTTTCCAAGATTCTCTTAGCTAACAGCATGCTAATTAATGGAACAAAAAAAGGGCACACACAGGTAATTATGCAGAGTACCTTATGTTTCAGGAGCTAGCGCTCCTAGAAAAAAATACTGAGACCCAGTACTATACCAGAGGGCAAACCTTTACCAGAACTATTTATACCATTAATTCTTTGCATAGTGGGACTGGCATTCGGATACAGATTGACCTCCTTAACATGAAAAATGTTCCCTTATTAATAGTATGAATGAGATTGCAATTGTATGTTTAGTTTCTTTAGTGAATGTGGGTAACTATGTGTTTTGTCACTCTGTGTGAAGAGCTTTCTTGTGTCCTGTGTCTACCCTTCCTGCACTTTTCCATCTTTCTTTTGTACTGTCTTGCTAAGATAGAACAGTTGTCTTCTGGCTGAGTAGCTTCCTACCCTGAAGCCAACAACATTCACACAGTCCTTTGAATGGACTGATTTAAATCAAGATAATATAAATCTCCAAGTGGAAGACTGGACTTAAATTATCAGTTTTAATCAACTTTTCTATTGTACATATTTTTTTCCTAAAGGTCTTTCTCATTGGCTAATATAACCATTAAAGCATATAGTACTGCAAGTAAATAGAGTTTTTATACTGCATTTGGTACATCTTTTTGCTAATAAAGAGGAAAATTTAACAATAATGTAATCAGTTATGTAGTCTAGTATTTTCAGATTATTAATTTTACATCTTTAGTATTTTAGAGACTGATTATTGATATGTTGCTTATTTACTAGATAATTAACAGTTTGATTTTGGTTTGTGTCAAGCAGATGCATTAGGATAGTAACTACAATTTAATTAAACACACAACTCCGTAGAAAATTTAGTTTTATTAAGCAAAACAGCCTTCGGTGTTTGAATAAAACTTTCTCTTATCAAACATGTCTCACATTTTACATCTAAATGTTTTATTGAACAGAGCTATTAACAATAGTCACTGATCCTGCTTCTGTTTTAAAAATCACAACTCTCTGATAAAAGTTGCAGATTCTCTGATTTAAAACCCCCAAACCTGCATTTTTCTGTAATTAAAATGAAATGCCATTTTATATTTATAGATATCAGGTGACACAATATTATGTTGATATATTTATAAGTTTAAAGCAATTTGGAAGCCTACAAGTGCCTCAATCATTATAATAAAATAAATTCTAAATTTCTACATATTTTGGCTTTTGATTTTGGTTTTTTATCATAGAAAATCAGAGTTCCCCCTTGGTTCACCAGGATGTGGGTCCAACTGTGGCTGTCCCTCACCCATTTTGTGGTGATGAGCAGCCCTGGTATACCAGTGTCCTGCCCATACTGTTGCCCCTCACTCACAAGCCACAGCCCCCCTAACACTGCTGGTATCCCTCACTTACTGTTGACCCACAGTCCCTCAGCCCTGTGGGGTGGGGGAGGAAAATGTGGCCTGCCTGCTGAGGGCTTGGAGCTCCCCACCCTGCTTCCCTTTCTCCTGGGGGCCTTCATGGCCCAGCAGGTGGGACCCATTGCAGGAAGGTGGGGAGACTCAGTGCTGCTGTTGGAAGCCCCGCACTGGCTGTGCCACCATCATAAGGCAACATCTATCCACCTGGCAGCAGTGGGAGTGGTGGTGTGGAGTTGTCCCCCACTACTGCTGGGTGGGCAGGGGGCACCTCAACATGGCCCCCAGCTCACCCCACTCTGCCCTCCCATGCCAGGTCTCATGCTGGGACTGTGGAGGCTACAGGGGGAGGGCAGCAGGGTGGGGGGTCCTAAGCCTGTTGTAGCCAGCCTACATCCACCCCCCCACCCCACACACAAATCTGGGGGGCCCATAACCCATTTCCCCTCCTGGGAGTGCACACAGTGGCAGGGAACTAGCCTTCTTGCCACCCTCCAGATGAACCAGCCGTGGTTCCATCCTGCTCCCCCAGCCAGGCCCTGCAGCTGTGTCTGCCCACCCCTGCCCTGGACCCCAGGCCTCACACACTGCCTGACTGGGCAGTGCCCCCTGCCCAGCCCCAGTCCTGTCCCACTCCCTCCCTCCCTCCCTCCCTTCCTTTCTCACCGTGGGGGGCCACAATTTGCTCTCCCCCTTCCCCCATCCCCTCCCCAGATTTACCTGGAGGAAGCTGCAGGAGCTGCTTTCCATGCTGCCTGGTTGCCATGTGCATGTGCATGTACACACATGCATATGGCACCCCTGCCTGATTGCCCTCCTCCTGCTCCCCCCAACCCCAAGCAGCCCCTTGAAAGCTGGAACTCTGCTTGCCTGCAGAGGGAAACTTGCCACTTCCCATGTTTTTCTTCTTTAAAGGGAAAAATCTGTCTTTTTCCATGTTTTCCTGTGGTGAATGGAAAGCCCAGATCCCTGGTGATTAAATATTATTTTTGATTAGACTGGGAAAAATTTCAGTGATACTGATTAGTACTTAAGCTTTTACCTACATCTCTTACAAGTGAGACAGTTCTCTAGGTTATTTGGCTTCTACTTTATAGTTCTGAAACTAGTTGTTCTTATTTCCTTCTTTTAACTTTTTAGTTATAGATTGGAAGAGAAAACCTTGTTTTTCTCCCCCGGCCCCCAATCTGTGATATACAGCCAAGTACTCAGATACCAACCAACTTTGCACTGATAAGAACACCCAGGATTGCCACCGCACTAATCTTAAAAAGGCTTTCACTCAACAAGGACACTCCTCCAGAGAGAGAGATTGCACGTTTGAAAGAGCCACCTGGATACCACATGAAGAATTGCGGCAGTACAGAAGAAAAAAACCCATGAGTCGCACACTGCTGTATGTATGCAGTACAGAAGAAAAAACCCCCCATGAGTCGCACACACCCTTAAATCCATGTGGAAAATCCTCAAAAAACTGCAACCCATACTAGGAGACCCTATTCTTAAAGACATCTTCCCAGAACCACCTATCCTAGCCTTCAAACAAGCACCAAACCTTGCTAACCTCATCACCAGAAGCACTGAAGGGATCCAGACCATGCCATGACAAGAAATGGAAAACCTGCCAACATATACCCCACCCCCCCGCACAATTACTACACTTCACAGCAGAACCATCACCATACACGGATCTTACAGATGGACCTTGTAAATTAGTCATGCAACTTGTAAATTAGCTTTTGATAGGGTTTCAGAGAGGCAGCACATTTGTTTTGTAAAAATGTTTATAGTATTATGATAATTATTGTCTTACGAGACAATAATTACATTACAATCATTACATTACAATAATTGTATTAAAAATCATAATAATTATAGTATTATAATATGTTTATAGTTTCATAGTTTCATAGTAGCTAGGGTCAGGAGGGACCTGAACAGATCAATATGTACTTTATATGGAAAGCATTTCAACCAGTACAAAGAAAGCTTAACCATTCTCTTAGTATTCTGAGTAACAATACTAACCATTAGGGCCATGTCTACATAAGCATGGACATTTGTTTCTCCAGGGACAAGAAGTGGTGGCACACCTTGTGCTGCTGCTACTTGTACTTGGGGAACACCTAGGACATCCGCCCTCTGGTTCATGGCAGGTTACCCTAGGTGGGGTAGGGGAGGCTGAGGCCAGCACTGGACTGGCCAAGCAGCCTTACACAAGCTCCTGGGGGCCTCATGGGGCTGCAACAGTGACAATCCTGTCTTTCAGAGCCTGGTCAGCAGCCAGAGCATGGCTCTGGTTGGACATGTTCTGGTTTTGGCCAATGTGTGCTGCCCCCATGTGCACCACTCTACTTTTTTCTATGTGGTTATTTTGACCCCAGCTACAGCTGGGATTGTCTACCTTGGGGGGTTTGCAGGCAGGGTCTTGGGCCCTCCTGCACATCCTCCTGTGCGAACTCCATGCTAACTCATGCGCCAACAAAAAGCCTGTTCACATGGTTCCAGTTGTGTGCCTCCCTGGGGGACTGGGCAAAGTAGGGGCCTGGGCGGGGCTTGACCTTGCCTGGCTCCACTCAGCCAAGTCCTCCCACTCACTCAGGGGTTAAACCTCTCCCACCATGGGCCCCACTTGCCTCTGGGTGTGCTGGGGGTCGGTGGGGGGCTCTGCGGCTGCTGGGGGGTGTTTGGGAGGTTTGGGGAAGTGGGAGCACAGCGGGCTTTCACCTGCGCATCTCTCACCACTCTGGATCCTAACCGGGGCTTTTTTTCGCTGTTGGCGTGCCCTTTTAAACTGTGTGAATGCGCAGTGGGCCTGCTGTGGGGTAAGCTGCTCCTGGGCAAGGGGGGGCCCTGCCTGGGATTTGGGGGGTCCTGCCCTACTGGAGGGGGATGGGTGACTACCCCCACTACCTCTCTCCCTTCCTGGGGGGGCTGGGCCAAGTAGGATCCTGGGTGGGGCTTGACCTGGCCAAACTCCACTCAGCTGCCTCCTCCCACTCACTCAGGGGTTAACCCCTTCCCACCACGGGCCCCTCTTGCCTCCAGCTGTGCTGGGGGTTGGTGGGGGGTTCCGCGGCTGCTGGGGGGGCTTTGGGCAGCTTCAGGGGAGCGGGGGAGCAGTGGGCTTTCACCCACACATTGCTCGCCAATCCAGAGCCTAACTGAAGGGGCTTCCAGCTACAGGAGTGTCCCATATATTCTCAGGATTGGCGGATTGTGGCTGCTGTTTTCCTGCAGCCCTGGGGGTTTCACGTACCCCTCAGGCTGGCAGATTGTGGCTGCTACAATTCCCCAGCTCTAGGGATTAAATGCATCCCCCAGGCTGGGGGATCACAGCAACCATGATCCTGCAGCCCCAAGGGTGCATAGGGTACCCCCAGAGCTGGGAGCCCCTCAACTGAGGGGGCTGCCAACTATGGGAGCTTGTGTCTTGTGATTGCAAGGGCAACTTGGGATCCAGCTCCCTCTGCACTGATAAGGTGTGATGGGAACCAATGTGCAATCCTACAATCATGTCTCCTGCCATGCCTAGCCCTTCAGGGAGGAGAGGGGTGCAGCCCAGCCCCAATCCAGCTGTGTGGAGGGAAGGGGGTATGGCCATGAAGGGGGAGGGTCATGGCCCAGTTCCACTCCACCATGCAGGACTTGGGATTTTGGCACCAGGGAGGCGTGTCACTACTCCCCTGCCATCAAATTTCCCAACCTGTGGGCCAGATTCCAGGGCTCAATGGTGTGCATTTGGCCTGTGGGTGAGAGGTTGAGCACTCCTGTACTAGACAGTACTTGAAGAAAGAATAATGTCTCACAGAAAAGGAGAAATAGCATTGGTTAAGGTGAATTCAAAGGAGAGACTTGAATGAGATTGCCAGACACAGACTGATCCTCTATTTTTACTATGCTTTCTAGTTTTGAGATTAAATAGACTCCATCAGCACCACATCAGCAACAGGTGTAATAATAGCCCTTTCACTGATCTTTGCTGATCTTTGGCATAGACTGGAGTGTTATCCTTTTGTAACATCACGCATCTGGTGATTGGAGCCTGGTTGTAAAGTTGAGGCTTTTGTGAACAAGTTGGGAGTCATGCACTTGTTACAAAAAAGTTGGAATTTGGTATATTTTTCTCCTGAGTGCGGATCTCAGAGAGATTTTTCTTGTTTGCAATTTTTTTAACTGAAAAAAGTTGCATTTAGCTTGAAATGACTGGAATATGAACATGGGAGAAATTGTCAAACTAAAAAGACTTCCATTTAAATTAGGCAACAGCTGGGGGAGAAAGGAGTGTTTGGTACCTTTTTGAAACTTGTGTTGACGTCTGTTAAATTTCACTATGAAATATGTATGTGTATTTCTCTGCATATATTTTAAAGAAAATTAATAATATATTTTAAAAGAAGAAGAGTTAATTCTCTTTCCTAATAGCTTTTATCAATAACATGATATAAATTATTTCAATTATATTGTCAGTTAAAAGAAATCTTTTCTTAGGCAGCCTAGGAATGGAATATATCCTTCTATTATAATATAAATCATTCTTTTAGAAAAGATCTCAACATATTCATAGACCATGAACAGTAGGTTAGGGCTGTGCAAAGCTTTGGTCTCTGATTCAATTCAGCTGAGATTTGGCCAGATTCAGTGGCTGAATCTCCAAATCCAAACTGAATCAGGAGACCCTTTAATCTCTCTGAATCAAATCAGAACCCTCTGAATCGATTTACAGAGATTTAGAAAGATTTGGAGATTTGAATATAGATGCAGCTTTAAATGTTTTTTCTATATACCTCAAGGTACCAGGTGGCTCATCAGTGCTGTGAAGCTGAGGCAGATGGAGTATCCCACAGGGGCGCAAGGGGATCTCCAGTGTGCTTGGCAGCAGACCTGGAAGTGGACCAGAAACACTTCTGGTGCACTTCCAGGTCCATCGGGGAGAGCACTGGGCCCCACCCCATGCCCCTCAGCTAGGTGACTGGTGCCTCCTGGGTCTGGGGCGGCACCCGGGGTCCCCCCATGGCCGATTGCTGAGCTCAGGAGGTATGGGGAGCTCCCAAAGCGCTCCCTGGTGGACCCAGAAGTGTATCGGAAATACTTCCGGTTCACTTCTGCATTTGCCACTGAGTATGTGCGGGGCCACCCCCATGCTCCATCTGCCCCAACATCACCATGTTCATGAGCCGCACAAGTACATTGAGGTCTGTAGAATAAACATTTAAAGCTGTGTCTATGGCCGAATTGCTGATTGTCTGAATCAGCATCAAATCATGAGATTCAGATTTGGCTGAGTTGAATTGGGGACAGTGATCCAAATTAACAAATCCAATCACTGTCCCTTATTTAGGCCAAATCTGAATCAAATGTGTCCTGCTTCGCACATCCCTACAGTAGGTATGATGATGTGAAGGAAGCAACCAGTGTAGTTTTTACAAACTCCACATGTAGATCTCCACCATATCTATGAAAATAGTGAAATGACTAGTGGAGTCTGATGGGCAGAATTTCAAAACCATTTAGGACCCACAATTGGGGCCATATTTTCATATCAAGTATAGCACCTATTTAAGCATTTTAAGGAGTTGCCCAGATTTTCAAAAATACTAAAAATCCAATTATTTCCATTTGGTTGGCTGTGGAATTTTGCTGAAAATATGGCCTTTAGTTTGGATGACTGCTTTGCAGAGTTGTAAGAATAATTGAAGCAAAAAATTGGGGAAAATAAAATTAAGTCGTTCTCTGGCTGAAACAAAAACCTCCAAAACTTGCTATAGATAAAATATTAAAGTTGTTTTTAAAGTCTTCCAGAAATAAAATAGGGTCCTTTTTGTTTTGAAATATTTTTTTCAAAACAAAATGTTGATTTTTTCATGTTTAACCTATTAAAAGGAAATGTTTTGATTTATTCTTTTCCTTTATTTTATATCTGGAAGCATTTTCAAAACTTGACTAGAGTTTGTGAATAGATTTGGCTGGCCTAAAAGAGTAGTTTTTGATGAATAAAGTATTTGCCTAGGTCTTCTACTGGTTCCCCAGTAGATATATATGAGATTCCAGAGGGAATAGAAGTATTTGAAAATTCCATCTATGAAGCCTGCTTGAATATCTTCTCACTTTCAGATGTGTACTGATTTCATAATTATGTGTGGTTAAAAGTTGCATGTTGTGGTGTTTCTGTTGGCTTTGAATTATCTAGTATTTTGAAATGACAGAATTATATATAGGAAAGTTGTCATCTAAATAAAGCAAGCAGAAAACAACTGGGTTTTTTTCCCCTTGAATGCTTCGTTCCATAATTTTGGTCAAAATTCAGTTTAAATTAGAAATTTAATTATGCTTTTCTGATTTGAGGTGTCAACATTACTGCATTATGTACAATGTAACTGCACAGAATGAAAGAGGAGTACTTAAGCCCTATTGTAAGAGCTAATTGAAAAGCAACACAAGTAGCAGAAATATGCACTTAGAGCCAAATGGAGTTCATTCTAATAGTTCCTCTCAGAACACAATATGTGTGATATTCATTCACTATTAAAAGTAAAATACATATGAAAATGTAAGAGCTTCTAGGATGAATGCATCTTCCTTGTCTAAAATATTATGTTTATCAAGAACCCCTTTATATTGTTTAAGAGCAATATGTACTCTTTGGGGGTTTTTTCGCATTAAAACCACCCCCCAAACAATAAATACAAAGGCTTTTCACAGTTGCCATTTTCTCTCATTCCACAAGACAAAATAATTATGGTTAAATAAAAGTCCTGGCCATCTGTTCTAGAAATTAAGTTCAAACAAATTTTAACTGCATAGAAAGTGCAGTGCCTGATAGTATTATAAGCCAAGTGATAATGCTATACAGATTTTGAATGGACTTCTAGGAAGCAACGGTCCAGTATGGCAATGAGTGCAGTAGAAATGCCTAGATATACAAACATATAGATTATAGAATTTATGAAAATCTTAGCAATGCAAGAATTAAAACCTTATTGTCAATCAATGTCTGAACTAGAGGATGACAGAAACAACTAACATCACCATACACTGTCAAGAGCATTTCAGAGGTTGATGCCAGCCTAGTTGTTACTGCATTTGATTATACATTTTAACTGCATATAATGACAAATTAGCTCAGCCATTCTAAATAACTTAGCTAGATGCATTTCATAAGGAATGAGACTACAGTTTCTTGAGACCACAGTTTATTTTGTGGCATATTATAACTTCAAGATAAACTTCTTGGAAAACTTTTTTCTTTCTTCTTTGGGGAAAATGCAAATTAAAATAATAAACAATGAATAACTAAAAAAAGGTTTTCAGTCAGAAACACCCAGGGAAAGCAGATTTTTTTTTAATTATAATAATTGTTTAGTCAAAGTTAAAAATTCAGTTTTCTGTATATTAGCTCTAACCATTACTTAAATATTATCTCATCCACTCATCCCAATATGTTTAATGATTTTTAATTACCATATTTACTTGATTCTAAGCAGAGGTTTTTTCTCCCATTCCCTTTTCATCTTGGAAGGCAGCGGGGGAGACAGGCAGGTATTGCAGCTCTGGCTCCGGCTCTGACCTGGACCCAGGGTTGGGGCTGGATCCACAGCTACTGTCCCGCTCTGCCCCTTTACCCTTGCTCCAGTGCCTCAAGCTCAGACTCCACTCCAGCTCTGAGCATGGAGTTCATGCTTGCTCTGGCCCCAGCCCAGCCTGGTAGCAGCATAGCAGCTCTCGCCTCAGCTCTAGGGTCTGGCCAGAGCCATCACTGGGACTACTGCTACTAGGCTGGGTGGGTCCATCCTCAGGTCCTCATATGCCTTTGCATTAGGATTGATACTCAGCTCCACAAGGCAGACAAGGTGTGCAAGGAGTTCCAAGCTCCTGCATGGCTCACACAAAATCCATCTCATTGCCCTCTGAGGAGCCAATATAGAGGGGGTATAGATCAACCCTACACAAGCCCTGCTGAGTAAGAATACTGCTGCAGAGAGAACCTCTGTTTTTATTGTGGCATCACTGGCCACAGGGATTCCACCTGTCGTACAAAATTGCTTGTAAAACCTGCAACAGAATCAAATATCCAGGCCCTGTTGGGACCCCCAAGTCCAGCAGTAACATAGGGACCATCTCAGCAAATGTCAAAATTGTGCAGTATTCCCATCACAGGGGAACACTGTGAGTTCTTTTATTTTAATTTGATACAAATTCCCTAGTTTCTGTTAATCCAGGGAGTACCTTGGCTTGCTCAACACAACCCTCATGTTTCATGGTCCTGCTGTGTATTGCCCTTTGGATCAGATTATTGTTGGGAAAACTCTCTCCCAGGATTCCTTTAACCAAAGAAGAGCACCAGACAACCTTTGAAGCCAGTAGACTCAGCTGCCTTCTTTGCTGTTTCAAGATCTCTCATGTCCAGTTAGGAGTCTTGCCTACAAATGAAGTATTTTGACCTCTGTGATGTCTTTGAGAAGAAGAATGAAGACCAGTTGCCCCCATACCCAGACTAATTGTCCCATAAAGCTACATAGAGGTTCCTAAGTCCTGTGGGGATATTTGTACTCTGTCTGCCCATGAACTGAAGGCATTACAGAAATACATTGAAGAAAATCTCACCAAAGGGTCATATACTTACCTTAATGGGCTCCATTCCTACTTGGGTTTTTTTAAAGGATGGACTCTTCATTGGACTCTGCATCAAGCATCAGGCCCTAAACCAGTAATTGTCCAGAGCAGGTAAGCTCTATCTCTCATCCCTGAAACATGGAAGATGCTGAATTTTAGCCAATTTTGGAATTAAACTTCATTGCTGAGCAACAAAGAAAGATTTCTACACCCCACTGCCTTTCTGCCATCTGATACCACCAGGGAACTACATGCAAAACTTGAGAAATGTGAATTTGACAAGGCATCCATAGAGGTCTTATCAGTTGTCATCTTGTCAGTTGATGGGATTCAGGTGGATCCCCAGAAGCAGCATCTGTATTCAACTGGGATGAGCCCTGGGGCACCTGTGACATCCAGAGGATCCTAGGATTTACCAACTTCTATTGTCACTTCATCTCCAGCATTTCTAAATTAGTTGCCCCAGACACAGTCATCCTGCACAAAGCAGTAAAATTCATGGGCTGCTGGAAGCTCAGACAGCCTTCTGAGCACTAAAGGAAACTTTCAGATCTGTCCCCATACCTGCAAACCCAGACCCAGAAAAACCCTTCATCCTAGAAACAGATGCTAGAATTGGACGCTCCTGATGTGGCCATTGGAGGTATGCTGTCTCACTGACTAAGAGCCCAAACAAGAGATGTGCCTTCTTTTCCATGAAACTTATCCCAATTGAGCAAAACTATGGCATAGCTGATAGGGCATACCTGGCCATCAAGTCTGGGTTTGAGACCTGGCAGCAGTACTTAGGAGCCTAATGTATCTATGTATCTACACAGACCACAAAAACCTTGAAAGTCTGAAGCCAACTAAAGTCCTGAATCCTTGTCAATGGCATTGGTTCCATTTTGTCTCCCACTTTATATTCACGGTAACCTATGTGTCAGAGAAAAAAAATGAAAAAGCAGATCCTTTGTCTCCAAAACAGAAGTGTAGCAGGCTGCTGGCTTGCATGGCTTGTAGCAGGCTGTACACACCAGGCTGTAGCAGTCTGCACGCTTGCAGAAAGTTAAACCAGATCGCAGGCATGCCTAGGAGGACTGGGCCAGCTGACAAGAATAATTAGCTGGCACAACGGAGGTTAAAAGGCTCCCAGGGAAAGGTACTGGGAGAGGAGAGGAGAGGGGTTGTGGGGGCGGGCATAGGGGAGAGAGAGGGATGGGTGGATGGATGGATGGATGCCAGGCTAGCAGCTGCAACACAGGATCAGCAGCACGACACCAGGGAACTCACTCCAGAGGAACAGATGGAAGACTGTGGTGCTAAGAGAGCAGCAGAGAGCAAGAGTGACTGGTTCAGGGTCTGGGAGAAGCCTGAGGACTTTCAATTAATCCTGTATGGATCAGGTTTATGTTTGTTTACTGATTTGATTATTTATATTTGTGTCATTTCCTGTGGGGCAAGAGTGCCCGGGAATATAAAGGACTGAGCTGAGTAAACCTTAACCCACTACAGAGAGAACCCAGATACAGACATGCCTGCCCAAAACAATCCTACTTCAGAATTTCCTGTGTGGAACCACATCTCTCTATTTCCTTTTTTTGCTTTGAGCAGCCTGTCCTAATGACCCTTTCATCAGTGGACTCTTGGCAAAAGGACTCCTTTCAACTTCCTGATGTCTGGAAGGAAAGAATTCTGTACTTACAGAACTGCTTGTAGCTCTCTGAAGGGTCCCTGCAGCTGGAATCACTCTAGGCCTGCCATGATAGACCTTGGGCAAGGCATTTTAGCCAACACAAAACTTTTGCACAGCCTCTCATTCATTGTGGTGGCCCCTGAGAATGAACATAATACAAGGCTATGTGCAATCCTGCACTCTCTGCAGCCACAGCAAGACTACTCAACATAAACTGGACTATTAGTAGCATTAAATGCCTGCAGGGTCTTGGAGCAATATTACCATGGATTTGCACTTTGCCACAGCACACCACTGCCAAATAGAGAAGCAGTCAGAATGAGTAAACTAAATTCTAGAGCAATATTCTAGATGTTTTCTAAATAATCACCAGCACAATTGGGCCTCCTTGCTACCCCCAGCTAAATTTGCATACAGTAGCGTGGAACATGCTTCAACAGGGACTTTTTTTGAAAATTATGGTTTCACCCTTTCTTCTCTCATGCATTTCCCACTCCCTCACCAATCCCTGCTGCATCAAAGCTGGTAAAGACTATACACAAAATCCAGGCTAACCTGAAGGTATACTTTGAGGCTGCTAAAGTGGGCTACAAAAAACAGGCAGAGAGGTAACATCAAGAAGCTCCCCCATTTGTAGTAAGTCAAAAGGTCTGGTTTTCTAAAAAAACTCTCCACATCATCTGTCCCATACAGAAGAGCAATCCTGGGAACCTGCAGAAAATGTCCAAAGAACTGAGCCTTTTACTATGGCCACCCAGATGAATCAAGCCCTGATTCATCCCATGGTTGCCATAGGAGAAGGGATAATGTCAGGACCTGTGAGGTCAGGTCTTCCAGCCTTGTGCATTGATGCCTGGGTTACAGAACCACCAAGCAGCTGGCTGAGTGTTGGACCCAACCTAGCCTGTCTCCTCTCATAGGTGCCCAATGTTGGGGGAGGTGGGGCATGCAACCCAGGAGTCCTGATACTACCCTGTCTTACGTGGCAACTCTTGGAATCCACAAATTCTTGTTGGGAGGCTTATAAAATTCCTCCCATTTCCCCTGGACCTTGCCCTGGCAACAGTGTTTGTAGCCTTACTATTTGGGAGCCTCCTGCCCTATTTCCTGCCTTTCCCCAGCCTTTGACTTTTATTTCTGCCTTGCCTTCTACCTTGGACCTCAGTACCTTGTTATTGCTTATCCTATTATGAGTTATGAACATTACAACTCCTGACTTCTGGCCTGTCCTTGATCATGGATCTGAGTCAGCTGCCCATGTGATACCTTGGACTCATAGTGACAGCCGATATTGTGACCTTCAGCTTTGGCTTTCCAGTGATATTGACCCTTGGCTTCTGAACATTGATCCTCCATGTCTGGATTGTGCCCATAACTAATAGTGGAATGGCACTATCTATTATTAAAATAGCTATTACTAATTTATTAAAATAATGGTAGAATTTGAATGAAGCAGAGAGGAAAGACATCTTTAGTAGACAGCAGGAGATGTTCACATTGAGTGTGGTTAATTTTGCAGCTACCAGAACTTTTAATTTAGTCTTGTTTTGTCTTTGAAACACTTGGTATATTCTTAGATACTGTGTTAGTTATAGGGTCATCAGAAAGTAGAGCTGGAAGGGAGCTTACAAGGTCATCTAGTTTAGCCCCATGCTCAGAGGAGAAATAACCATTCCAATCAAGTGTCTGTCTAATTTGCTTTTGAAAATTTCCAAAGGTGGAGATTCCACAACTTATCTAGGTAGCCTGTTCTAATGCTAGACCATCCTCACAGTCAGAAAGGTCTTTGTAAACTACAACATAAATTTCTTGGCTTCAGTTTTAGGCCACTGCTCTTAGTCCTGTTCTCTACAGCCACAGAGAAAAGTTTATCATCACAAACTTCTACAGTCAGGTGCCCTAACCTCAAATACACCAAAACTGAAAATGTGGCAGTGAGGAAGCTCCTGAGATCTTGGTCTCCAGTAGGTTTGAATGGTGCCAAGAGGCAGCTTTGCTACATTTTGTGGCTTGGCACATGCAAACAGAAGCAAAGTATATTTGAAAGTACTGCTTTAATACTTTCTAATAGTTCTGTGACACAGTGAAAACACTGTGACCAGGTTGGGTTCTACATGACATTACCACCTCCACTGGCTTTAGATGAACCCTGAATGCTGCTTGGAATTTGAGACTTGGGTCCTTGCAGTCCACCTCTCCACTGTACATTTTTCCTTTCCCATCTTATGACTTCTTTTTGCCTCTCATCTTGCTTCTGTTTAGAAGATTCTGGCGTAAGCTAATACTCTACCTTCTGCAACACTACTGTGAGATTATGGCCAGAAAGTCAGTTAACAGCAGTATCTTAGGCCTGACTCTGGTACTCATTTGCTAGATCTTGGAGTAACTAATAAAATTGCGTGCCATGCCTGCCAGTTTTTAGAAGGAAGGTTGCCATTAAGAATCAGTACAACAAACAAAAATTGGTCTATGTTGTTCTTTTCTCCCCCTTTTCCTGTGTGTTTGTTTTGTCTTGCCTTCCAGAAAGCCAGACTGAGCTCTGCTAACAAGAGAGATAAAACAAATTCCAGCTTCACCCAACTAACTTTTATTCTTTTTCTTAAAAAGGACAATATTACAGTCTTCAGTGCCATCCATGAGTGTGTCAAACAGGGATTCTTTTCCATACCGTATAAATCTGTCTACAGCTGAATAAGGGATGTTGTTAAAATGAAAGCCTTAATTAATGATTTATGTTTCAATTGCATTACCTGTTTTTTGAAGATAAAGACAAAAAGAAAAAGGGTTTTGTGTGTGGTGGCTTTATTTTTTTCTTTAACTGTTTAATATTGTTCAGTAACAGGATCCTGTGAATGCCTTTGATTTTCTGGGGTATAGGTTGTAGCTGTGTCAGTCTAAGGACATAGGCAGACACGGTTCCTTGGGTAAATCTGATAATTTTTATTAGACCAACTCAAATAGTTGGAAAATTTCTTTTTTGCAAGCCTTTGGGTACAAATACCCTTCGCCAGGCTGAGGAAGCATCAACACACAAACTGCAGATGTTTCCTCAGCCTGATGAAGGGTATTAGTACCCAAAAGCTAGCAAAGAAGAATTTTTCCAACTATATGAATTGGTCTAATGCAAGATATCAGATTTACCTAAAGAACCTTGTCTGCCTTTGACTTTCTGGGGACATTTGTTCCACTGAAATTAATACAAAATACTTACTAGTTCATAACATGTGAAGCAAGTCTTTTAAATATGTTCATTTTCCCTTTATGTTCCAGTTTCCTCCATGCTTCTATTGTTATAGGTGATTATTATGGAGAAGAACTTCAGTGTAAAGAAAATAGGTTGTGTTCTATATGTTCTGTAGAGTGTTGTTGATAGGGGTGTGATGTGAAAGGTTAATCTACATGAGACCAAGACTCCCAACAGCTAGGAGGAATGCAACTATAACTGAGCTACACAGGCTATTTAATCTGGGTGAATTCTCCACTGAACTTCCAACCTGTGTAACTTCTGCAGCGTGTCACATTGAAGAGCAGAAGGGGCTGGTAAGTGCACAACCACAAGACAGAGAACTCTGTGGACTCCTTCAGATATCCACCCGTGTCCCAAACATGCAGGTTTATTAAGCCTCTATATCCTACCAACCTCCCTTTCAGGTTCAAGCACTCAAAAGGTTAAATTCCTCTGGAAATTGACCTACTGCCTAGTCCCGATCAAAGGTTACCAATAAAAACTTCACATGTATGTAAGGTTAACAAAGTATGTATGTTATGACAAGTAATCACAACAGAACACTAAAACAACAAACACAACAACTTACAAGACTAAAAACAATATACCGTTACGAAATCCAATGCTGATCTGTCAGGTGGAAGACTATTGCCCCAGAGAGCTGACGGGCAGGGAAGGCCTGCTATGCACCATCTCACACCCCTGAGGATTTCTATGTTGTTCCCTTACTCTAGGTAGTGAGCACCTCAAAAAGGGTAGGTGATATTTTACCCAAGCAATGTGATGCAGTGAACCAGGTGAGTGGCCGGCAAGTGCCTAGGTGATTCGGACTCTTTCTCGTAGTTGCTCCCGATCACTGTTGCAACACACCCAGTTCTCACTCACTTCACAAATTCTAACTCTTGGTTCCAGATGGTTTCAAACAACTAAACACTAGATCAGTTATACACTAGCTATACTTACACGCTCAGCCGTGCAGCTCTTTCATGCTGTAAGCTCTAACTCAGTCCAGCCCTGAAGCTACTCTGCTCTGTTCTGCACTGCTCTGCTAGATCAGAGAGCGAGCATACTCTGCGAGGCACTGCACTGCCCCCTTAGGCTGACTCCCAGAGAACCAATCTCCCTGATCCTGGACAGGTTTTATAAGGTTTAAAACATGCCACTTGTCCGTCATATGGCGTTCCAATCATTTTTCACTTACTCCCATCAATCAAAGTCAATCATAATCACCATACAAATCAAACTATCACACCTTCTCATTAGCATAATGATCCTAACTTTTGTATTCCCTTGGTTACCAAAACAAACAACTTGGTCTCAAACAAACACTCACCCTGCATGTTCAGCCTTTAAAAGTAGGTCATGACATCATTAAGGTTAGAAGTTTAGATGTTCCAGAGAGTTCCAACCTATAGTCATCCTATGCATGCATAATGACACCAGGACTCCACTGTCTACAACCTTGTCTAATCTGTACATAACATACATTTTGCAAAATAAATAAGGTAAAGGACCTTAAATGTAGCTGTGGTCTGAGACTTAGCATTGTCCACCTTGCAGCTCAGTTTGGCAATTCCCATTTGGGAGTAAAAATGAAAGATTTTTCCAGTAGTCATTTTTACATATTTATGTTATTTTTAATGGAGGCTGTTTGAGGTGGCTCCGATACTTGTAAAATGATGAGTAGTCCAGGCTCTGAAGGAGCAGTAAGCAGAGTGCAGTCAAGTGTACAACAAATGCTATTCATCATACAGCTCCTCTGGTATATTTCATCCTGACTTAGTGCAAGGGACTGGGCTAAATGATTTCTTAAAGCTACCTTCTAATCTACCATTAGGATGTATTTTTTTTTCCTGAAGTCATATGGATTTTGCTACCAATGTATAGGAGAATATAGTAATGCTAATCCAAAGCATTCAAAAACTATGAGTATTATGAGTCAGGACCTCCAAAATCATAGATTTGGCTAAAGTCATGATTTTTTTAAAACAATACATATATGGTTCTTCTTGATATTTTTTTCCTTCTGACTTCTGAGCCTCAGGTTACAATGCACCCAGTTTTATTTCCTCTGTCATCAGGGATATAATTTTTATTTTTAATGAAGAGAGAGATTTTCATGTACTGTGTTGCTGCTGTGTATTGGGAGTTAAAGAAAACACTAGATGAAATAACTAGATATTGCATCATTATGAATTTAGTCAGATTCTTTGAAGTGACGTTAGAATTTGGCTCTTGTGTATAATATGATCCTATAGATATAATATGTATATGTGTGTACATGTGCACATGAAATTTCAGAATTGCTACTGCTCAGCTTGGAATCATTTCAATATGTGCTGGATATTTCTGTTAAATTACATAAGATATTCAGATGGTGCATTGAGGATTTTTAAAATGAATTAATTGTGACTAGCCAGTTTTTATTGGATACACATGAGTTTTTAATGATTAATTTATTTAACCTTTCAAGATTCAATCTCATGTTAAACACTAGAAACAGATTAATTTTATAGAATGGTCACAAGTCCCATTCAAAAACATATTTGTAGCACAGGCCTGTAGAGTAATACATTTTTAATTAAGGGATTATTGAGGAATTGGTATTGTTATGGTGCACACAAGTCCAGTAATAACTATTAAAAGTATAATTTTGCTTCTCTGTTACAACATTATGAATGAACTCGAGTTCAGCAAAACTCATTACTAATGCATTTACTATGTTAATTTAAAAGTTAAAATGGAGACTTAAGAATGATCTGTTTGTTTAAAGATATTTATGTTGTTGGCCCTAGGTACTTCAGTTGAAAAGTTTTCACAAGTTTTGCTTTTATTTTGTTTTAGGTCTTTTGTCTTTTTTACCTAGTATCAGAACTGCATTTTAGCTATCAAATCACTCTCAGAACTGGTTGCTGCTGCCTCTGTATTGTCCCTATTTTCATACTTCAGTTTTGTATATCCTTTCCTGTCTTGTGTTTTTCAAACAATCGCAGATCAGTTAACTGGGGCAACTCCTGCTTGCTAATTCCAAATATGGAATGGATGTGCTGAAAGTAAGGATCATAAATGTTTAAAGGAGCACAAATTAAGGTTAGGAGATTTGTAAATATAAGTTTGTTCCTGCAAGAACTTCTGTATAAGCTTAGACCATGACTGGCAGCAGAATGTTTTCAGTGTCCCACTTTTCCTTGACTAAAGTTGACTTGATCCTGCAGTTCTACACTATGGCACACAAGTCCTACCCATGTCATTAGAAGTTGTGCCTTCTGAGTAATGACTGTCTCAGGAACAGGGATAGATGAGAAAAATCACTAAACCTTTGTCTGAACTTTGGGTAAATCATACTAGTGGAAATGATGGCAATGCCATTATATTAATTACTGGTTCCTCATGACTATAATTTGATGAAGGGCAGACTGTAGGAATGGGTCAGTGCTCAGCATAACTGCTACATTTCAGAGGAAGTTACAATTTCCCTTAGTGTTATTATGGAAGGAACACCAGCTGTGGAACTTTGAAAGGAAATCACCACTTCCTCCTTGAAGTCAGCTGGGTTACTTTTTAGTGAAAGTTTACTGAGAGAGAAGGAAAAGAAAGGGTGGGGAGGAAGAGGAAGCTGGCAAATGATGGAGAGCAGGGGTGTCAAAGATATGGCCCAGAGACTAGTTCTGGCCCACAAAGTGCCATTACCTAGCCCCTGGTGCTGCCCTTGTCTCTGGAAGGGACCTACACATGGCACATGGTGAACACCAGATCAGTCCCATAAGTAGGGCTGGGACATGTGCTTCATGTCATACCTTGTCCCACTTATTCCAGGATGAGCACCACATGCAGCCCCTGCTGCAAACAGTCCACAATGTGTGCCATATTCACTCCGGCCAGTCCAGGACCCATGCTGCATGAGGTACCTTCCCCTCACCCCCAGGCAGGCTAGGGCAGGCACTACAATCAACATGGGTCCCGGACTGGCTATTGTAGGCACCATATATGGCACATGTCCTGGACTAGCTTGCCACAAATGCTATGAGTGGTGCAGTCCTAGACCAGATGGAACCACAAGTTTTTAAAGTTTTACTGTATTGTTTCATAAATTCATAGATGTTAGGGTCAGAAGGGATATCAGTAGATCATCGAGCCCAACCCCCTGCCCTGGACAGGAAAGAGCACTGAGGTCAGATGACCCCAGCCAGCTGCTTGTCCAGTCTCGTCTTAAAGACCCCCATGGTAGGGGAGAGCACCACCTCCTTTGGGAGCCCATTCCAGATTCTCGTAACCCTTACCATAAGGAAGTTCTTCCTGATGCCTAACCTAAATCTGCTCTCTGTCAGTTCATGGCCATTGTTCCTAGTTACCCCAAGGAGTATCCCGGTAAACAGAGCATCTCCTATTCCTTGCTTCCCCCTTCTCCCCTCCCCCTGATGATTTTGCAGGTGGCCACAAGATCATCTCTCAGCCTTCTCTTGCAGAAACTGAAGAGATCCAGGTCCCTCAGTCTCTTCTGGTAGGGCCTTACCTGCAGGCCCCTAACCATACAAGTCTTCTGGACCCTCTCGAGGTTATCCATATCCCTCCTGAAGTATGGCACCCAAAACTGGATGCAGTACTCCAAATGCGGCCTGACCAATGCCACATGCAGGGGAAGCATCATCTCCCTGGACCTGTTCGTCATGAACCTGCTAATGCATGATAAAGTGTGGTTAGCTTTACTGATCATTTCTTCGCATTGATGACTCGTGTTCATCTTGGAGTCAACTATGACTCCAAGCTCCCTTTCCACTGCTGTGCTCTTGAGAAAGTCATCCCCCAGCCCATGAGTGTGTTGTAAGTTTTCTTCTAGTCGGAGCTATTTTTCATAGTGTGAAAATACTTTGCATAATGTCACTCCCCTGCAAAAATGAATTAGAAATTTTCTCTCAGAAAAAGGGAATGAGGCATACTCTAACATCAATATTTTATCAGAGAGTGCATTTTTAAATATCTGGGTCTTGTACCAAAAGCTTCTGTGCAGCTCCCTATGGCTTGATGTGTTCTGAATTGTTGGGAATGAAAACATTTGTGGCTAAATCCATGTTTTTAGATGGCTAGTTGGTTAAAACCTGTAGAAAGAAAAGGCATTCTTTCTTTATTATAAAGAGCGTGTGTCTGCACATGCATTAGATCTGGGAGCAGTTTTACTTGTGCGTAAACTACCCATGACTGAATGCTTCTGGGCAGGCATCTACACATTTCACTTCCTCGGGCCCTGCAATGGGCCCCTGCCACAACCAGGGGAAGCTCTAGGCTTCTGCTGGGTACTAGCCAACGGGCTAGCAGGGAGCACTGGGCGAGGAGACAGCTGTCTCTTGGCCAGGACTGGGACATTGCTCACTGCCCCTGGGGAAGTTCCTGCTCCCGGTGTGGAGCCAATGTTCCCCTGCCCCCTGATGGCCAGCTGACTGGGAGCAGTTCTGCTCTTGGTCAGGCATCTACACTAGTGCTACTGCGCAGTTAGTAATTGCAAATAAATTTGCTACTTGCATTTGCAGTTTGTAAATTTACTCACGGTTAACGAGCTTTACTGCATAGTAAGCATGTGTGTGTGAGTAGATGTATATGCTTACTGCACAGTAAACTATGCTACTTTGCAGTAAAGTGTTTTGTGTAGATGCACCGAGAGTAATTAAAATTAGCAGTGTGACTTGTGAATGAAAGATTGTAAGTGCACAGTACAAAAGAAATGTTTGCAGAGAAGATAATTCATGGAAACCATACACAAAATATTTATTGATAAAGCATGTAGGGGAAAAAGTGTAAATAAGTAAGAGATTTCAATGAAAAATTTAAATGACACAAATACAAAATAGAGAGAGGCATAATATGAAATATTAATTTGCACTTAATGCCAAGTTGTTAGGAAGCAGCTATTTTAAGTATTATTCATAATTGATTATCATTCACTATATTTTCTACCATTTATAAATATATTCTTTGAATGTGCAAAACAATAAACAGGTTAAAGAATTCATACAAGATGTCAATGTTAATTCAGTAGATCCAGTTAATCTTAAAAGTAGAAGTGCATTTAATTTCAAAATCTTCACTCAAGACCAAATGGGAGTAGCAATAGGAGTCTTTTTGTTAGATGCTTTAAGCAGTTAACTTTAGTCTAGATGCAGTGCAGATCATGAATGTTCAGATGCAAAACCAAAAACTTTCTAAACTTTATGTAAGTGTGTGTATTTATTGAGATTGGATTCAATCTCGCTTTTATTTTTTGGAAAACATAAGAAATAAAAACCATTACAGCATACAGTCCTACACAAAACGACACAATCTTCTGCCTGTTCTGTTTGGAGAACAATTGTTCACCATCTTCTATGCCTGAAAACATTCAGGTATGCTTGCTTATTTCTTATACCAATTAGTTATGTGATTTGTCACATTTGTACTATGAATGACAATAATGTGCAACAGAAATCCCTCCTGGATTGGTTATGCTGAAGTAATTATCATTATTGGACAGTAAATGGTTAGATTTTATGCCAGTGGGAATGCAGATGTATTCTAATTCAAACACAATTCTGCAGTATATGTAGCTCACTTAAACACTTTTTACCTTCAAGATAACTGATGACTCTTAAATAACATGTTACATGGTATATGTTACATGGACTCACTGACCTTCTGTACCCTTAAATGAATATGTGTAGAGTAGGGTAACCTCTAGCTTCTGCTCTATATGCATCATTAAGAATTTCCTTGCTGGCAGCAGACAAGTTCTCCTGAAGAAAGGAGGAGTCAGAAGCTGTGGGGCTTTTGATTACTGCTACCCTCTTTTTGTGTGAAGGAACAATAAGTACTGAATTTACTGCTCATGTTGAATAGGAATGTCCTTGTCTTCATAAACCTCTAATTGGTGTAATAGCATTCAATGTATACTCTGCCCTGGCCATTGCTTTATTCAGTTAATTGACTTAACGCACAATTAAGGATAAATTGTGTCTGAGATCACAGGTTTCCTTGAGATAAGACTGTTGATCTCTGTTCCAAAGATGAGGGATTCAGGCCATGTAAAGTGCATAACATTGAGAGAGAGAGTAATATACATAGGTAGATTGAAACAAATTTTGAGAGAACACTGTTCCACAAGTAGCTTATCTGCTCCCTCCTTCTAACAAGAAGGGTTTTGTGTAGGGCCGTGGTGGTTCTACTAGCTTTTAAGCTGCAGTAGCTGCTGGAGGAAAGCTCTGTATCCCCCCCTGTAGCTTCTTTGTTACTTTATTCACCACCCCGCTCTGCCCTCCCTGCCCTGTTCTCTATCCATCAAAGTGAAGACCTGTTGTGCAGTTCTGGGACCTAAGGGGAGCATGCCTCAGTGGTCAAAGAAGGAGGTCACAGCCACAAAGATTTGTTATATTTGGAAATATCATAGGACATAATGGGAAGTAAGTTATTCATTTAAGTTGATTTGTCAACCCATGCCTTTTTTCATCCAAAATTTAAGATATTACAAAGAGGTTGTCTGAGGCTTTTCTAGTACTCTTATCACTTCTTCCTGCAGTTGATTCACATAGGTACTAATGATACTGCCAGATATGATCCTGAGGAGATCACCAGTGCCTGCAAGGCTTTGACTTGGGACACAAAAAATATTATCAACCTTCCTATTTGAATGTAGACCCAAGTAAGAACAGGTGAATACTGGAGGTGAAGGAATGCCTGATCTGGTAGCGTTTCCTGGAGGACTTTAGCTTTCTCAGCCACAGGGTGGTATCCCATGAAGGGGGACTGAGAAGAAATGGGTTCTTCTTCAATGGTTCAAGTCAAGTCAGTCCCAAGGCTGCTGTGGCCATTGGAGCACCTTAGATGCTGTAACAACCCTCCTCCACTCTTAGATTAAAGCTTTAATTTAATTTTAAAGTAGAAGTGGTGATGAAAGTGCAGAGGTGAATTTAAAAAAAATGGTGATCTGATCAAAAGGCCAGAATTGGTATGGGACGAGAAAGGGGGAAGTGGGAGTGGGAACTGCAGCAAAGTCATGGGACGGACAAGAGGAAGAGAAATGGGGCAACCTGACAAACATCTAAAACGTCTATGCACAAAACCAAGACTACAGGAATAAAAAGGAAGAACTCAAAGAATATGCAAAGTACACAATGGAAACTATGATGTAACTGGCATTACTAAAACATAGTGGGAAAGATCACAGAGGTGGTATAGAAGGGTATAGTTTTTTCAGGAAGGGCAAGCAGGGAAATAAGGAAGGAGATATTGAATTATTAATTAAAAATATGTACATCTTCTCCAAAGTATGGTAAGAGGATATAGGCAGCCTCTTGCATATCACTATTAAAAGGAGAAAAGAATAGATGTGATGTAACAGGAGAGAAGGTAGATAAGACTTTTCTGAGCAATTCACATGACCATTCAAAATACAAGACTTTGTGATAACAGAGGACTTAACTTTCCCAGATATCTTTTGAAAAGCATTATGGCAATCAGGTTCAACTATCCAATAAGTTACTGGAATGTTTACAGTGTCAGAAGTTAGTGGGCGAGTGGCTTCTCTAGATTTAGTTGTGAACAGTAGACGTTGAGAATCTGTAGGTGAAAGGTATTTTGGGATGACAGGAAGAGGCCAAAACAATCAATGCCTTTCTTTCTCTTTTGTCACAAAAGAACTGTGACCTGATACATAACTAAGTATTTTAAGATGAGGATAAGTGTTCAGCATAGGCAAAGAATAGATTATGGAATACTTTACAAAAATGTCTCCATTGGCAATGCACAGGGGGTGCATATGCACCCCCTGTGATTGGTGGTGAACCTCTGCAAAAAGGAGCTGCTGACATTGCCAGCGGCACCTGCGAGTGATTGCCACTCGCCACCCCCACCTCCTTCACCAATAACACCACCGGTGGTATCTGTGGGCAGTCCCCAATTGCCGCTGGCTGCCACTGCCAGCAACATCTGTGGGTGGTCACTGACCACTGGTTGGCACTTGCCATACCCTACCACTGACAGTGCCACGGCGGCCTGTAGGAGCTCACCGTTTGCCGCTGCCACTTGCGGGAGCTCACCGTGTCCCCCCAGCCTCTGGGGGGCACACAGCATTCATGAATGACTCTATTAAACTCAGCAAGGCCTGGTGAAATTCACTCTAGTGTACTAAAGGAACTAGTCAGTGCAACCTTTAAGTCATCGTCAAGAACTAATGGGTGCTGAGAGAGGTCTCAGAGAAGTGGCGAAGGAGTACTTAACTTTGAAGAGGAGCAAAGGGGGATCCAAAGAAATTCTAGACAAATCAATCTAACATTGATACCTGGGAAGATGTTAATCTATTATAGAATCAATTCAACTTATATCCAAACAGGGAAAGGTAAGGTGATAAAAACAGCTTATAGGGATCATACATTATCAGATCAGTCTGATTCCTTTTGTTCACAAGGTAGCTGGGTCTACCGAATAAGTGAGAATTGGTAGATGAGATATATGTTGACTTTTGTAAGGCTTTTGAAGATCTCTTATATAACAAGTTCATAAATAAACGAATTATATCTTCTAGATGTGCACTTACCTTATGGTGATTTGAAATTGTTGAAAAACTACACTCAGAGCCTAATAATTCTTCACTAAACTAGGAGAATATCTCAAGTATGATCCTGTAGGGGTCAGTCTGTTTCTGTTTCCTAACAATTTAATGGAACAAAGGATGTACGTACACAATTTGTTGTTGTGAAGGGTTGGGAGAGGTTGCAAACTTTGAAAGAGTCCTCCTTTGAGGATAGGGTTAGAGTTTGAAATGATCTTGGTAAAATGGGGACACAGTTTGAAATCCAAAAGACTAAATTCAATCAAGACAAGTGAAATAACTATGCTTAGGTAGGAAACATCATGTGTACAAATACAAATGGGGCTTAATTGGATAGGCAGGTACTACAGAAAGGGATCTGGAGGTTATAATAGATAAGAAATGCAGTCAACAAAGAAAGAAAAAAATGCACATCTTACTCTAAGATGTATTAAGAGGAGTCAAATTTTGGGCATCACTCTTTTAAAAAAGAGGTAGAAATTGGAAAGTTTGTAGAGGACAGCAAGAAGAATGAGAAGCAGTTTGACAAACATTAATTAAGAGGAAAGTTTGAAAGGATTAGATTTGTTTTCTTTAGAAAAGCGAAGCCTGAAGGGAAAATGTGATAAGCTTTCTAAACTGTAACAGGTTGTTATGGGGGACAGAGATCAATGATTTTCTATGCCTTTTGTATGTAGGACAAGAAGCAGTTGCCTTAATTTCGAACAAAGGAGCGTTAGGTTAAATGTTGGGAAAAATCTTTTGAACTATAAGGATAGATAAGCATGAGGATAGGATAAATAGAATAGATTCTATTTAGTTATACAATCCTGCTTTTTGGAAGTTTTTATGATCAGGCTAGAAAACCATGTACTGAATATGTCCAAGGAGTATTTGATCCTTACCTGGAACACCAGTCTTTGATTAAATGAAGTCTTAAGATCCCTCTTAGTTCTACATTTCTATGATTTCTAGGCTTTCTCTTTTAGAAAACCATATTTCCTGGTCTGGAAAGTATTTAGATACTAAGTCATAGGATATGGGTCTGATACAAACTTAAGTGACATGCTGAATTTTGAATATTTGTGGATTTTGTCTTCTAAGTATACTTCTAGAATATAATTCCATAGAATAATCAACTGAAACATGCTACCGAACTGAAAAATAACAACACAATAGTACTTTACTACAGCTTCTGCTAAGTATTGGACCTGTTGCAGACTGTTTAAAAATCTTAATTCTTAGTTTGCTGGGCACGGGTTGAGTTTTAACAATTGATTTAGAGCAGCCTATGGACTTCTGTAAGTTTAGGGTTCTTGTTGATGCCATTCTAGGAACAGAGGATTGCCTACCTAGTTCAATGTATCCTAGGTGGTATGGTAAAATATTCAATATTTATGAGTAAAAATTAGAAAGTAAAGCTGAATTTTCTAATCCTGTGCACATTTCTGAGATTTGAAAATTTTCCCCTTCAAATCATCATGAAAAGTCAAAATATTAAACCCTTTTCAAGTAAAATATCTAGGAAAATATGTTTCTAATAAATTAAGGGGTTTTGAGTATGATTTCAACCACTTTTATATTTTAGCCTAGAAATTCAAGCTAAAAACCTCTTTAAAACCAGAAAACTTTAATTTTAAAAGGATAAAATCATTTAGCTATTTTTCAAAATATTTTCACGCTAAGGAATTATCTAAATTGATCCCTTTCCTTTCCCAAAATTTGACTTTGCATCAGAATTTTTCAGTGAAGAATGTTTCACTGAAAAATTCTCAGTGGGAGCTATTAGTTATGATGTTAGATGTATTCTGGATTTCAAAACCATATGGCAGTAGGAAGCTTTAGATCTATTCTGTATAACCAGTTAAATAATATATTATTCTGTACTGAACTGCAGTGAAATATATTTAGGTAGATTTATAACCCTTGTGTTTTTGACATTTACCCTCTTCACAAAAATGGGAGCCATCTTTTCTGGTTTCTGTTCTGTTGTTGTTTATTTACTAGTTCCTTATAACTTTCTGACTTTAGAAACCTAGGGAAGGAGTCCTTGGCCATGAGATTATAGATTAATCTCTGAGCTTCATCAAAACAGTTGATGGTTGGTTCTGAGATATTCTGTGAGATGTGGTCCCTGGTAGTAAAGTCAATATTAATCTGTGGAGAGAGGGTGACAGAAATTTGTTTAAAGTTAATTGGAGAACTGAAGTTTGTATCTATATATAACACAATAATTATTTGAATTTCTCCTCAAAACACAGTCTGATGCAAAACAAGAGGAAGGTCATGCCTTTGCTTTCAAGCATACTGAATTTGTTTAATTTGCTTCTCTAGTCTTAAAGGGTGCCTGTAGACATGCAGGGATGCTGCTTTGTAATTATAGTGTGTCAGAGAAAACTTGATTAATTGAGTTGAGATGCTCCAGCAGCCTCCACGTCTCATGCATTCAGCTTTCTTGAGCTCCAAAATCATGGCAGAAGTGCTTTAACTAAATCTTGTCGAAAGCGCCCCCTCTACCATTTTGAAGTATGGGGTTGCTGAATACATGAGATACTGCAGGTGTTTTAATTAAAGTAGCTCTTGGAGCTGCTCTAATTAAAGCACCCTGCACTCCCCACTCTAGCCCCAGAGCACATGTAAAGATTCCCAAAGAGATGATATCTATAAAAAAAAGAAGAAAAACATTGCATCTTATTATTTGAGGACTGATAAATGCTGAAAATGATAATGCATTATATTACCAAAATAAAATATTTGCATTTCTTTTTTGAGAACTAACGTTTGCAAAAGATGTTCCATACTATGCACAATTCCATAGACTCGGATATCTTAATTGTCCTGTCTTCCCATGGCTATATAAATATCAGTGAAGCAGAGTACTCTTCTCCATATCAATCACAGATGTGTAACTTCTTATTTGTAAAGGTATTAATCAGTGTGGCTCACAGTACAAGTAGAGTTTCTGTCCTTCATCTTTAGATGGTTAATTATAAAAAAAGACAACACTGTGGTCCACGAGAATAAGATAATTACATAGTACTAGCTTTCCTCCTTGTTCCAGCTTCAAATATTAAATGTCTTCCTAATATTGCTGTTTACATAAAGAATTGTTGTGGTTGTTTCAGTGATCTTAATTGACTATGAAACAGAGAAGTGTTTAAATGGAATGGGAAAAGAAATGCCCACAAAATGATTTCTCTCCACTCAGTGGTGAAACATTTTAGAATCCCTAGTATTAACTGTTCGTGCATTCCTAGTTGTTGGAACCTGAACTAGTAGCCCAGACGCCAACATGTTCTCCAGCTATGAGATTCAGTTTACCCATCTATAAAGTAAGAATAATTATACTTGTCTATGTGACAGCTGTTGTGAAATTTAACTGAAGTTTGTAAAGCCTGATGGGAACTTCTGAAGAGGAAGCTGCCCTATGGCTAGGGACAGTAATTACACACAAACTGGTATAAGTAATGAGAAACCGGTTCAAATCTGTAACACAACAGATGTTTAGGGCATATAAACCACTTTCAAAGTGGCTAAAACTGGTTTAAAATAAATCAGATGGATGTAGTATCAGACTTAACTGATTTAAGTTAAATCAGTTAATTGAACTTCTGTCCCAGATCTCCTCCAGATTTGAATTAACTCAGTCCCCCAGCATCCCAGGATGCTTTGCACAACCCCTGCAGAACCCTTCTTTGCAGAGTGGGTGGGTTATCCTTGGCCTAGGTAGGCATGCTCTAGCACCCCTAGTCTTCTGGCCTGAGCCACTGTGGGCTGCATTTCCAGAATCAAAAGTGAATGCCTGTTCACTTGTTTATGGGTTCAATCTATGCAGCTCAGACTAGCCTGTGAAGATTGAATTGATTCAGCCTCAGGCTTTTTGACTATCTGTACTTAGCCCAAATGGGCAAGGGTGTGATTTTAGGCAGAGTCCTGAGCTCAGGGTCGATACATAAGCTTCCTTAACCCAGCAGTAATTTCAAGATGTACTGTGAACTTCAAGTTCTCATATGAATCATCCATGCTTTGGAAAGAGCTGACAGTTGTAGGGGTGGGACAGAGAACATAAATTTGCTGCAGACATATAGGCCTGAAACAAAATGTATCACTTCACATTTCATCTTAGTCATACTAGGCAGTGAATGGGAAGGAATGAAGACAAAGCTGAACCCAATCCCTACCTGCCTGTTTTGGGAAGGGTATAATGGATGTAATATTTAGCACCTACTTACTCCTGCATAGGTAGATGCAAGATCCAAACAATTTACTCAGAAACTATATATAATGCTTGAACACTCTATCTGTTTCTAAATCTGAACTAGGGAACTATTTTTCTATTTTGGAAAACAGCTGTTTTATCAAAATATGGTACATGCTTTGGATTTATCAATGTGAAAGATTACTTTTCATTTTTGGGTAAATCATATGCTTTTCTCCAAATATTATCAGAAATTATCCAAAGAAAATTACACAAAGAAGCAACAAATTCATGTGAAAGTGATGTGCACTGGTTATGAAGTGATTTAAGAGTAACAATCAGTAATAAGGTAATAAAGATTAAATCAGTATTACTTCAGCCTTCTATATTTCTATAGTCAGTTACAAAAATGGCCTATTCCAACTACTAGCATTTTTTTGGATATTATCCCATGAGATATTGTAATCAATTGCCTTGGACTCATATTCATAAGTAATATCATATCTGATTCAATTTTGGTCAGTTGAGATGACAAATTACAAAAGGCTTTGTCTGTGTTCTTTAATAAAACTTTAATAAAGAAAAAATAAATGAAAACGTTATTCTGCGGAAATGAGATAACTATATTAAAAAGATTCCTGTTAATCATACAGATATCATGTCCTGGATTTTAATCTATCTTCTTGCCAATTTTTCTTGAAACAATTTTTGTTTTGTGTTGTTTTTAGTTTTAATAGATTGCATAGAGTTTTTCTACTACTAGATGGTTCAGGCTGAAGTAGTTATGGGTTTGGTTAGCCTAAAGAAAGATATAAATATAGTAGGAAAAATGACACTACTATAATCTGGAACTTGGGATGCAAGTGGTGTAGTAGCAAGCTTCTGTTATGGTGTGGTAAATAAAAGCAATATAGTGTAAAATCCCTATTTTAAACCCCACACATAATATAAATGAAGGAATGGACTTTCAAAAGTACCCAAAGGCCAGATTTTGAAAGGTACTTAGGCACCAAATTCCCAACGTTATCAATTTAGCACCAGTCCCACAGAAAACCAATGCAGGAAGACTGTGTAAAGGTCTTGAGAGGTACATTCCACTTCCTCTTCTGCATCCTGATTCTCATTTCTAGATTTAAATATCTAGATCTGAATTTGAATGTGCTTTGTTAACATCACAGACTTATGGTGCTCTGTCTCTCCTCAGCAATTCAGTAATATCAATTGAACATAATTTAGATAATTCCTATTGTAATTCTTTCCCTCTGTTATAATTTACACAGGCATCAGCTGCCTTACTGTAATTGGTTAGGCTGCTGTTATTTGAAAACCCCTCCGAGTATTGTTTTATCTCACACAGAAAAAAGGGCATATAATTGAAATAAAATGAAGTGATTGGTGAGGACAACTGAATTCTCTCTTACTCCTAAACAGCACTATTAGCATTTAATTAAGATAATGTATTTTTTGTTACTGTCTGCAGTTACATAGTTTCACTCATATTTTTCATGTACCAAATCCTGGGAAGCAATAACTCCAATTATTTTCCATGTTGCAAGTACTCAACACCTTCTTGGATTTTGGCCCTGCAATATTTGTGAAGGTTTCTGTTTTTAATAATGCTTAATACAGCTTTGATCAGCCATAAGACATATGAACATTCAAAGCACTGTCATAATCAAAAGCAGAAACAACAGTGTAAAAGCCTATGAGGGAGGACTTCATAGAGAAAATTAATTAGCAGATTTGTTCATTCACACAAAGCGTTTTCTTATATAATAATCAAATTGAACATTATGACACGCATATTTGAAATGTTACATTTCAAAATTCATCTCATCAAAAATGACTGTTAAAGGAAATGAAAAACATAATGGTCACTGGCACATTCTTACCTACCTCCTCTGTAGAGGAAATGTTGTTTATTGTATCATAAAGAAGCATATTGTCAATTGAAAGCAAAGCAAAGTGAACACAAACCTCCTCATTCCTAAAAATATTGGGCATAGAGCTGAACCTCAAACATGCCTTCTTGAAATATTATTTAATCAATACATGCATCTGTGTGCTCCAGACAACATATATTTCTTGATGAAGAAGTAAAACCAAGCTAGAACTTAAATTGCATGGAAGTTTATTTGTCTGTATTTCTAGCTGTTTTTCCTTCATAAATGCCTCTTGGTTTAGACCAAGGGGGGTCCAAACACCTCTGGACCTTGGACCAAATCTGACCCAGAGAGCCATGGCATCAGCCTGCAGGACTCCCCATTGGTTGGGAAACTGTGGGGAGTGTGGGGGCAATAGCAATTACTACTGCCACCCCTCCCCCACTGCCAATTAGCAATTAGTACTGCCTCCCCTCAATGCCCTGCATGGCCAGATAGGGACTAGGCCAGGGGCGGGCAATTATTTCTGGTGAAGGGCTGCTTACTGAGTTTTGGCAAGCTATTGAGGGCTGCATGAAAGGCAGCCAGGGGCAGATAAATATTAATTTTCTAAATTTTGTAGGGGCCCCACAGGTCACATAGAATGGCCTGGCAGACCACTTGCGGCCTGCAGGCCACATTTTGCCCACCCCTGGGCTAGGCCACGCTCCTTTCTCCTGCATAGCCAGATTAGGGTTGGATCATGCCGCCGCTCATGTGACTGCATTGGGGTTGGACCATGCTGCTGTGGATGGATTGGACCTTACTGGGCCCTGGATTAGGCCCATTGGCTGGATCCATCCCGCAGATGGACTGAGTACAGCCCATCTTGCCTTCCAGGGAAATGGCTGAGCGCAACTGATTTTTACAGATGCTGTTCCTATACATCGGAACATTTTGGAGGTGGATACCTCTAAGGTTAATGGAGATCTTTCATCCTGTCCCCCCGCGGATACCCAACACATTTATGAATAACCGTGTTACCTCCTTTGGAGCATCAGCCCCGATGAATTCTGAATAAATCTTTTGGGCTTTTGAGGCAATTTTAACAGAGGATTTTGTTTTTTTGAAGTCTTCACAGGCCAACCAGAACTCAATGTTCTCTTCGCTGAACTCTGACTTCAGGAATGCTCTAAAAGCAGCCAAGCCATCTGCAGAAATAAACAAGAAGAGGTGTGGAGAACAGTAGCATAGCCACCTGTAGGAAACTGGGGCATGAGCCTGGGGCACTGATGCTAAAGGTGTGCCAGAATGGCACTATACTATGCCATGAAATCCATGGCTGTCCCTTGTTTCTGGCAACTGGAATCAGCAGCACTTGGGCCAGTGGTGCACCTAGGGGCTCATGTCCCTGGTCCCCTCATCAGCCTCACATTGCTCAGGAGATGCTGCTATAGTGGGGGGGTTACTACAGCCTCTCCCCTGAAGCCACAGACTGTTGCCAGGGCAAAAGGGATGAGCAGAAGCCAGGCTGCAGTAGGGGCTGTGAGAGGCTCTGTGCATGTAGCAGCAGCTGCATTAACCCCTTGGCTGGATATGCTGTCCCCTTGCAAAAATCTCACCAGTTACACCTGTGGTAGAAAGTGATATTATAAATAAATGCATTTATTTTTATAAACATCATAGTCACTTGACTATTTGTTTGATATTACTGTGCCTGATTACCAAGAGTTACCTTAAAGGAGGGAATGAATCTGATATGAAACAATGACAAAGATAAGGCTCCTATTTGAAAGACCTATCTATATTAACTGGGGTGTGTGGCCTAGTTGTCTTCCTTTACCATAGCTTAAGGAATCCTATACTTGAAAGATGCTAAATTTAATGAAGGAGTAAGTGGGCTGTCAGTAGACTGAGGCTGATACCTGTATTGATTGAGATATAGAGACAGAAAAAAACATTCTCTGACATGACAGTCTGCTTCTCTCAGACAGAGATATGGTTTATCTTGTCTAAGGGAAACTTGCAATGCTTTCAAGGAAAGATTGAAGTATAGGTGACAGGAAGGACTTTTTCGTTTGTCTGTATGGATAGGTAGTGTTGAATATACTTCCCCCCTCAATCCCCTGCACACATTTGTCTATACCAGAAGTTATCAACCTTTTTATACTAAAGTCCTGCCCTCATTTGATTCAAAGCAGCTCTCTGTAACTTCTGTGTATTAAGCATCAACTCATAAAAAAAAAAAATCTACTTATTACTGTGCTTACTTCCTTGCACAGGGGCCAGGCACCGGGGGAGGAGCAGTGGACAAGGAGGGAGAACTTGAGCCTGCATTTTATTATCTCATACCTGCTTATCTCTTTATACCTCATGGCACCCTTCAAAAGATTTTGCTGCACCCCAGGGTGCCATGGCACTCTGGTTGAAAATCATTGGTCTATACCAGGGGTCAGCAACCCCCGGCACGTGTGCTGAGCACAGCATGTGAGGCCATTTTGCTCAGCACGCCACCGTCGGCCTGGGCTCTAGGCAGCTGCTGCCAGCCACGGAAGCCTGGGCTGCTCCCAGCAGGCAGCTAGGCAGCAGCTACCCAGAGCCTGGGCTGGCTGCAGCCGGGAGGCTGCAATCATCTGCTCCTTTCTCCAGCATTAGCTCCATACCAGCAGGTGCATGCATGCCTCGGAGTGGACTTTGTCCAGTGGCCCAGGAGCCCAGCTCCGTGTGCCCGTGCATCTGGTTCTGTGTGTTTGTCTGCCTCTGTCTGGTCCTGTTTGTCTATGTGTGTACACATGCGTCTGGTTCTGGATGAGTGTGTGCCTGTGTCTGTTCTGGATGTGTTCGGGCTCTCTGTGTTTGTGCACGTGGTTCTCTGTGTGCATGTGTCTGGTTCTCTCTCTGCTTTCCTTTTTCTTTTTCTCTCTTTCTCCTCTTTCTCTTATATGTCACTTTTTTCTCTCTCATTGCAACATGCTCAACAAAAAAGGAATACACAACAAAGGCAACATTTATGATTATTAAATATACTAACATACAGTGTGTCCTGTCAAGTACGCCCCCTCTTTTCCCTCCCCCCCACCTCATTTTTTTTTTTCTGGCATACCAGCACTCTGGCACCTTCCAAGGTAGACATTGTGGTTTTTTCGGCACTCCAGCCAAAAAACGTTGCCTACCCCTGGTCTATAGCTGTCTGTTCTTTAGCTCACCCACCTTCTACTCTAGCAGTCCATCCTTCCACTCACCTCCTAGTTTCCCCCTTCCTTCACAGCATTGGGACTTACCTTGGCATGCAAGCCTCAAGCAGAATTCCCTGTTTTCATCTTCCAGCCCCTTTGTACCCTACTTCCTTTTTCTATTGTCACTAAGTAGAGAAAAGCCAGAAGGAGAACAGGTATAATCTTCAGACTGATGCTTACAATTATCTCATGAGGCTCAACATTGACAAGCACAAAGTCCTGCAATTAGGACAGAAGAATCCCATGCACCACTGTAGGCTTGGGACCAACTGGATAACCAGCAGCTCTGCAGAAAAGGACACGGGAGTTATAGTGGACAAGTAGCGGAATATAAGTCAACAGTGCCCTTGTTGCCAGGAAGGTTAACAGCATACAGGGCTTCATTAGGAGGTACATTGTCAGGAGATAAAGGAAAGTAATTATTCCCCTCTATTCTACACTAGAGTATTATGTATAGTTTTGCACTCCCATGCAGTACAAAAGGATGTGGAAAAGTTGGAGATGGTCCAATGGAGGGTAAGAAAAATGGTTAGGGGGCTGGGGCACATGACTTATGAGGAGAAACTGAAGGAACTGGGCTTATTTAGTTTGCAGAAGAGAAGACTGGGGGGGATTTAATAGCAGCTTTTGATAACCTAGAACTACCTGAAGGTTGGTTCTAAAGTGCTGGACTGTTCTCAGTGGTAGCAGATGGCAGAACAAGGAACAACAGCCTCAAGTTGCAGCAAGGGAAGTTTAGGTTGGATATTAGGACAAACTTTCTCACTAGAAGGGTAGTGAAGCACTGGAATGGGTTACCTAGAGAGGTGGTGGAATCTCCATCCTTGGATGTTTTTTAGGTCCAGCTTAATAAAGCCCTGTTTGGAATGATCTAATTTGGGATGATCCTACTTTGAGCCAGTGGTTGAACTAGATGACCTCCTCAGGTCCCTTCCAGCCCTATTTTCTATGAATCTAAGTATTCAGTAAACAAGCCTAGGATTCATCCTACTGCAGTGCAAAACAGATAAACAGCCCATTAATGATAGCTTTGCTGCCTGCTAGAAAGTGTGATGTAGGTAGCAAAGATTCAGGCAATGGGTTGACTTTAAGGTATCAGTGTAGATGTGCTGTTTATTGTTTTAACTCTGCTCTGTGTGCTAGGCATCTCTGAGAGAAAGAAGGAAAAAATCTTTGTTTTGAATAGGTGGGGTTTTTCAGTTACTTTAATCAGTCCCTCTCATAAGCACCCAGAGAAAAGGAATGTAAGTAGCAAAACTGGGTTTTTTGGGTTAAGGCAGCTGATAAACAGATTTAAAAGTGGCTAGAGCACAGGGTTTCATCCAGGGGAATATGACAGGCCTGTCTCCTGAGGCCTGCACCCAAAAGCGACCTAAATGATCTAAAAATCACAGGTCTCCCTGCAAGCATAATAACTTTCAGTATTTTCTTGAATACTACACATTTTCCAATAAGACATGCACCTCGTTTCTTGGGGAGGCAAAATGAAGAGACACAGTGGGATAGTTCAATCGACTAGCGTACAATTATAGATGGGGATATCTTCTTCAGGAAAGATAGGCAGTAGAAAAAGAGGATGTGTTGCTCTATATATATTAAGGCAATGTACACCTGTTCGGAGGTGCAGTATGAAGTGAAAGGTAGGCCTGGTGAGAGCAGCAGGGGGGATGCCATGGTGAACATCGGTTACAGGACTCCAAACCAAGAGCTGGGGTAGACAAGGTCTTCTTGAAACAACTGACAGAAGCTTTCAAATTGCAAGGCTTGGTTTTCATGGAGAACTTTAATTATTGGGATATAATACTTTAATTTAATACTTTAATTTAATTATTGGGACAAGGGAAACACAGCGGTATAAAAGCAGTCCATTAAGTTTCTGGAGTGTTTTGAGGATAACTTTGTTTCAGATGGTAAAGAGGCCAATGAGGAAGGAAGGTTGTCTTGACTTAACGCCCACAAACAGGAAGAACTTGGTTGAGAATGGAAAGGTGGAAGGTAACTTGGGTGACAATGACCACACAATTATAAGAGTCCAATATCCTGAAGGGAGGAAGGAAGGAGATCACCAGAATAAGGCCACTGGACTTCAGAAAAGCAGACATTAACACATTCAAGGACCTACTGGGTAGGATCCCTTGAGAGGCAAGTCTGAGGGTAAAAAAAGTCCAGGAGAGCATGCTCTACTTTAATGAGGCTTTCTTAAAGGTTCATAAGCAAGCTATCCCAATGAGAAAGAAGAAGGGGAAGAGCAACTGAAGACAATCCTGGCTAGATAGCAATCTCTTCAAGCAGTTGAAAGTCAAAAAGGAATTCAATAAAAAGTGAAAACTCGGTCACCCAGGTTACTTTCCATTAGGGAAAAGTATAAGAATAACACATGGGCTTTCAGGGAGAAAATTAGGAAAGGGCAAGGCACAATTTAAGATGTAGCTGGCAAGGAATATAACAGGCAACAAAAAGAAATTCTAAAGTTATATCAAAAGTCAGTGGAAAACCAGAGATTTCATAGGCCCTTTATAGAATGCAGAAGGCAGTTTAGTCACAAGCAGTGCAGAGAAGGCTTTTTTAATCCTCATGCCTTTTTTAATTTCCATTATCAGAAATAGGGAACAAGTACCAAATGACAATTGCAGGTGGCAGCAGAAACAGGGAAGGAGACAAAAAGCTTAGAGTAATGGCAGAACAGGTTATCGATTACTTAGAGAAGCTAGATGGCTTCAGAGCAGGAGGGACAGATAGGATGCAGTCAAAGGTACTTAAGGAATTTTGGCTGAGGTAACTTAAGAGCCATTAGCTATCCTTTTCTGAACTTCTTCAGACTCTGCTTCAGTTTGAATATGTGTTTCTGTGTGAGGGGATGGCACTGGATTCTTGATTTGGTCCATGACATGCTGTTTTTGCTGCTCAAATTTTTTCATTTCCTGTTGTTGTCATGAGTTTTCAAAGGACTGAGGTCCCTACAGCAGACTGTTCCTCCATTTGGGGTGGTCCTGGGTGATAGTGACCCACAAGTTGACATCAATGTTGCATTTTTTTAAGTTGGCCTTGAGGACATCCTTGACGCGCTTTATCTGTCTTCCAGCCTTGGCTGAGTTGGGAAAATAAAACTTGCTTCAGGAATCTGGAGTCAGACATCCAGGTGACATGGCCAGCACAACAAACTTGACATTGGATGATCGTTCCCAGGAGAATGCTAAAGTTGGTTCATCGGTCTTTCTCCTGGATTCAGAGGAACTTTCACAGGCAGCATTGATGGTACTTCTCCAACTAATTTAGATGTCTCCTGTATGTTGTCTATATCTCACCTCTGTACAGCAAAGTGGGGATGACAACTGCTTGATAAACCATGAGCTTGGTTTCGGATCTGATGTTGCAATAATCAAACACCCATTTCTTCAGGCATTCAAAGACTGTACTTGTACATTTGAGCTGATGTTGGATTTCTTCATTGATGTCAGTCTTCCATGAGATGGCTTCTAAGGAACTGAAAATACTCAAAATTCTCCAGAGTCTTGCCATGGTTCCGGATTACCAGAGCTGGGGACTGTTCATTAGGAGTTTGTTGATGGACGACCTTAGTCTTCTTAATGTTAAGCATCAGTCCCATCTTTTAGGTAGCATCGCAGCAAGGAATATTGAGAAGAGTGCTGGAGTGATGAGGCAGCCTTGCTTGATTACCATTTTAACCTCAAAGGGTTCTATGATAGAACCATTACTAAGAACCAGTGCTCACATACTGCTCATAGAGCAGGCAGAGAACTGTGAAAAATTTTAGTGGGCATCCATACTTCAGAAGGATCCTCCACAACAACTCTTGGCTGACAGTCAAAGGCTTACTTGAGGTCAAAGAAGGCAATATAGAGAGGTTTGTGTTATTCTCAGCATTTCTCCTGTACCTAGTGAGCTGTGAAGTTCATGTCAGTTGTATCTCTTGATGCCCTATATCTACACTGAGATTCCAGGAGGAACTCTTCAGCAAGTGGAAGGAGATGGTTCAGGAGGGTTCTCACAACGATCTTTCCTGTGGTAGATAGCAAGGTGATGCCTCTGTAGTTTCTACAGTCAGACTTGTCTCCTTTCTTGAATCATGGCACCTCTGACGTCACCTGGGATTTCCTCATCATTCCAGTTTCTTAAGATGAGGGCATGAAACTGTGATCTGAGTTCTCCTCCCTGTTTGAAGATTTTAGCAGGGATTCCATCCACTCCAGATGCCTTGCTTGTCCTTCATCTGCTTGATGGCTTTCCTCACCTTGTCAAGGGTTAGAGAGATTCCAAGATCATCTCTGACTGGGTGTTTGTTGTAGGGTGGAGTTGAGAACACTTTTATCCACAGCAGAGTCTCAATTTAGAAGGTCTTCAAAATGCTTCTTCCACCAAGCAATGATAGCTCCCCTTTCCTTGATCAGGTCTCCTCCACCCTTAGGTCTCAAGAGGTTTGGTTGCTGAGTGCTTGGACCTTAGATGGTTTTGGTGGCATTGAAAAAACTGCATATTATGAATGTCAGCAAGAAATTGAATCTCCTTAGCCTTGTCTTCTTACCATTTCTTCTTCATATCACAGGTCCTCCTTTGGACCGCTGCCTTGGCTTGTTGGAGATTCAATTTCTTTGCTTGGATTTGTGGTCATTTAGCTAAGAAAAAAGGTCTTGCACTTGCAATCAATCAATTCTTGGATCTCCCAATCATTCTCATTGAACCAGTCTTGATGTTTCTGGTAGAGAATCCAAGTGTCTCATCACAGGCACTGATGATGGTGGCCTTAAGGGCACCCCACACACTGCTGGCATTATCCCATTCTTATTGATTACAAATCACCAGTTTTTTGTTGAGGTACTGGTAGAAGAGGTCTTGCTTGCTTGGGTCCTTGAGTTTTTCAGCGTTCATCTTCCTTTGGCATTGCTTCTGCTGCATCCATCATTTGGGAGCCAGCTTGAATGACATAACTGAGTGGATGAGTCAGAGATAAGTCCAGCAGTCATCAGTTCCTAGCATAACTTGGGTGATGTGGACATCTTTGTGACCCTGGGCACAGATGATATAATAGTCAATCAAGTGCCACTGATTAGATTGTGGGTGTTGCCATGATGTTTTGTGCTTGTTTTTCTGGCAGAACAGGGTGTTGTTGATGCCCATGTTCTGCGCATTTGGTCAAGAAAAGGATGCCAGTGGAGTTGAGCTTTCCTACTCCTTCCTTACCAATGGTTCTGTTCCAGAGGTTAGAGTCCCTTCCAACTCTGGCATTGAAATCACTGAGAAGAATAAGTCTGTTGCCCTCCAGAATAGCAGAGAGGACTTGGTCAAGGTTGGCATAGAAGTCCTCCTTGGTTTCATTGACAGTGTCAAGAGTTGGGGCATACACGCTGATGCCAGAGGCATATTGACTCCATGCCAGTTTAAGATGGAGTGTCATGAGGTGCTTATTAATTCCAATAGGGAATTCACTGAGTTAGTTTATGACTTCCTTCTTAATGGCAAAACCAACTCCATGAAGTCAATGTTCTCCTCCCTGGTTACCCTTCCAGAAAAAGGTAGTCACTTCCATGTTCTTTGAACTGCCCATCTCCTGCTTGCTGGGTCTCATACCGTGCAGATACATTAATGTTGTGGTGCTTGAGTTCTTGGCCCATAATTACAGTGCAGTGGTCTGGGAGTTCACTATTAGGGTTGTCTATGGAGGTCCTGATGTTCCAAGTCCCAAAAACGATGATGTATCTTCATTGGTATTTTCAACTGTAGTAAAGGTGATCCCACCAGATGCAGTTATCCAGTCAGGAAGAAATACAGAATACTGTATGGTACAGGCTATGTTTAGGGCACCTTTGATAATTACATCTCATGTAGGGTGAGAAGAGCAGATCTTGAAGAGGGTTGCTCAGTCACAGTTACAGCCACTGAATTTCTCTCTGGTCTTTTCTGAGTGCTAGATGATCTTCTTGTAACTGCTGCTTTCATGCCAGTTCATGATTAGGAGCTTCCAGACCACACAATCCTGCTCCTGTCACCATTAGCTGGTTACCAAAGGGCTTAAGGAATGTGCTGGAAAAGATGTTTTCATGGAATACACCTGTGCATGACTTCATTTATTGTAGAGAAACTGTTGCACATGAACTTTCACACAGCTTTTGACAGAATGGGACCTTGATCCAATAGTAAGGAGACCAAGACAAGGAGGGATCTTGTTCCACTGTAGCCTAATCTGTTTTCACAGTCATTGAGATTCTGACATCTTCTGCCTGCTCTTCTGTTGAGGATTTGTAGATCCATGTCTGGGGGCTGGGCTGGCTTATTATAGTGGCAACCAGTATTTGTCATTTCACAGCACTGTCAAAGCATATATGTGGCTCTCCAGGAGGAAAACCATTGCCATCTGCTGTCCTCACCACATCCTAGTGGTGCTGCCATTGCTTGGTCCATGCCTGCTTTTTCATCAGTTTATTTCACAGCTAACCTTCCCTGAAGGTCATTCCACTATCTGCCATCTATGGATGTGCTGGGTAGCAGTACAGCTCTGCCCTACAGTGTTTGAGTAGAACAGAGGACTGTTTTTTGTGCTCTGAATTTAATATCAGCATAATTAAATTTTAGCATTGGAAGCTGATCCAATACTCTTTACTCAGCTGAGCTCCCACTGAAGAAATGTTGGGTTCCTGAGAGAGGTTTCCCAACAAATTTTGGTGAATTTTGTACTTGGAAACTAAATTTTAATTTGATTACTAGCTACCATGCATGAAAAACCTTAATGTTCTGCTGTTTACATTACTATAATTTATATAAGAGTTCTACACATAAGGAGGACTTTAGGGATTGCAGCACTAATACAACACTTTGGACATTCAAGTTCAATACCTGACTGGCAAATTTCCAGGGTGGACTTTACTATTTTCTGTTACCCAGTTCTTCATCAGTTAACCAAGGATAATGGCCTTTCTTTCCTTCTACCCTTTACTTTATCCACTTATAAGTTATTTAAGGTTAGGTCTGTCATTCACTCTACGTAGCCTGCCATGCTAGTATCTTGATCTTGACTGGAACCTCTATGTACTGCATTGCTTCAATAATCATTACAAATCTTGTCATTTGAAAACAAATTTCTCACATCAAGGAAATCTATTTCAAATTGATCCTGAGACAGTTTGTGAAAATTTAGAACTCATTTTGGGGGAATGAAGCTGTATTTTTATTTAAAGTCCATGCATATGAGAAGGGAACATTTAAGCATGCAATTTAAATTCAGGTTTTAAGACATTCAATTGAAAACCATCTGGCAACTGTAATGTAAATGCAGAGATATTCATTAAGTTCAAGCAATCCATTTAGAATGTGTGATGCAATGGGCACTGAAAATAGAATGAATGATAATGAAGGGACTTCTGTCTACCTGTAGCTGAAGTGTGGTAGAGCCTGCCCCCCACTGAGGTCCTCAGAACTTTTACAGCTATGTCAATGGTAGTGGGTGGAGCTTCCACCAGGCAAAAAACAGTGGAAGGATGAAGAGAAATAACAAAAGTGTGGCTCTTTCAAGTGAGAGCTATCTTGTACTCTGCGCATAGCAGAGGTCGTAATAGGACCTGGGCCTCTGTGCAGGTAATGCATATTACTGAAATACACAGAAAATAACAACACATTGCAACCTCCTTTCTAGGAGGCAAATCCAAATGATGAGTTTGGCTTCATTGCATACAAAGTTTGAGCCTTATTCAACTATTCCTGTACTAATAACTGCTGATCAGCAACTCTTAGCATCTAATTTAATATAGAAGTAGGTCTTGTAGTAAGGAAAGCAAGGTCAGGAAGCACAACTTATAATGATGCATCATCTGAACTGGTCAATCCAAAGTGTTCAATTGCTATTGAGCATGATTGAGGAGAGAAGAAAAATGGAAGATAGGGGAGAGAAAATTACTTGCAAGCAGTAATTTGAACGGGTCCATAATCAAAATTGGTCGGGGATTGAAAGATGATTTGGAAATAGCTCTCTCTACGGGGAAGATGGCTTTGAACATTCAAAAGAGAGTTTGTATTTGTCTGAAAAGGAGCCAATGCAAAGAGCACATGAAGATTTTTTTTTCTAATTTTGTAAAAGAAACAGCTAAGCACAGAATTTTTTTGTTCATATGTGTCTAATTTAGTACAGATTAGATATAACAATACAGCAACAATCAGTTGTGTTATATAGACTGCTTAAATTCTCATTTAAAACCTCAATTCTGTTATGCTTTTTGTGTTGTTAACTTTCAGCATGAGTAGGTCTGATGAAATTTGCAAATTTAATCATACGTGTTTTCAAGATTAGGCCTAAAATAGATTTGTTGCCAACCATGTCATGTTTTCACTGGTACCCGAGGAAAGCTGTACTTTTGGTTAAAAAGCAAAGGTATAGCACAAATATGCTGATTATATCTAAAAATATTTTTGAGAAAACAGAGTATATCATGTTGACAGTTTCACATTTTTTCTCTGCCTTTATGTTTTATCTCAGTTATGCAAAAGCCCCTTCATACTTTTTAGCCTGGAAAAAGTGGGAGACTGCCAGAGAGTTCATCATGTGTAGGTATACTCAGTTTTCCTGAAGTAGATAGTTCAGATACTGCTAGCAGTATAACTGTGATAGCATAAAACTCAGTAAGGGTTAATAGCCAAGTATTTACCCACTTTCTCAAGCAGACTTTGCAGCCAATGTAATTTGTGCCTCCGATGCTAGCCATACCCTAGCAACCTAGCTTTGAGCCAGCTCAGAAAGGCCTTGCTCTCACTTCAGGAAATAGAGTATAGACATACCCCTGGTTTGATTTTCATTCTCACTTTAAGTTAGTGGTGTACCTAGGGTGGGGAGTCCTGGGCAGCCATCCTGGGAGCCAACTCGAGGGGAGTAGAGTGGAAAAAAAGACTGTTGCAGTGCCTGTGTAGTTGTACCAGCAGTAGTAACCAGATGTTTTCACTGTCCTGCATGTGCTAGCTGCCCTGAGCATCTGGCCACATTGCTACACCACTGCTCTAAATGTCTACACTGGTACTCCCATTCAGCTCTACCAAACCTGGAAATGAGATGAAGCCATTTGAAGGCGTGGACTCTGCTGTCACTTCCAAGCATACCAGAGACAAGTTTTGAGTCCAGTGGCAGGGCTACCTCTGACAGTTTTATTACCTCATTTCTGGGTTTGGTGCAGATGGGAGTGGATAGATAGAGTATGCTTGGCAGCACCTTCTCATAAGCACTGGGGATTTATTGATGATGTATTCTTAGTAAAGATATGCTGGACCTTTCTGATTTAAAAAAAATACAAACAAACTAAATAAACCCCAATTCAAGATCATGTACTGTCTTATATTACATATGAATATTATTTAATTATGTCATATTTCTGAGGCATAACTAAGATAACATATGAGAAGTGAAGGAGGGCTGCTTTTTCGGTGCCTCACTTCTCATCACTTTTGTGCCACATCGAATGGCAACACATCCTATTTAGACTTGCCCCAGTTTCACTTCCATTTACTATTTCTCTTCTCACCTCTAGCCATCTGATGGAAGGTTAATGTATACAAATACATAACTACAAATTAGGGGTCCAGTAAGGTATCACATTTATTATATGATAAACTGTAAGATGCCACATATTCAGTCAATGTATCATATGATAAAAATGGCAAAGAAGCCATAAAGATGTTCCACATTATTTAGTGTGGAACATTGTTATAACTGTTTTGCATCATGTTTTAGTTTAGTTTAGTTTATCATAAAGCCACACTGTGCAGCCCAGTGTCAGGATCTGTGGCATAGCTTTAAACTTCCTGGCTTCAAATTTGTGTCTCATGCCAGGTTGCACAGTAGAGTTTTAAAGGTCCCTGCGCAGGAGGAACTGATAGGATCCCCATGTTCCAGCAAGTTTAAAGTTGTGCTGTGCACCTTGGCATTGGCTTTCAAGATCCAGGTGCATGACAGGATCTGAGGAATTTTTATCTCAGATCCCCAAAATAACATGGCCAATCACCTCTATCCTTGGAAAGGTCTTTGAAAAGATTATTAAGAATCATACTTGTGTGTGTCCAGTGGGAAAAATAATGCAGCAGGGCAACTAGCATGGATTCGTAGCAGGTAGATCATGCCTGACTAATCTGGTTTCCTTTTATGACCAGGTCACAAAA
>NW_017728907.1:9779347-9798695 GCF_001723895.1 Crocodylus porosus
GGTGATGAATGGAATATTGTTTCATTCTTCTACTTAAGTCAGAGCGAAAGCTGTTTCCTCTCACTGGCTTGGTTAAGCAGTGCTATATCACAGGTCTCAATCTTATTTCAGTCTATAGTAACTACTGTACTACTCCAGTTGGATAACAAATGTAGTGCCTGATACTGCAATTTTTTCATTGTGGACATCGTTTTTACATTAATCACTGTATCATCTCATATTACATCTTCAGACAATTTAGGGGCTTAGTGGTCAATTTTTAAAGCACATATGACTGGACTGTGATAGCCTACTTACCAAATACATTGCTCTAATTTTGTAAGCATAGAGAATTTCATTTTTAGTTAGGACTGACTGTGTAGCTGGAGAAAACTCTCACTTTTTTGGATGGAACAACTTAAGTTGAAATGCTAAATACTTGAGAATGATCTTTTATTACAGTTCAGAATACCACTAAAATCCTCCACGGGGTTGTAAGTGAAGACAGAACTTGGCCCCATGTATATTTAAAGAAAACCAGGATGAATCTTGGGATCTTTTACTTTAACTCTAGGGCCAGATCCAGACATGCTGGCACATGTTGTTTGTGGCACTGCAAACCTCTTTGTGGCACCACAAACTGCATGCTCAGAATGTTAAAACACTTCACACTGAAAATTTGCAGTGTGGGGGCAAAATATGCTACTTGGAAATCCTGGTAACAAAAACAAAATGCAGTGAAAAAAGGGGCTTAATGCACACAACAGGAACATGCACTGGCAGACAGAGAGGCTCAGTCCTCCAGGGAGATGCTCTGCCTGTTGGCCAGAGTGTTTCCCCATCTCTAGTTCTGCCTTGGCTCCTCCAGCACACTGGCAGCTGGCAGAAATGGGGAAACAGAAGTTTCCCCAATGCCAGGCATTCTGCCCCGCACCAAAATCCACATTCAGGGCTGCACAGCAGCAGGAAGTAACAGAACAAATATGTGCCGCTACTTTTTTTGACACTGTAAGCACACACTCCTGTATGTAGGGATTTGTCTTAGGTGGCACATTCAGGTTAAATTCCTATTTGATTAAAAGATCTTTGATTTTGATCCTGTTGAAGCCAGTGTCAAAGCTTTTGGTGAATTCAGGTAAACAGGGTGAGTTTGTTTTTAACAGCTATAGGTGCTTCTTACCTTTATTACCCAGCACAGTATCCACAGATTCAGACCATGCCATTGTTTCCCTAGTGGTTGACCTGTGAAAACAACATCTACCCTTGAAAATAGCATTGTGATCTTTTGCCTATGTATTCTATGGCAGTTTTTATACTACTTGAAACACTAGTTTACAGCTACATCATCAATGAAGTAAGATGAGTTAGGTAGAGCATCGCACCTTATATTAAACAACAAAAGGTCAACAAAACATATGACTCTCTTTAGTGTGCAGATAACCATATAGCACCATAAAACTGAATGTAATTTGACATTGGCAACTTGATTGTTAATCTAGGTGACAGTAGCAATAATGTTTGCAATTGGTTGAAGTATAATAAAGGAATAGGAGTGATGTTACTTACTGTTGAGTAGTAGAATACTGAATTTCTTCTTAACTTTGAATAGATTAACCATTAATTTATATGACAATTTTTCGCTTAGAATGACTAGAACTATCTAAAAAGCTATCATGCTAGCAGCAGTGTGATAAATGAGCTATTTCTCGATTTCTTAGTGTTATGAGGAATTGGATCAGTTCATACTTTCGGTTCTCAACTGGGTTTTGATTAAGTATTTATTAAAACTGTAATAGTCTCTCTCTATTTTTTTTCCCTTCAGTGTTGAAGGTTTCTCCTCCCCATCTCTTAGAAAGCACAAGAATGAATCCAATTAGCTCAATCAATTCTCCCTTCTGGGCTGATTTATCTAAATCTAGGCACCTGTCAGGCAAGCATAAGCTCTTTTCCAAACTAGTTTATAATTTTAAGCACACATTCCTTCAAAGGAAACACACATTTTGAACTGATATATGTGCAGTCTGATCTGAAACATAGACTTTTTCATTATCTAAGGTATTATCAATTTTCTTTTCGACAAATAAAGCACATTATTACACGTGTCTTCCACTCTAGAGGATATCTGATGAAAAGCATGCAGGTGATTTTGTTTTGTTTTATTAGGCTGGCTATATTTTCTAAAAAATGGGTAGTTTGCTAAAGAGTTGATTGGGCAGTCATATTTATAATACACTGTATCTACTTCAGGTTCTCTTTAAGCCACCTATGACTGATAATTTAGCATTTCACCATGAAGTGCTTTCTTTACATATGCATAGGAAAATGAGTATGCAACTCAACTGCATATATTTCTAAGTCCATGTCTACACTAAAAAAAGGTGTATTGTTTACTAATATGTTAAATGCCTAATGTAAATGGGGCAAGTTGTTGACTGAGCATGAAATCTGGGTTTAGGATATATCTCGACCAGCTAATTCATGTTAAAGCTATAATTTGTATTGTCCACAGTAAATTTCAACAGGATAAAACTTCACCTTTTATTTTCCTAGTGAAGACAAAGTCTGAGCTATATGCACAGTAGGGTCTTCTATCTTAAATGAATCTGAATGTCAGTAACAAATGTATGGTAAGACTAAGGAATTAGCTGAGAGAAACCATTACTTGTATTCCAGAACAAATACCTGGGAGCATTTATGCTATCCTTCACATATATATTAACTAGGTTGAATAAACTGGCAATCAACAGAATCAAGGTAAAAAATAGAGTGAAGGCAAGCACTAAGAAGAAGAGATACCACCTGTACACACAATCTTACTAGGGCCAGGCAGAGGAATTGGTCACTGAACTAGGATACTCTTATTGAAACCTCCATTGAATCACTAAATGTCCATTTTTAATGACTGTGAAAAAGGGTCTGGTTCTTTGTCCCAAATCAATACTTCATAGCAGCTGAAAATGAATGGCAAGGATTACATTTATTAAGGAAAATGCCAATCTCTCCATCTGAAAGATCAGCATAAAAACTGACTAGGTCCTGTAGTCTCATGTTGTAGGTATAATATATAAGCAAATTTCTTAAGTCTTTGGAAAGCAGCTGTTAAAGTTAAAGGGTCTTGTATCATCAATGAGTCCTGGTGAGCAATGAGTCAAAATCACCTTACTTGTGTGGAAAGCAAAGGCAGCTGCTTTGGATCAAAGAGGGACTTATTTGGACATGCAAGTTAATCCTGACATAGGATTTAATATGCAAGCTGATGAAAGGTGGTTACATAGAAGAGGGTCTGACAGATAACTTGGGACTTTCTCTTTAAGGCTAGGGACAGACATTGCACATAAACCACTGTAAGTGATTGGAAACTGGTTCAAATCTGTAACACAACAGGCGCATCCGGATGTGTGCAGTCAAGCAGTATGTGGTGCCGCAAACATTTGCAGCACCACATATCGCACAGTCTGGTGTTTTCTTCATGGCATGGGTACACTGCCTGAGTGTGCACTACATTTTTTTTTCTGCAGGTTTTTTTGACCCCTGGATATCCAGGGTTAAAAGAAAAAACCCAGAAAAAAACCCAGAGTAGTGCACATTCAGGCAGCATGCACTGCAAAAAGTGGAACCAGGCTGCCCGGAGCAGTGCTGCCAGCCAGGCTCGTCCCAGAAGGATCACCATTGTTGCAGGCCTAGCAGGCCCCTAGGACCTCAGGTAAGGCTTTTGGGACCAGCATAGTACTGGCCCCAGCTTCCTCTACCGCCCCTGGGGTAACTTGCCACATACCAAAGCACACGTGGTATAGGCTTTCCTTGAGGACAAGTAGCTGGGGTGCAAGGTGTACCACTGCTACTTGTCTCTGGGGAACCAAATGTCCATGCACATCTGGACACACCCAACAGGGCTATAGACAGGCAAAAAGCTCGAGGCTGAATCAATTCAGTCTTTGCAGGTTAGTCTAAACTGCACAGATTAAATTGAAACAGAAGTGAATAGACATTTACCCTTGATTCAGGAAATGTATCCATGTGCCTGTAGTGGCTCAGGCCAGAAACCAGGGGGCACTAGAGCATGGCTCTCTGGCTATGTGTTCACTTCCTCTTCCTGCTGCCCCAAAGTTCTCTGGGATTTGCAGTCCAGAATTACAGCAGCAGGATGCTGCAGGGTTGTTCATCACTTCCTCTTCCTGCTTCCAGGTACCTCTGGGATTTGTAGTCCACAGCTGCAGCCAGCAGTAAGTTTGAGCAGGGGAAGGAGTGTTTAACTGCCCTCCTTGGCTTCAGATCCCAGCTGGGTTTTGCCTGGGGTGGGGGGGACTCTCTCCTTCCCTGCAGGCTGGGGTGCACCCCCATCTGGGCTTGTCCCTCACCCCCCCAGTCCCTTGTCAGCCAGCCCTCACTGCTCTAACTAGGGAGCAGAGGGAAAGGGCCAGCTCTGCTCTCAGGAGCAGACTGCACAGACCAGCCCAGGGCTGGAAAGCTTGCTGGGATTCTGGGGGACTTTGATTTAACTTCAACCAGAAAGGGGTCTGGGACAGAAGTTTCATAAACTGGTTTGACCCATATCAGTTAAGTCTGATATTATGTTCAGCTAGGTTTATCTTAAACCAGTTTCAGCCATTTTGAAACTGTTTATGTGCACTGAGCTTTTGTTCAGGGTTAAACCAGCTTCTGATAACTTAAACTGGTTTATGTGTGACTTCTGTCCCTAGCCTCAAAGTTCAGTGGACATAAATTGCTTTCACAATGGCCAAAACTGGTTTAAGATAAACCTAGATGGATGTAGTATCAGACTTAACTGATTTAGGTTAAATCAGTTTATTGAACTTCTGTCCCAGGTCCCCTCCAGATTCAATTTAACTCACTGTCCCCCAGCATCCCAGGATGCTTTGCACCTCCTCCTCAAATCCTGCCTCACAGGATGAACAGGCTAGCCTTAGTCCAACTTGTCTGCTCTAGCTGAGCAGGAAAACATGCTGTAGTGCCCTCTGGCTTCTGGCCTGGGCCACTCCAGAAATTCTGGCTGCATTTCTGGAATCAGAAGTGAATGTCTGTTCACTTGTTTATTGCTTCAATCTATAAAGCTTAGACTAGCCTGCAAAGATTGGATTGATTCAGCCTCAGGCTTTTGACTGTTTGTACTTAGCCTAAATTTGAAAAATATTTCTTCCTCTGTAGCTCAGCTGTGATAGTCATATTTAATATAGTTTCTGAAAATGGTAAAACTCCAGATTTGTTAAAATTGGTTTTTTTTTAGTTTCACTTTCTCTGATTTTACTTGACATTTTATTAGTATTATGGGTAATTAAACCAGAGCATCCACTGAAGAAAAGAGGAGGTTGAAAGTAAACCCTGTTGTATAAGGAAGCTGGAAATTTTCTAGTGCAATGGTTTTTATTAGAAAATATCAATTCATAAAAATGAAACATTATGAGAAACATGCTATATTTGACAAATCATTTCAAAATTTGCCTACCTATTTTACATTCTGCCTATACTACCAGTTCCTTGGCAGCCTCCCAGAATCTCTGTTTGTCCAGTTTCACCTCTGCTGTTGAGTGATAGGCATCAATGGCTATGAACATAGACCAGTTTAAATGCAGTTTGTTGGCACTTTTTATCAGTAAGCTCCCTTGTACTGCTTGCTCAGTTCAAGCTGTCTTCCTAACAACCACCTATGTTCTCACTCCCAGTGCAACCCTGGCCCCTCATCATGTTCTCCATCAGCTCCTGGGAACTCAAAAATGTTGGTCAAAACACCCCATACACAGTCAGGAAAGCATACTTCAGAGCAGGGAACAGCAACTTATGGCACACGTGCCAAAGGTGGCATGCAGCATGGTTCTTATTGGCGCACAGACTGCTTCCTGCCCCAAGGGGTGGGAAGAGCCGTGTCTAGATTGAGCAGTATGTGGCGGCCTGGCAACAGCCTTGCGCTGCTGTTGACCCAAGCAGAAGAGACTTGCCGCTGCCGGACCCCAGCCCTGGAACAACCTGACTGTGTCACTGACCCCACCAGGGTAAGAGCCCCCAGACCCAACCCTACCCTGGCACCACCACCAGCCCCAAAGCTGGGTCCAGAGCCTGGGCCATGGGCAGCATGAGCCTGTGGCCAGGGCCCACTGGCAGCATGGGGCTGGGGCTGGAGCCCTAGCCATTGGCAGCGTGGGGTTGGGGCCAGGGCCCACTGGCAGCGTGGGGCTGGGGCTCAAAGCCTGGCCATCGGCAGTGTGAGGATGGGGCTGCAGCCTCTGTCAGCCACATGCTGCCATCAGGTCCCAGCCCTGTGTGGGCCCAGTTCCAGCCAGCATTACCACTGCCACCCGCCCCAGCCCTGTGTCCCCATTGCAGCGCTGGCAATGGCCCGGCTGCAGCCCCAGCCCCAGCCCTGTGCTGCTACAGGGCCCAGCCCTGTGTGGCTGGTGGGCCCCGGCCTCAGCCCTGCACTGCCCATGGCCCAGGCTGCCAGTGGGCCACGGCCACAGCCCTAGCCCCACACTGACCACAGCCTGGGTTCCAGTCCCAGTCCCACACTGCTGGTGGGCCCTGGCCCCAGCCCCATGCTGCCCACAGCCTGGGCTCTGGATCCAGCTTCATGCTGCCAGTGGGCCCTGGCCCCAGCCTTGTGCTGCCCATGGCCCTAGCTGTGTGCTGCTGGGCAGACCTGGCCTCAGCCCTGCGCTGTCCACAGCTCCAGCCATGTACTGCTGGGTGGACCTGGCCTCAGCCCTGCGCTGTCCACGGCTCCAGCCCCATCCCAGCCCCAGCCCTGCTCAGGCCCCATCCCCATCCCAATGCCACCAACAGCCCCAACCACAGTTGGGTGCTGCTGCTGGCCTCATCCTTGTGCCGGTCCCAGCCTGGTGCCCCCATCTCCAGGCTGAGCTGGGCACCGCCAAATGTCCCAGCCCAGCTTGGGCACCAGCCCCAGCCAGGGGATGGGGACTCCCACTGTCCTGTCATTACAAGGATTATTAAAACACAGATAGATTCAAGGAAGAGGTCCAAGTCCTCTACTACAAAAGAAGGCAAATACCCCAGCAGTCCATACCATTCTAACCATGAGATATAATTCTTTCCTGATCCCATCCCAGTGCCACTGATGGCCCCAGCCCAGGAAGAGCCCAGTGCTGCTGTCATTCATGATTTCCCCCCCACCCCGAAGTTGAAGGGTACATTTGACAAAATATCAGCTCCTAAGAAAGCAAAGTTAGATGTCCGGACATTTCAGCCTTCTTGGACAGATGGATTTGGATTTATTCAAAAGAAGAATCGTGCTGTTTGTGCTTTATGTTGTGGAAGTGTTGTTTGTTGCACATCAAGTGTCTGACATTTTCAAATGAAGCATGAGCAAACTTTTCTTGATGAAGCAGACAGAATTGAATCAATCAAAAAGGCAGTAGCAGGATACATGAAGAAAATCAGTGTTTTTAAGTGCTTAAGTGTAAGTAAAAATCAAGCCACAGAAGGAATTTACAAAATTGCACAGTGCATTGCAAAAAACGCAAAGCCATTTACAGATAGGCAGTATATAAAAGAAGCTCTCCTCATCAGTTTGGAGGTTGTGTTCAATGATTTGCCAAATTAAGACATGATCCTATCTAGAATAAAAGAACTGCCTGGACAGTTGAGAGACACGTGAGTGAAATGGCAGAAACCATAAGCGAAAAGCAGACAACTGTATTAAAAGACACAGCAGTGTTTAACGTTGCACTTGATGAGAGTGTGGATATAAACGATGTTCCACGTTTGGCAGTTGCAGGATATTGTGCTTCTGATGAAATCCGAGAGGAACTTTGTTGCCTAAAACCCCTGCATGGCGCAACAAAAGGGGAAGAGATCGTGAAAATGTTTGTAAACCATTTTGAAGACCGAGGAGTCGACATCAGGAAAATATTTTGTGTGAGAACAGATGGTGCTCCTGCCATGGTCGGAAAACAGAAGGGATTTGTAAAGTTACTTGAAGATCAAATCGGCCACCCAACAGTCAAATTTCACTGTATCGTCCATCAAGAAAACCTGTGTGCTCAAGTTTCTAATTCAGAGCTTAGTAATGTGATGAATACAGTGGTGCGAATTGTGAATTTCTTTGTTGCTTGATCTGTTTTGACTCACAGACAGTTTCAAGCACCGTTAGGAGAGAAGGACAGTGCATACAACGACATTCCACTTCACAGCAATGTCTGGTAGCTAAGTTGCGGCTAAGTTGTGGCAAGATTTTGATGCGCTTTGTAAAATGTTTTGATGCAATCAAGGCTTTTTTGTCAGAAAAAGGACAAAGCTACCCTGAACTGGATGGTGACAAATGGCTATGTAAGCTCATGTTTCTAGCTGACATCACCGCTTACCTAAATGAACTCAGTCTTTGTCTCCAGGGTGCAGGGCAAACAGTTCTGAATCTTTATGAAATCTGGAAGGTGTTTCTTACAAAACTAGCAGGTTTTTCTCAGGATATTTGAATTTCAACTTTCTGCTACGTCCAACATATAAAAGAGCTATCAATACATTGCACTGTCTGTGTCGATGACGTGGGAATGTACAGGCAAGACCTGGAATCAGAACTTTCTGACAGATTTCAAGATTTCCAGTGATTTGGCCCAATGTCTTCTTTTCTAATTAAACCAGAAAACTTCAATGAAAGCGACTTGGATTTGTCTGTATTTCAGTGGATGGGTGCTGAAGATCTTGAAACTCAGCTCATTGAGTTAAGAAGCTCAGAATTGTGGGCATCAAAATTTAGAGATCTGTGGAGTGCACTTGAAGCTACTAAGAGAGATCGTGGGGTCTCTGTTCTGACCTGCTGGACATCCCTGCCAGTGAAATTTAACAGTTTGAAGAAAATTGTGTTTGCAATGCTTTCAGCATTTGGATCCACATACCTGTGTGAACAAGTATTTTCACACATGGAGGTAGTCCTCTGTTCCTCTTGGAGTCATTTAACAACTGGTCACTCAGAAGCCTGTATGCAGTTTAAAGTATCCAAATATGAGCTGGACATTGGAAAACTCAGCAAGGAAAAGCAAGGGTAAGGATCACACTAAACTGGTAGGAGCTGCATTTTAATTTAATTTTAAATGAAGCTTCTTAAGCATTTTAAAAACCTTATTTACTTTACATACAACAATAGTTTAAATATATATAGGGGGAGCCCTTATAACACTAATATGCAGTGAGTCTTGGTATGTACTCCTCTGCCCTCGTTTTGTTTTTCAATATGCTGGCACTCTGGCACCTTTCAAGGTAGTCATGGTTTTTTTGGCACTCCAGCCAAAAAACGTTGCCTACCCTTACTTTAGAGTTTGATAAAATACAGGTTACTGAACTGTATTGAACTAATGTTTAAGAATGCAAGAAAAACAGAAAAGTGAAAATGCCCTCAGCCACAGGTCATCCCTTTGAACCCCCAAAGCATCAGTACAAGCACTCCTCTTGCCACTCACTAAGGCATGATGGGATAGCTACTTACTCCCACCTTCAGAGCCACAGCACTTCAAAAACTAAAAAGTGACCATTCTACCTGCAATACCAGGGCACTTGTACATGTGGATACCTCTGACCTGTGACAATTGTTAACCAGTTCCCAATCACTGACTCCTGAAATGGCTCAATTATGTCCACACTTAATGACACCAGGCAGTAGTCATGTCAGTTTCATTAAGCCAAATTTGTTCAGAATCTTTTATTTAGAAACACCATATATTAGGGTTTCCAAGCTGAAAGGTGCATAAATATCTTGTTTTGTGGAAAATTAAAAAAAAAAAACATAGCAAAGCTTTAATAGCAAATCTGAACAAAACCAGTTTTCAAAATGTTTATATTTTCTGTGAAACAGACATTCCAAAATTTGACCAGCTCCACCCATAACCTCTAATAACAAATGCTAAAGGACAGAGTTTCCAGAAATTACATCATTCTCTGCTCACAAAATGGATTTTTATCCACTGAGTTCTTACTGTAAACCACAGTGTGCTAATCTGAAAAGGAAAGTTGAAATATCAGGGAGATGACAAACATTTACACAGATATTGATAATGACATTTTGATTAGAAATTGTTAGGAATGATTTCAGGACATTTTTTAAAGCAAAACTTTTCATGGTAATCTTACAGTTGTAATGAAAATATTGTCTGGTAGTTTTGCTGGGTCTGGGAGAAAGGGAAAAAGACTGAGGAGAGTGGTAAATAATTTGGTGGTCACAGATAGACCTGGAGGGAAGCTTTTTTCTTCTCATTCTTTATTACAATGATTTTTTTTCATAAAAATACAGTAAGAAAAAGGGTAAAAGAAAATAATCTTAGATTATCCAAAGACTCAAAGATAAGAGCACTCCCCTGAGATGTCAGGTGCACAGGGAGTTGAAATTTTAAGGTACGTCACTCTCTTCTGCTGGAGAGCTCTTCCACACTGAATACATAATTAAATAGGCCAGAGAAGGAGACAGAGAAGCTTACTCTAGTTTGGGGGTCCTGACAAATGAAGGGACTTGAATCTGGTTCATCAGTATACTAAACCACTAGGCTATTAGCTATTCTTGGCTCTTTAATGGAGAGTGTTTCGGGTTTGCTTTTTGTTTGTTTTGCTCTTTTGTGAAAAAAAAATTGAAAAGTTTTGCTTTCATTTCACTGCAGAATGAAAACACTTTTCTAAACCTTTTAATTTTGGTGAAACAATAGAATTCTTGTTTTCTACCCAGTAAATCGGGTATGATATCATTGGGTTTTGTTCAATACGAGGAAGGGTCCAGGTTTACTCGTATGTCCCATTTCATGTGTAGCTTTTTTCCTGCTCGATATTTAAACCTTGAAGTTATGCCCTCCAGTGAGGATAGGAGCTCAGTCCAGCTAAAAATAGACTCAGTGACTGTTGGATCAACAAAGTATGTAAGCTTTCTCCATTTATCAGCCATAGAAGGTATTCATGATAGCTAAGGTTAAGGAGGGAAATCTCACTCCTGTGCAGTAGCTTAACACTCGAGTAGCCATTCTGTGCTGTTCCCCTTTCCAGAGTAGATATGTGAGGAGAGATTCTTTCAAGGTTGAATGGATATCCATCAGTCAGGAGAGACTTTTAAAGTAACCTTTGATTTGAGGTTTGTTATGCTCCTGTCTGACCAACCAATCCATTCTTGAAATCATCTAAGGAAAGTTTCTATGCCAATCAATGACCCTCATAGATGCTCATACGACTATATGTAACAGCTTTAAAAGCACCATTTTAAGCAGTGTAATGGTTCTGGGCACTGTTAAACTGGTCACACTCTTTATTTTGTAAAGTATGTCAAAGGGCTTTTTATGTGAATGTATCTTGATTCGTGTAAATGCATTTAATATTTCTGAGGGTTGTTGGTTGTAGCTGTGTTGGTCTAAGGACATAGGCAGACAAGGTTCTTTGGGTAGATGTGATATCCAAAGTGCACACAGGGTGCAATTAGTGCACCTGAATAAACTCTGGTGTAGTTCATGCTGGAGTATATTGCTCCTGGATACACCATTTGCACGTGCACCTGGGACTATTTCATGTCCTCACAGTCACACGGCGTGAACCGCCAGTCCCTGTGGGCCAGCTGCGGATGGCGGCCGGTGGTGAATGTGCACCCCACACCCTGGGAATGCAACATATTGAGGTTGGGCAGAGCAGTCCTGGCTGGCAGGGGGCCCTAGGGGACAGCCTACCAGCATGGGGCTGCTCCAACCTGGCTCACCATGCTGTGGAGGGGCTGCCTGGGGCACAAGGGTGCTTCAGTGTGGGACTAGCTGGCAGGCTGCCCCCCGCACTGAAGCACTCTTGTGCCTCAGTCAGCCCTGTCAGCATCTACATGTGCATTGCAGTGCACTAAATGCCACTGCAGGATGATACTTATGTCTGGCAGTACTATCCTATGCTAGCATATATTAATTTACTGTGCCCTGACAGGGGCTCATGTGCAGATGTTGAGACTTTACTGCAGAGCTAATTAAGCAACTGCGTTAAACATCTCATGTAGATGCACCCACAGAAAACTAGCTTGCCACAGCTTTTAAATGCATGGGAGAAACTGAAAATTATAATCCACATACATTGTCAAAGTATTTTATAAACAATAACGTTATGAATTAAGTATACACTTATCAAGAAATGATATAGTAGTATTAGCATGTTATTAATGGCATAATGGCATAATAAGTTCCATTATTTTTTGAGTTAGTGTAAGGATCAATTATAGGATCAATATGGATTTGTTCTGAAATAGCTACCAACTTACTTGCATCAAAACTATGCAAAAAGGTTATGTGTAAAATAAATTAAACTCTGTGCATGCACACACATGCACACAATTTTAATCTAAACATATTGGAGAGATATATATATATATAATGGCATATATATAGGGCCCCCTGGCAGCCAGGACTGCTCCGCCCAACCTCAACATGCTGCAGTCCTGGGTGCACATGCAAATGGTGCACCCAGGAACAACATACTCGAGCATGACCTACCCCAGAGTTTTATTTTTATATATATATATATATATATATATAATTTATTAATGTACAAATCAACATTAAAGTGTATGTTAACTGAGGATGCTTGAGTTTCATTTATCTGGTTTTCTCTGGCCTAGTCTCAGATGGCAGAATTATGCCAGTAGAAAATTTGGTCCACTAAATTAGTCACTTTAATCAAATATTTAAGGAATACAAGGTTCAGAGAATACTTAACAGCTTTGATAGCTCATGAGAAAAGGAAAATGAAAGGCTGGGGCAAATCATACAGAATGGTTCTAATCCTGCTCACTTTCCTCATGAGAGCCACATTATTTGCCTCATTCAGAGTGATCACCTGACTTCAGCGGAATTACTCTAAAGACCATAGTGAGCAAAATTAGCTCCAAAACCCAAAATCAGCATATTCATTATAAATTAAAAAGGAAATAAAAACTGTCCAGGCTAATCAGAAGTTAAAAGTGTTCCATTCCAGACATCTTCTTAGATAAAAATAGCTATAAACAACAACTCACTTCACTGGCATTTTTCGTTCCACTGTCTGACTGTCACAGGTGATGCAGATTTTCTCTTTCTGACTTATCTTCCAGCTGAAGGTAATGTGACAGCAGGAACATTACAATTAGTATGCAAATAACCAAACAGTGGGATGCAAATTGACACTTTGTTTTTAACATTTTCTTTCAAATGCTATTTCAGAAACATGGCTTATTTTTTGACAGTGGCCAACCTAATTTCATCCACCCCAAATAAGCAGTATCTGTTGAATTAGCCCTAGTTTAGATGTAAACATCTCTCAGACTTTATTTGTAGTTCGGACATCATTTTCACAGTAAAGTCATCTTATGTATTACTACACTTTGACCTGATGATTGTGAATCCATTTTGTAATCAGTCAGGTCATCATGTCTAGAAAGCGGAGCGTATTCTTTGATTTTTTTCCCCTGTTGTCTTACTACCTAATTCTAATTCCAGTTAAGAAGGAAAATAAACTACATTTTGTATAACTACCAAACCTATGCCATTTTTTTCATATTCATTTGCCTGCATGCAATACCCACATCCCCTAACTTTCTTCTATTTTTTTTAGATTGTAAGCCCTCTAGGACAGTTTCTCTTTTCTGTGTTTTTCCACTGAGCAGCCCAATGGGGCCAAAGACTTCTGGGTATGTATTCATACTCATAGTATGAATATTCATTACCATTTTTACTCGTGCCAATTCTAATATAAAAAGGCTTAGTCTGTCAGTCTGTGTGTATGTTTGTCTGTCTGTAATGTTTTTGGGCAACTGTGCATGTACCACCAAGAGGGCAGGCAGTGTGGGTCCAAGTTTGTGCCACTGCTGGCAAAGTTTGTGGTGGTAGCAAACACGGCTGGACTGCCAAAGCAGTGGGGCTTCCCCCCACTTCCCTGCCTGAGGATGAAGGGGGGATCACAGTGGTGATGCCCCCCTGCCACCGGGCTATGTCACCCCTCAGAACAGCTGGCAGGGAAGGGGAGGCAGTGGGCAGGTTGGGGAGAGGAGTGGAGGGGAGACAGGTGGACACAGGCCAGGCAGACTCAGACGTGAAGTGGGATGGGGCAGGGGAGTGGGGTGGGTAGTGCAGGGCTGGACCTGGAGTGATGGGAAGGGGAGAGGAGCATGGCTGGACCCAGAGGGGTGGGGAGGCAGGTTGGAATGGGGCCAGATGCAGCGGGACAGCATAGAGCAGGGCCGGACCCAAAGCATCAGTGGGGCAGGGGCTAGAATGGGGCCAGACCCCAAGCAGTGTGTGGGGGAGGGTAAAGCAGGGCCTGGACCCTGAGCTGCGGGGGGAGATGTGGGCCCCGATGTCTGGAGGGTAGACTGGGGCCAGACCCCGAGCGATAGGTTGTCAGGTGGTAAAGTGGGGCCAGACACAAAGTGGTTGGTGGGGGTAATGGGGCCAGACCCAAAGCAGCGTGGGTGGTGGGGATGGGCAATTTGCTAATAAATGTGATAATGTAACATCCAAACTCTATTTTCGATGTTAAGCTTTATGTTCTTGTTGCAGTGTTCTGCCTGAAAAAAAATAGTTATTGTGTTGCCTCCTTTGCTCTTTGTTATCTCTCACTCCACTGTGTATTGTCTTTTCTCCCACACCTCATACTCCCCTGCACTTGTTTACATAATAGTGTATCCTTTCCCTTTCTCTACATATGCTTTTCTGTCCTTTCTTTGGTCTCTCTGACCACTGTCCTGTCCTGTTGTCTACTAACTTCTCCATATATTTTCTAGTTTTTTAGTCTTTGCACGTTCTGCCCAGTACCCTTGTCCCCTAGCCTCTATATATAAAGAATATTCAAATTAATGTTTTGGGGCAGGAGGGGTTTGGCAGTCTGCTATCTGCCAAATCGCTCCTGTTCCACTTTGTATAAATAAGCAAGCATTCACTGGAGCAGGGATTAGAACCCATGTGAGTTTTCTGTCTGGGTAGAATCATTAGATCTCTTCATCGGTATTTGTTGAGCCAGTCTGAGTAATGATACCATAAATGGTCCTTAAAGGGCTTGTTCACTACAACATCCAGTACTTGGAGTTGAGGTGTCACACCAGCAAGTATGACTAAAAGATCAGTTCATTGATTGAATTTTTGCTTTCACATCTGGTCTTAAATGCCCTCTGCACTAGCATTTGTCTTTTCTTAGTACCATAGTTCTCCATTTCCCTACATTATCTACCCAGTTATTCATCAGTTCACTTCTAATGCCTTGAGTCAAAGCACTTTATATGTGATTGGCATTCCCTCCTTTCTCTTTTCTTGAGAAAAGAGAACTTGAGAACTTGATCATCAACTTCATCAAAGTGACCTTTGGACTCCCAAATGTGTAGCATTATTAAGTTTTTCTTTTAATTGTCTCCATTGGTCTGCTTTCTGGATTTTGAATTTTTAGGGTGCATTGAGATCATATTTTTAAACTTTCTCTCTAACCATTTTTTAAGATGAAAGCTAAGATTCCCAGGTGTTCATTAATTCCAAGAACTAGAGCTTTAAAAAATCACTAGTAAGTGTGAAAATCATGAGAGCTGGCAACAGTGAGTTTACACCTAGTAATTCTAAAATAATGTTACCAACATCACTAGATCTATATAATTATTAATTTCCTTTCTAAGGATTATTATTAAGCTTTTGCATCTGTGCCACATTTCTGACTGCTGTTCTAAATAGAGAATAGAGACACAAGTTTCATTTGAGTATCTAAATGGTGACAAACTATATAAACTATGAAAAAAAAAAGAAACTGGTCTAGGAAAAGAGAAAAGTGGGCCCCTATTTTAAAAATCTTAGTCTAAATCTGTTTTATCACCATATCTATTTCTTCTCATAGCTATTTTTTTCTCATACTAATGATAATAACTTTGTCTGTTCTTAACCAAAAAAATAAAGCTTTTATGACTTGTCAATTTATTCTCCTCATTGTAAAATCTTATTTATCATTTTTAGGTAGGGTAGAACCCTTATTTATCATGATGCTAAGGACCATCATACTTAAAGCAATACAGGTCTAAATAAAAATATATTAATATAATAATATAAATATAAAAAATAAATGCTTATTCAAGTGGTACAATACACCTAGCATAAAACAAATGCTTACAGTAGTAGTCACTATCTAATAATATCTAGTATAGTTTATTTTTGTATAGAAAGGGGATTAAACTATTCATATATAATCTAATTTATAACAGTATAAAGGCAGTCATGCTTAGCATTGTACCAGGATTGCTAGATAACTAAAAAAAATTATGCACCTAAGAAACACATATTAGTAAAAACTATCCCAGATGCATATTCACAAGACCTGTTCAGAGCCATCACAGAGATGAGCTTTTCTCCCAAATACTCCTTCATTTACTATTCACCCATGTGTAGTAGGACAGTAGATTTATTTTTGCTATATTTTCTGCATTTTATGTTAAACAGATGTTCCTTTCCACTGAAAATATCTTCTGCTCTTCTTTTTTACATTGTTTTTCATCAGGGCTGATATATATTTGAATTTTTTGACCATTCCCATACCTTTATAGAACTTTAAGTGTTCGTTTCATTGCTCATCCAAAAAGTACTGCCAATTTGAGAGGAGCTTTGAAAGGGTAAACACTGGACTTTGTCTCTTTTGCTTATTACCTGAGAAACTGGAAGCTGTCCTGAAGCAATGTCTCTATGCTTTCATTCCTCCATGACTCTATTCTAGTGAAGAAAAATTAGTTTCTGCACTTAAGATATGCACTCCAATTTTGGAGTGTTATTTTTTTGGAAAAAGGTATGTAATTGAATGTGAGTAAATATGGTTTTTTATCCGAGCATCCACATTTTCTCCTGAATCAAGAGCTAGCTGATGCCAGACCAGCTGATGACACCAAAGTCTTTTAAATGAGAAAAAAAAAATTGACAAAATACATAGAGACAGATATACAAGTCTGGATTTATTCTGTAATTGTTGGACAAAAAGGATGGTTGGTTTTGGTACCAGCCAGAAGTGTTGTATGGTAATAAAAACTCATTTTTTTATTCTGTTGTTGTTTACATTCCTGCATGTCTGCTAAAGTTGAGAACCTGGATTTAGCTCATTGATTTCTTATTACACTGTAGCATTATTTGTTGTCCAATGTTCCATGACTGCAGGAACATCAAGGGAACATGACTCCCAATTGACCTTACCAAGAGCTTAAGAACAACAGAAGTTTATGTTTAGTAACTGAAACGTACCACAAAAATAAACCAAGAGGCTAACTGTATTTTTATATACACAAAAAACCCCACCCTTGAAATAAATAGAAGTCTTTAGAAAAAAAATTGTGTTCATATTTAAAAATTTACACACACTTAATTTCTGTTTAAAACGCTACCAAAAATGAAAGCATGGATCAATAATGAAGCAGATACCTGTAACATCTTGTGGCAGAATGTCAAAACCATGAACATCAGAAAAAACTTTTCTGACTATTTTGCAAGAAGGGAAATAGTGCCCAGCAGGTGAATGAACACAGGCTAGAGTGTTCCATTGTATATTGGAATGAATTTTTGTTAGTGTTAGATTAATAAAATCTTAGTGAAAATTAGTTTAATTTCAATTGTTTAATTATAACACTTCAAATATTTTCTTTCCTCTTCTCATTTTTTGATCTCTTGTAAGCAAAGGGCAGCATGACATGAATCCTTCTTGGGACTTTGATATAAATATGCAGACTGTAATCCTTAATATAGACTGAAAACTCATCAGTGAACACACTGTATCTTCCTTTTTGCCTATTGTAACAGGTGGGCAGCACAGGGCTGGTCTAAATGCAGGCCCACCCATCTGTCTTAGGGCTAGCTGCCTGGCTCATCACCTGCCTCGATGTTACTAATTTTTGGATGTTAATCAGACAAGAAGCTGCCCATATATCTGTCCTGATGTCAAGGGCCTATGTATACAACTCCGACCGTCCCTTATTGTATCCCATGCTCCAGCTAGCTAGCACTGGGTTCTCTCTCTTTACACACACACACACACACACACGCACACACACACACACACACACGGCCCCAGGCCCCACACACTGGGCTCAAGCCCACACATACTCTTAGAGCTTCAGCCCCTTATGGGCTCAAAGCCCGCACACATTGGGCCTCCAAGTCCACCTCTGGGATCAGAGCTCCAAGCCCTGTCCCCAAGCCCTCCCTAGGCAATCCCCTTATCCCTAGCCCTGGGAGCTTCCTTAATAGCTCCCCAAGGCTCAGGGCCCCACCCCTCTGGAGCTTTACTCTGGCTTCCTATATGCAGCTTTAGGACTCTACTGTGAGCCTGGGGCTGGGGTTAGAAGGGCGCCCCATACTCACCTTTCACTGGGGTGGTAACTGGCCTGGAATTTCTGGGGGGGCTGTTCCACCACAGACAGTCCCATAAGGTCACCCATCCCCCAGCAGGGTGCAGTTTCTGGTCATGCCCAGGGCCATGAGGTTTCCTCCTTCCCCATAGCCTCAGCCCTTACTTCCAAGGATGCTCCATGGCTACCAGCTCAGCCAAGTGTTGCTCCTTCAGCTGCAGCAGCAAATTGCTGCCCCTTTGCAGTTCTGGGTTCCGCTGTTATAGAGCGCAGTTGGGCCCTGCTCCTAATCAGGCCACTGTAACAAACTGGCATTGCAGGCAGCTACAAGCTGCCACTCAGGCCCCTGTGCTCTGTAACAGTTTTATAAAGAATCAAGCAAACTTGAGCATGGTCAGTTGGTTCCCTGAGGACACTTAGCAGTGGCACAACATGTGCCACTGCTAGTTGTCCCTAGGGAACACCCATGCCATGTGTCATGTAGCGCATGACAGCTTACCCTGGGTAAAGGTGGAAGGCTGGGACCAGCAACTGTGCTGGCTTCAGCAGCCTTACTTGGGGTCCTGGGGGCCCAGGATAACTGCAGCCACATCATTCCTTCAGCTGGGATCTTCCACATGTGGTGCCCTGTTTATTTTCTGTGTGGTTTGTTTTGGTGCTAGGGTCTCCCAGAGTCAACTCTTCTCCCACACCCATGCTGCAAGGTAGCAGCATGAGAAACACCTGAATGTGCGGTGTGTCGCACCACATGGCTGCACTCATCTAGATGCAGCCACTAAAACTAGAAATAGATGTCACCAAATGAAGTGGATCAACTGCTCCAGGATATCTCCCAGCACAACTGCTCCACTACACTAGACAAAATACGTGTTGCCTATTGTCCTGCCTGTTGATAGTTTCATAGTTAGTAGGGTCGGAAGGGACCTAAGCAGATCATCAAGTCTGATCCCCTGCCATGGCAGGAAAGAGTATTGGGGTCAAAGAACCCCAGCAAGGTGATCGTCTAGCCTTTTCTTAAAGACCCTCAGGGTAGGAGCCAGCACCACTTCGCTTGGAAGTTGGTTCCAGATC
>NW_017728907.1:9799440-9813132 GCF_001723895.1 Crocodylus porosus
TTAGTGTCATCAGCAAATTTGAACAGGGTGCTTTTTACCCCCTCATCCAAGTCACTGATGAAGATGTTGAACAGTGCGAGCCTGAGGACCGAGCCCTGGGGGGCCCCACTGCCCACATCCCTCCAGGTCAAAAATGACCCATCCATCACCATTCTCTGGGTGCAGCTCTCCAGCCAGTTGGGGACCCATTTGACTGTATAGGTGTCAACACCACAGTCCCCCAGTTTTTTAATGAGAATGGGGTGAGAGACAGTGTCAAAGGCACTAAAGCCTTCGACACTGATGCTACAGGACAATGCATTTCACAGTATATTTACAATTGGCAGCATGTTTTTCCAGGGCTTGAGACCCTGGCCCTGTGCACACAAGGAATTCCCATGGAGGATCAGGCCCCTTAAGCCCTGGAAGTGACTACCCACTTGCAATGAATCAGTAAGCAGGGGAAATTAGGATTTCCTCACTTATTGAGAAGCACTCCCAGGATCTTAGGGGCACATTTGGTAAGCAGCGAAAATTGGGCTTTCTCCATTTACTGAGACATGAGGGTGCTTCTCAGTAAGTGGGAAACCCTGACTTTTACTCCTTACCAAGACATACCCTGCACATCTTAGGGGCACCTGTTCCTGATGAAAGATGGGCAGATACTCACGGGGTTTGAGGGGCTCAATCCTGGATGGGAATTCCTGGATTACACAGGATTGGGCCCCTCAGGACCTGGAAGCACCTGCCTACGACAGCTGGAGAGTGTGGGCAGCTCCAGGCTGCTATCTCTGTCACATCACAAAGTAAACATACACCCACTACTAAATAGCAGCACAAATTGATACCGCTTTTATTGTGTTCTAAAATTTGGGGCACTTATGGTTTATGGGTATGTGTTTACTTAGCTTTTGGGCCAACCTATTATTCTTTTGTAGGAACAAAGTCTATATCTGTTTCCACCTTAAATTACAACGATACTTACAGCATGTACATATGTTGTGTTGGACATATGTTAAAAATTATAAAATTAGCTGTATGCCTAGCTTCCCAGAATTTTTCACTCCATAAACTCACTCAAGATTTTTTTTTAAGTCCATCCATTTACAAGGATTTCTTTCCTCTCTGGAGCAGTACTTTTGTCACAAAATTAGGTCAGTACTAGGGACTTCTGTTTCAGAGATATGTTGGTATAAATGGAGAGGCTCTCAGATGAGTTCCTTATGTACTTTTCTTTTTTCTTTTTTTGATGACTGGTAGTTTTAAAATTTATGTGTTCTCATTCATAATGGTAAAACTTGCTCCATCACCACAGGGATAACACAAGGTCTCTGTGTGAAGTTGGAGGTCAAATGGCTATTTAATGTGTACTTGTTGAGTCTGTGGCACAGGGAATTTCATTTAGTAGATAACTAAATATACATTAATACTCTTCTTTACTCCCATATAATATTCCTTTCCAATTTTTTTTTAACTTAGTATGGGAAAGATATGGTGTCCGTGTGTGTGTATAACATATGTTTATATCTAAAATATGTATAATATACAAAATAAGAACCATACCAGATGGCAAAATACTAATTGTAAAATCCTTAAATTGAATAACACTTATCCAAGTAAGCAGATCAGTTTGGTTGACAACAAAGGAGATATTGACATATGGGGCAAATCTTGAATGTCTATCTTTTACGTATGTCAGAATGCAGTAAAGGTCAGTGGGAATAATCATGTAAGTAAGTAATACTCAATATGACAGTGATAGTTTCACAATTGTCACAAGTAATATTATATTTATTGTTCTCTGATTTCTGTTTTACCTTGTAAATAAATTCTCAGATTAATCTAGCTTCAAACATTTTCTGTTCTAAAAGGACAAAATTATTATATTAAAGAAGGAAATGCAGTTTTGGAATTGTAACATGAATCTTCAGTGAAATCCAGCAAGTATCCTGTATGTGGGATCTTCAAAAAAGCACATAGTTTATTAGGTACTGACATAGAAAGCTGTTTTTCAAAGAAAAATGCACTCTGTAAAATTGCTTGGTTTGATTTAAAGCTTCCTTTTCACATTATTTGGCAGAACCATTAGGTTTACAATAAATGAAAATGTTTAGGAAATGGGAGACCTCAAAAAACAAGGTACAGCTAAATAAAGTCTCATTTTTAAACCTCAGAGCATCTTTTCCAGATAAGAGGGTTTAATTTTAAATCTGACTAGGCCATTTCCCAATGTTACTGATGGTTTTATGACTCATAGTGCCCTATGGAAAACATATCTTTTACCTTAGAAACTCCAGCTAGGAGGAGGAAGAATCTGGCTGAAATACTGATTTTTTGTTTTGTAGTGTTTCTTTCTCTATGCTCTCCTCACCTCTCCCCCCCGCACCCCTTCCTCTTATTCAGAGATAGACTTTTCTATATGGGACAGAGTTAAGAGCAGTGGCCTCAAACTGCAGTACAGGAAATTTAGACTGGATATTAGCAAGAACTTTCTGTCTATAAGGGTGCATCTACACATGGAACTAATATGCAGCAATAAACACAGGTGCGTATTATGCTTGAGTTTTATTTCTCCCAGGCGCCACATCTGAATGTGTGTCTAGGACCACAGCACATTGCGCTTGGTTGGAGAAGCCCTGGCTGTTATGGGGTCTGGGGAGGTTAGCCTGCTAGCCCAGGGCTGCTCCCATTTGGTTCAGCATGCTGCAGAGGGGCTGGCTGGAGTATGAGCATGCTTCAGTGAGGGACTACCCAGCAGGCAGCCCCCACACTAAAGCACCCTTGTGCCCCAGCCAGCCCTGTCAGTGTCTACAAGTGCGTTGCTGTGGAGTAAAAAACTCCACTGTAGGATAGTACTTGTGTTTACAAATACTAACCTAGGGTGGAGTTAATTAGCTTACTCCATACTTACTGTGTGTAGATGCTGAGCTATTTACTGCGGAGCTAATTAGGCAACTCCATAGTAAATGTTGCACGTAGATGTGCTCTAAGAATGGCAAAGTATTGGAATAGGGTACCTGGTGAAGCTGTGGAATCTCCATCCCTGGAAATTTTCAATAGCAGGTTACACAGATTGAGATGGTTCAGTCAGGAATGCTCCTGCCTTGAGCAGCGGTCTGGACTAGATGGCTTTAAGAGGTCTCCAGCCCTACTTTCCTATGATTGTATGATCTGTAGCCACTGCATGCAGCAACCATACTTTGGGTTAATAACTTTGAAGCAAAGAGGACCAGAGCGTTTCCTTTCTTTTCCCTTCAAAATGCATACAGTGTACTTTCAGTGCTAACAGCTTCAGAGATTCACCCATTGGGTAGGGAGAGATATGAATTTACTTATGTCCTGTGTAACTCTGGCCCAGGTTTTAGCACTGGTAAGAGGAGAAAAAACCCTTAGCAACATTTATTAATAAAATATCTGGCCCAGCAAAGTGTAAATCACAAATCTGATTTCCTGACAGTGTGAGAATTAGTTTCTCTTAATTTGTCAATTACTGCTGGAATAGCTCACTTTTTAACATTATAAAGATGATTTGTAATTCCTATGCTGTCCTTTTCCAGAGTGCAAACAGGAAAGTCTGCTAAAGTTGAACATTTATTTATTTTTGGCCAATTAACTTTCAGACAATCAATATATTTTTCATAAAAAGATAATAAATGGTTAGATTGTCATGGATGAGTATTAATTCACTAAATTTAGAAAAGGCATAGTATACTGTTGTAATGTTAAACAGCTTGAACAATATAAAATGTATACATGCTTGCAATACATATGAACCATAGTGGACATTTTCAAAGGCAGAAAAGGAGTTTCCTACTGATTTCCAATGAGTGTTGTGCATCTACATTCCTTTTATATATATGAAACTTTCCCTCCATAACTTTGAAAGGTATAGCACAAAACAGACAAGTACACTATATTTCTAAGTCTTTAAGGCAAGAGAAAAAGGAAGAAGTTAGAACATTATACAATAAAAGATGTGAAATGAAGTTGCACAGGATGACAAAATTGCTCAAGCATTAAATACGTCCTTTTTCAATGCAGTTACAAGGCAGATAATGGCACCAGAAGAAAGCCTTCACACTAGCAATGAACTGAAGAAGTTTGACCAAAATTATGTATCAATGAATAGTGATATCTTTTAGACCTGATGTAACAGTGAAACTACAGTCTAAGGAATCTTCCAGATATATTTTTTCCCCTCAGGAAAAGAAGAGAGGCATTTTTCACCTGACATCACTCACAAGAGTTGTTATCTATAAAAATAATAGTGGTAGAATAGAAAAACTAACTGATAGGTAACTCAGATGAGGTGCAATTCATCCTGACACAAAGGACTTGCCCATGGTCTCTATACTACAAAAAAATGTTAAGGTCTTAAATGGTGCATAGGACTTGTGTAGGCTCTCTGCAGTGTAGTGATATATCCTAGAGTATAATATTTTATATCTGAGCAAGCTATGCTTAATCATTCTAATAATAGTAATAGTAGTAATAATAATAGTAATAGTAATAATAAGAGTAATAATATAATGTTTTCTGGGTGTATCTACACATGCCATTAACGCACAGCAATAAATGCTGGAGCTAATTGTTCAGGAGCTTATTGCTCCTGGGTGTGTCATTTACATGTGCACCTGGACCACAGCACATTGAGCTGGGTCAGAGCCCACCCTGATGGCAGGGGGCCCAGGGTCTCAGCCTCACAGCCTGGGGCTGCTCCAGCTGGGCTCAGTGTGCTGCAGAGGGGCTGGCTAGGGTATGAGCGCGCTTCAGTGTAGGGCTAGCTGGCAGGCAGCACCTTCACTGATGCACCCTTGTACCTCAGCCAGCTGGCTCAGTGTCTTCATGTGCACTGCTGCGCACAAAAAAACTATGCAGCAGCAGAGTTTATTAGTTTCCTGAACCCTAATAGGGGCACATGTATAGACACTGTGGGCATTTTAAAATGTGCTCTGGGACACGGCACTAGGTGCTATAATTAGCGAGCTGTGCTAATAAATAGCACCCACACAACACATGTATCAGCGTCCCCATGTGTCCCTCCACTGAAAAAATGGCAGTGGGGTGCTTTGAACTAAAGCTCATAGTGTTTTGTTTCAAAGTGCCCCGCTGCTGTTTTTTCAGCATGGAGTCATATGAGGACACTGATACATGTGACATGGAAGGTTGCTGGAGCGTGTCAATATCCAAGGTCCAGCAGACTTGACTGAGTCTGTTCCAACGTGCTGGATTTCCAGCAGGTTGGAACAGGCACTGCACATGTTTGTAGGAGCCCAGAGATTAGTTAGCTCCACAGTAAATGACTTGTGTAGCCATGCCCCCTGAAACTTTTCTTACACCTCAGTTTTAATATTTCATCACAGTAGAGGAATCCCCCCCCCATTTGATTGGATAAGTATTTTTCATCATTTTATGGAAGTCTGATGATTTTCCATAATGTTGTTCAAATGAGTGGTATATGTGAACCTAATTATGAATTGCTATATGTCCTATATTTGTTGAGGGGGTTTAATTCTTAGTCACCAATACCAATTGAATATATACTTTTAGAAGTGAACTAAGATTAATATTGTATGCAGAAAAACAGTATGAACCAAATTAGATCATTTAAAAGAATGTTAATCAAATCAGAATAATTCCTTTAGTTTGTAACCTAGACAGTCAAGCTCTCTATAGCAGAACAGAAATGCTTGCAGCACTGATGTCTTTAATCACTTTCTTCAGAGTTAAAGCTTTAAAACTGCCAATATGTATTGATGCGTCTTTAGAATATGACTTATTGTGTCCATGTGTATCCATTCTAGAATTGGGAATGGAAAATAGAAGGACATGAAGAAATGGATTTTCTAAGCCAATGCATGGTACCAAATCATCAGCTAGTATAAACTGATATAACTTCAATGAAACTATGCCACTTTAACCCAGCTAAGGATATGGTCCACTGTAGATGTTTAAACACTAGCGATGTGCAATTGAATTTCCACTATGGAAAGGTACTTGTTCTACTCCTTGTCTTAGCTAAACATGTTAAGTTCCATCCACGATTTCTCCAAAGTTATACAATTGCAGGGAAGTTTAAATACTTTCATACTTCAGAGCATATTGTGCATAAAGCATCAAGTATGGTCATTGATGTAGACAGTATTTAGTGAAGGGTATAGACAATGGTTAGATCTCTTACCATAATAGATATATTTTTCCATTGTTTCGTATTTTCCTGAAGTGGCCTAAATGCTGTAGTAGTTGTTATTACTTTTTGTTAGGTATTTTCTAAAATAATCTCTTAGGATGTTCTGCCTTTGTTGTGGTTAGTGATTCATTTATGAACGGATCATGATTTTTCTACAGTCATTTTACTGCTGCATAACTGGAACAATTCCTTTTTTTGATTTGGAGTCACCCATAGCAGTTTACTTTGATAGTTTGCTATTGGTCTTATGTAGTACATTACCCTACTCCCTGGTCAGATATATTAAAGATTTTAAGCAGGAGGATAACAAATAGCAGATACCAAATAACACCTTTTTAGAATGAGGTTTTTAGTCAGATAAGATTGTACTGAAATTTGTGACATTTTTACATCTACACAAGCAGTTAGCCAATTGCATTAAAATAATGAATACCATAACCTATCATGTATAGTAGAAAACCATATTTAGGGGCCAACATTTTCATAAAAGTGAGTGATCTTTGCTTGCTCAACTTTTGGATGCCTAACTTAAAGGGCTTGACAGGGACTCTATACCGTATAGTAACCAGTTCTCCAAAGTTGAGCAGCAAGAAACTGACATCCCCCCCAAATCATTGATTTCTTAGGCCACTGCCACACGTTACATATATTCCACAATTAATTGGTTAATTGTGCAACAAATTTAGACCTGGCACATGTGCAAAGTAATGATCACATCATAAGAATGTCTATCTAGCTGTAGAAAGAGTCAACCAGCTACAAATTTAGGCTGTTGGCAAACAAACAAACAAAAAAAAGAGTGCTTTACCAGAAGCATTAGAGCATTAGTTCGACCCGGCTGTGCAGCGTCTATATGGATTAGGTGCTTCAGCAGGGCTTTGTGGCATTTTATCTAACAGCTGATTGAATTAGCTATTAGATAAAAGCACCAAAAGAGCCTCACTAAAGTACCTGATCTACACAGACGTTGGGCGGGTTGGGTTCAGCTAACATAATGCTTTTTTTAGGGATGTGCTAGGCTTAGTGCGGGGGTATGCAGAGTTTAAAGTAAAGCGCCGTTTGTAGGGGGGGGAACTTTTTTTTTTAAGTGTGTAAGTAGCCTCTGTGCTTAAAAATGAGTATTAACTCTACAACTGGTTTGTATCCATCTTTAATTTGAAAGTGTGGCAGGGGCCTTGGCAAATTCTTAGCTAGTGGTTTTATTCAGGAAAATATACAATACATTTTTACATGTTATCAACAGCTGTTATTAGAATGTTTAATAATATTAAGCACTCCTTTTAGAGGGTTAATCATTTAAAGAGTTGTTGATACGTTAATGACACCAAAGTAAAAACAATTGGGGGGGGGATTAAAAAAAAATATTAAAACTTGGTTACCTGGAAACACTTATGAAGGTTTTTTTCTTACAGAACTTGTATGCAACTGGAGAAATACTAATGATATTTTTGTATAGTTAAATATTATCATTTACCTATGTTTATATTACTTGCAAAGGCTACAGACCTGACCAATTATAGCAAACATTATTGCAATAATAGTAGAAGCAGTAAAAGTGGTAATAAGGATAGGATGTGTCATGAAGTTCCAACAATGATTTTTTCAAATCGGAGTGTGGGGATTATTAAACAGTGGTAAAAGTTTAGGATCAGTTTAAAGTAAGTGCTGTGTTTTCAGCCAAGCACACAGAATTACAGAGAAAAGGTCTGATTTTTTTCTGTAAGAATCATTTCAATATAAAGTCTGTGGTGTTATATAGAGAGGTGCATGACAGAAAGAGATGCCTATAGGCCAACTTCTTAAACATTTCCATGTATAGGGATGAAAATTATCTCACTGTTAAGTCCTTATGTATTTATTCTTCATCTGTTTTAATTAGACCTATTAGAAATAAAGTACCCAAATATTTTGAGACTAGGTGATGTACTTTTACCTGAAGTAGAGCAGCTGACGGATTGTGTGATTTTAGTATGAAATCATCTTAAAGAACAATACAGCAGATTTAATATAGTTTTTGAATTTAACATTGACGGTCAAAAACATGCTGGAATTCATCAATATCTGTAATAATATTGATCTTTATTCAAAGATATTGTTAAAGCTGTTTAGTGCATTTGATAGTTAGTGATCCAAGATATGCCCATGGAAGGTATAGGCATACATCCAGAAGAGTGAATGATCAAATAACATGGACACTTCTGAGTGGGGGCATGACTCAGCATCACACTAACTGGCTGCAGTGGGGAAAGTAAGGATTGCAACTGTTGTTCAGTTTCAGCAAGAGAGAGCTTTTCAATTTACTTCTCCCAGCGTGTGTTGAGGAACACAATAGGCTCCTATAGATGTGCAAAGAGGCTGCTTCAACGTGCTGTAAATCCAGCACGTGTGCTGGATTAATCGAGTCTGCTGATGCATGGAAATTAACATGCTGCAGCAACCTCCAGGGTCGTGTGTATCAGTGTCCCCAGTCTGAAAAATGGTGGCGGGGGTGCTTTAAACTAAGCTTTAGCTCAAAGGGCCTACCACCATTTTTTAGTGTGGGGATGCTGGTACATGGGATGCTTGGGCACTTTTAATTAGCATGGCCTGTTGATTAAAACGCCACCCCCCACCCCACACTGCTGTCTCCCAGATCATGTCTTTAAACGCCCAATACTTTTAGTTATTAGCTACCAGGATATGCACTTCTCATCCTCAGTGTGGGATTAATTTTCATATGGATTGTATTAAAGCCTAATATTGCCCACTGTTGCTCATGTGAAAAGCCCTTTTTCATGAGAATAGTCCCATTGACTCCAGTAATACTCTTACTGTAAAGAAGCCTTTGCAGGATTTATTTCTAACTTTTAGAAGAAATGTCAACACCAATGTGACTAGGTAAATTTTAAAAACCAAGTAGTACAATAGCTGTCTTTTTTAAAGAGAGCTAATTACCCAATACCTGATTGTTAAGTTATAAAGATATTATTTTTTTAGAATCAGTCTCAATGATTCCTGGGGTTGTAGTAAGATTTAAAATGCTCTTAATCAACTATCTTAATTGGTTTTACTGTTCTACATGCCTAGAAGACAATTTTTAGATATCCTGGGATTAATTTATGCTTCTAAATGCATTTTAATTTATTTTCCTCACATGGTATTCCTTAGTTTTAAATTTACTGATCTTGAGCATCACTAATGCTGTTCCATTATGAATTAAATTAACTGTATAGCAAATTATCATAGCGACCAAGGCAAGATGCTAATAACCATGGACATTTTGTATAGCACACAATTTTAGAATAACTAGTTGTATGTAGTCAGATTACTATTGCAAGTTATAGTGTGTTAATTGCCGGTGACTGTTCTCTGATCACCAGCTCTAGAGAGTTAAATTCTCCTGTCTGTTTCTGGAACAGGTATTGTATAGTGATTGCTTCTCCACCTGACTTGACAGTATATGGTGTACTTCAAACATGATTCAGAGAGACATTGTGTGTTTGGAGAATACGGTTTAAACTCAGTGGCCCTTTAAATCCGTATTCCAGCGGTGCCATTGCTGTGGTGTCAGTTAAATTAACTAAATTCCAGTTCATGAGGAACTTGCATGGGTACTTGCCTTCAATTCATGTAAGCTGCTGAGTAGCTCTCAGACATTTCCTGTTATTTTATAATGTGCTGTACAGTGTATGCTTACTTTTTAGAAATCCACAAAGAAGGAATAATCTGCATGCTAGACTGAACAGACATAAACTATTTTCAAGTTACTTTCTTGGCAATTTCAATGGAACATCAGTGAACATGCAAGAAATGTCAGTATTTATTTTGGTTATATTATGCTAGGATAAATCAAACATTTCATATAATCAGTTTATCATAATTTAGTTCTTCTATGAAAAAACAATCAATAATATTAAATTATTTAGTTTTGAAATAAGAAAATTGCTAAGAATGACATAACAACCCATATCATATATTTTCTTTATTCCAGGCACAGACATTAATGTCTTACAGAAGTGAGAGTGATATTAATATACCCATTGATAATGCATTATTTTCTGTAAGCATTGTCAGAAGAGGAACAGGGGTAGCTTATACTTTACTAAATATTTAGATCTTCTAGACCAGATGGACTTGAAACTCCTGGATATTATTTGGCTTTTTGTTTTAAATTTGTCTTCATTTCAAAGCTAAGTAGTCAAGTACATTTTTATCATATGCTTAATATTATTTATTTGTACTTACCTGACTGAGATGTGGAATCACACTTCTCAACTCCTTGTTTGAATTCTTTCCTTGGTTGTGCAACTGCTGTGTGCTTCCTCTTGTTGGTTCGATCCAAACGTGCTCTTGTTACAGATGTCAGTTTCAACTTCCTATCACCATCCAGTGCAAATTGAATACCTGGCCATTACTGAATCCATTCTACATGAAGATTTCTTTAGATATTTTCTCTTTTATAATTTTGTTTTGTTGGGGGTTTTTTTAGTACTAATGAAAGGGAAGGAATGTTTTATTTGCCCAGGCTACCAAGTGAACATAGGACTTTCACTATCTTAATGCCAGAGAAAAGCAAAGATGATCAGGACAATATTGGCATCTTAGTAACCTGGAACCACCTGCCATGTGGCATGCAAATACATTTTTTTCAGAACACTATGCAAATCTCCACCCCACAGTCATACTGCAGAGATTGAGAAAAGTCAGGCCAACTTAGATAAAATATATTTTTCCATATGTCTAATTTCCATGTCTTCAGTATGTCACAAAGTAGTTTTGCATAGGAAAATTAGCACTTATTTTCCACCCAAGTGGTATGTCCTTCAGATAAAATGTTTTGGATCACAAATGAAAAGAACTCTGAGTTCAAGTAAAATATGTCAAAATATTTAATAGGCTATAAAATATGTCCTATAAAATATAAAGATACACACGTTCCAAATACTATTCTTCAAATCCACATATCAAAAGAGTATTTGAAAATTTCCAGAGGAAAGTGTATGTCACTAAGAATTCTCATTTAGTTCCAACTATCAGAATGTCAACCCAACTCACGTCTAGCATGGATAAGATACTATTTATATAGTAGAGTGCTTCAGAACATGTGTAATTTCCACAGGAACCATAATGCAATAAAAATAGGTAGAGTAAAATAGGTAGATTGTGCATTTAGATGCAGCTTTGAGCAAGATGTGAACAGTACCTTCTAAAGGTACCCAGCAGAAATATTGTGTCTAAAATACTACGTGAACCACAATTTTCTCCTTGCTTCTGTCTGGTTTCAAGGGTCAGACCTTTCAGATGAGCTACTGAACTGAGGTATGCTGGTTTATGCATGGGAAGGCAAAAGTCATAATTTCTCTACTTCTGTGTCTTTGTCCTTGTAAAAGGACTCAGTGAGTGTACAGATCCCACTTCTATCTACCTGCTTAGATTCAAGTAGCTTAGGCAGGCATGTGTGTCATAGAATCATAGAAGTAGGGTCAGAAGGGACCTTGTAGATCTTCAAGTCCGACCCCCTGCCTGGGCAGGAGAAAAAACTGGGCTCAAATGATCCCAGCTAGGTAGGCATCAAGCCTCCTCTTAAAGACCCCCAGGGTAGGAGCCAGCACCACTTCCCTTGGAAGTTGGTTCCAGATCCTAGCCGCCCTAACGGTGAAGTAGTTTTTACCAATGTAGTTCTTACGGATGTCTAACCTAAATCTACTCTCCAACAACTTGTGGTCGCTATTCCTTTGTGTTGGGGCATTTTCTTATTTTGTCTTATGGCCTTTGACAGTCATGTTGCCCACTTAAGAATGTAACCCTTAAAGCCTTATCTTCATTAGGATTTTATTAAAGTGCTAACAAGTTAGCTAACAGAAGGAAATAGCACTTACAGAAAAAAAAATCTAATTTTTATTTAGATTACCAGTTTATGTAAGGCCATGGGGTGCCCAAGACTTACATAGGTCCACCAATTTGCATGAAAACTATGAGCTGCCTCCTTTTTATTCATATTAAATGTTGTTATCAATACCTTCATAATGAAGATGAGGCCAAATCATAAGGATGGGTTTAAATAAGGGATGTCAAACTCATCCTGCCCTGCATTCCAGATGAGTGGTGTAGTTCTGATCTGTGGGCTACAGACCAAGCCCACAGACTGGCCCTACATTTCAGCACATGTCTTGAAGAGGACAGACTCTGGAGCAAGCGCTGTGTGCAGTGTGCTGGGTCATCTGATTCACTCTGAATGCTATCTGTGGGTCACTCTGAGACTCATAGGCAGCACCAGGGGCCAGATGGTATGGTTCCCTAGGCCAAACCTGGCCTGTGGACCGTATTTTTGCCATCTCTGGGTTAAACAGAATTTTCAATTTTTTTATCAGGAGATTATGCAAATAATAGAAACTTGCAAAAGGAAGGAAAAAATCCTTTGTATAAAGGATCTTTTTCAAGCACAGAATACAATACGCTAAAAGTCTAAAGATCTGGAGTCAAGACAAGAAAAAGGCAATAAAATGATTAAAAATAAGTGAGGACCTTGTCACAGGGCAGATGGATGGGGTTTAGAGGAAATAGATACAGATATTTATGGAATGGAAATGGAGCTGCATTTGCCTCAAGGTAAAGCATTTGATTAAAATGCAAAAAAAGGAATGGAAGCCAGGAAAGGTATCTGAGTACAGGGTGTGTGAAATGGGGAATGGACTATAAGAAGAGGGAATAATTCCTTTTTTATATCTTTATTTTTGTTTGGGTCTTTGGACAGTTTAGAGATATGAGTGTCAAGGGATCTAGAAATAACTGTAATAGAAGCAAAGATCAGACTATTAGCAAGTAGCATGGAATTGTAGGGTGACTAGTAAACCTGACTGGATAAGAAGAACCTGAGACTGAAACTGGAAGTTGTTGAATGCAGCAGTAAAAACTACTAGTTAGGTTAAAAACTTTCAACACAATAATGATGATGTAAGACCAGGGGAAGAGGTGAGGAGAAAAGGGGGCTTCAGCAATTTAATTGTTTTACATCTGCTCTTAGCACTAGCCCAAATTCATCTGTAGAGTTTCTGTTTTACAGTTAGACTGCATAAAAACTGGAAATGTATTTCCCCTTATTGTATAGTTTTGGCACACAGCTGCCATACTTAATTACTCAAAAAAAGAACATTAGAAATACCACAGAAATAAACCATAGGTCTATGATATAGAGCCAAGAAGAATTGAATAAGATAATGCAATAGCTTTGTGGTTCTAATGGAGTCTGGAACTTGGAAGCAAAGGGCCTCAAGTTCCACTAGACTTTGCTTGCTAGACATTTCTACTAGACTGCGCTTGCTCCCTGGCTCTAGTTCTGAGGCCAGTAAGGTATCAGTTAGCAAGGCTGTTCCCCAACTCTTCCTAACCATATTTGCTTTCCCCACAAAGCTGGTTTTGCAAAAGAGAACGTAGATATGCAAAAGTATTAGGGAGTGCAAGTAACTACTCCATCCTCCACATGCTTCTTATACTAGCAGCTACCCTTTGCAGGTTAGCTACTAGTATGTGCAAAACAGGCGATA
>NW_017728907.1:9813507-9824624 GCF_001723895.1 Crocodylus porosus
CATGCCCTATGGTGGACACAGAAGTGGACTGGACATGCTTCTGGTCTACTTCTGGGTTTGCTGCTGAGCATGCTGGGGACCCCCTTGCTCCTGTGGGGTGCTACCTCTGCCCTAGCATCTCAGTGTTGATGAACCTCCTGGAACCTTGAAGTATGCAACATAAATGTTTAAAGTTGAGTCTATGTTCAAATCATCAAATCTCTCTGAATTGATTTGGAGAGTTCTGATTCGATTCAGAGAGATTAAAGGGTCTCCTGAATTGGACAGAATCTCTGCCAAATCAAACCAGAGACTGAAGCTTTGCACAGCCCTATTAGCTACCCTTTCCATTCTTCCCTCAGACCAGGGCAACGAAGGCATTCTCTGCATTCAGCTATGTACTCTTTTATGCTGTAGAGGCCTCCACAATGAACTCCTTGATGGGGAAAGAACCAAGGCTGAGGCACGCCTTCTTACTGCTTGTCTACATATATATTAAATGCACTAGTGTTGATGTAATAAATAGAGCTTTTACTTCCAAATTCCAAATTTGCAGGGCTGCAAGCTGTTTTCATGGGCTACTCCATCAAGGGAGGGCTGCACTTTACCCCTGATGCATCTGGTATAATCCATACAAGGGGATCGATACAATTCCCTCATTCGGTGGGTTCTGTCATGCATGAGGGAGTGATGCATGCATTTGGAGAAAGCCATGCATTTGTAAAAAACTTTACTGGCTAGTTACTAGCATATGTAACCAGTATGTAGCCAGTTATGTTTTGTGAAGTACTAAATTATCTACCTCTTGATTACCTATGGATGATGAGGATCTCTCTTATTCTTTGGGAATCAAAGGATAAGATCTCATTCATTCTCAAGCATTCCTTGCTGTTGATTAAAAAACTAACTGAATTATTCATTATGAGCAGAACACAGGACTGGACCAGGCCCCAGTATGGCCTCTGGCCAGCAAGTCATGTCTCCTGCATTTGCGGGCAACTGTTTGTCTGAAGAATCTCTCAAACCATCCATGCTGGTTCCTTAGTCATAGAAGAGCACCAGTACCCTGTATGAAAAAACAAGAACACCATACAATATGCTACAAGATTAAAAAAAGAGAGAGAGAGAAAGCTACTACCAATGCTCTTGCAATGGTGAGGAAGCCACTCAGTTAATATATGCTTAGATTAGGGGTTGTACTCCTGGGGGTACTAGAACCAGCCCTAGGGGGTATGCATGTGCAGACAAGCGAGCGAAGAGTGCTGCTGCCTCCCAGGAGAAGGGCTGGGATGGGGAGAGGGCAACAGTGCCCCTCTGCAGTGCAGAGAAGCTTGCATGCAGCAGCCATCACTGCCACACACCAGCCTGGTAAGCTTCCCTGCCGCACAGAGGGGTGCCGCTGTCCTTACCCCAGCCTGGTGAGTTTCCCTGCCCCATCCCAGCCCTGCTCCTGGGAGGTGGCAGGGCTCCAATCCCCAACCACTTGAGCACTATCCCCACCTCCCAGCTCAGCATCCGGCTATGTGCTTCCTCCCCCACCCCTACTTGGTGTCTGGCCATGTACTGCCCTCTGCTCGGCGATCAGCCTCAGGGGGTACTTAGATTAAAAAAGGTTGAAAACCCCTGGCTTAGATGATCCTATGAAAAAGTCCATGCCTCAGATAAATCTATACCCTGGGACATTTATTGGAACAAATATAGTTTTCTAAGCTTCCAAGCATTAAGAGAATGTATGTTTGCAAGTGTATATGCATATTACATAATATAAATCTGTCTCTTTCTACAAGTAAAACTAAGCAATTTATCAAGGGTGGCAAATATCTGGCTGTGTCATGTTGCCTGTGGGGCAAGCAAATATCTGGCTGTGTCACGTTGCCTGGAAGAGCTGGGAATTTAGGGGCAAGGTAAGCAGAGGCAGAGTTGCTGCTGAATTCCATAGTATGGAGCCTTCTTGGGCCCTCATTTTGGCAGTGGTAGGTGAGTGACAGCTGCAATAACCCTTGCAGCTCACTGAAGCCACTTGATTCATTGCCACTACTGCTCATCATGCTGGTAGGGGTGGACCCAAATACAACCCATGAGGATCTCTGTGATGTGGATCCATCTGTGAGGAAGTGGGGGGTCAAACTCATTTGACCCCTTACAGTAGTTCATGCAATACCATATTTAATTTGATTCATTTATTTGCCTTTCAGGTTTATTCATAACAGACGAATATAAGGGGTGTGCAGACTGAACTTCTGAGTTATGAATTTCAGCAGATTCATTCTCAAATGTTTTGGATTCTGGGAGTTTTTTATTTAGAAAGGGATTAAATGAGGCACTTGCTTGGAGTAGGTTAATTGGAAATTTGGGGGGGAAAAAGGGTTTTGGGGAAAAATGTTTGCTTTCTATAGAGAAAAATGAGTTTTGGCCCTAGAAATATTGGGGCATCTTTTCAAAGAAGTTTCAATTCTTACTGGACAATTTTATCAACACCTTCATTAAGAAAAAATATTGAATCTAGGGAACGAAATGGATTAATAGCTGAATGAAAGAATAGGTTTCAGCCTCTTAGATTTGAGCCTGGTTTGGGGGTTTTTTTTAACAGTTTTTGAACTGACGAGCTTGGAAAAATAGGCATAACCCTTTGACTATTTATATCTATCTGTAACTGCTTTGGAGTCATATTAAATCAATAGACTACATATGATTGTAAATGTTGCAGGATCGTGCCTTAACTTTTTAGGTCATGTGCTCATATGATATAAAATGACTTCAATGAAGATATGCTGATTTACACCACCTAAAGATTCGAACTTTACATGTTAATTCCAGTTTCATTCATTTCAACCTAAAACCTGACACAAAACTCCTAACTGAATTCAGCCAATAGATGTCAGTGAAAGGCTACTTAAGCAAAACTGCTCCAGCTCATACCACAGCCTTGTTAAATGGCAGGCTCTTAAGAAAAGCTGTCTCTTACTGTAGATTAGTCAGAATTGCATCTTGGAAACTGTAATGACAGCATGTTATTAATACAGTGCCAGTAATTTGTGGCTATTGTGGTATGGAAGATTCAGTGATCAAGAATGGCAAGGTTAGAAGATACATGATTTTTTTCCAGATTAAACATTTCATAATCAATCTCTCACCTTTCTCTTTAATTTATCCAAATGAATCATGTAGTGTTAGAAAGAGGAAATTAGTGACCATACAGAACCCGCTCTCTCGCTCTTTCCCAGAACTATGCAAATCTCCTGGATGGCCAAAACTGTCTGTTATTTTTAATTGCAACTTTCCTTTGTACTTCAGCTTGTCCTGCCATTCCATTTCCTTATTAATCCTTCATTCAGATATATCATGTAGCTGACAAAAACACGTTGAATGCTATTGATAAAAAACCCCCTTCTGATATGTATTTCAATGTCACCGTTGAACCAATATGCTTCAAAGCATTCCAGGTCACTGTAGTGCAAGGTAAGATATGTTTCATTGTCCAGGATCCTGTTTGTCTCTGATTTTTAAAAAATCCCCAATTTTCAGTTAAAAAATATATATCTCTATATTAGTGGTGTTTCATTTTGATCATGGAAAAATGTAGATTTGGGTTGGGTTTTTTTAACTGAAAATTGGGGATTTAAAAAAAAAATCAGACAAAACCAGGATGCCTGTTCATTATTCTAATAGCCTTAAAATATTAGTAAAAATAAATTAGTATTTACTAAGCATGTCTTTTAGGGAGTTAGAGTGAAGTCACTGCTGAGTGAATGCGTGAGACCCTTTCTACTTCCTGTCTGTTGCATTAAAGTCTTAGGTGTATTTAAGCCCCCCATGAACTCTTTACATCAACTTTATTCTTAAATGGGTAGAATACTGAATTATTATTATATTTATTAAACTGAGTTGCAGCCACCTAATCACTACATGTAGACATATGCATAAGGTACAAACTTCAATTAAATGTTTGTGGACACTGAGCTTTACACTGAATGGAACCTTTGATGGTATTCTCATCAGAGACAAACTGAGAGAGAATGAACATGGGCTAACTGTACTTAGAAATATACTGTCCAGGGAGAGAGTATAGCCATTTGACAATGAGATGTGGGAGAAGCTATCTTTTCTCTGATGTAATAGCTAATCTAATTGATATTAAATCCATGTAATTGTTAATTATCCAGTAGATGACCTCCTGAATGTCTTCCCTGTTTTATAAATGATAATCTCATCTCGAGGTGCAGAGACGCTGTTCACTAAGAAAATACTAACCCAAATTTTCCAAACCCTTTGTGGTAGCCTCAGCATCACTGTTTTTCAACAACCAGCCTTTTCAGCTGAAATCTTCACACCTTCTTCTGGTCCCCACTGCAGCATTCCTCAGGAGACCTTGCAATATGTTGTCTTGGGGAGTTGCAGTAGTTGCTGTAGGTAGTGAGATTTGGCCCACAATCAGAAATCAAAAACAGAAACAGTATCATATGACTTATTTCAGCCATCACAGCTTAACAAAAGCATTCAAATGGTAAATATTTTGCAAAAGGAAAAAAAGATAAGGCTAGCTATATAAATAAGCTGCTGGTTCTAATTTGTTCAATACTTGCTCTTAATTTTGTTCTTCAGGTATTTTTCCTTGGCCACTTTTCAGTTCAAATGATGGACTAGGAGGCACTTGGCTTGCTTAGCTGTGTCATCCAAATGTTTCATGTTACTGCTTAGTATCCAGGTAAGATACCACTGAATAAAATATGAAAACATACAGAATGCTCTCAAGTTTTTCTGGAGACTGCTAAGTGAAGGAGTGAATAACAGTGTGCAAAATATATAGCAGTCTGTTTAAGGCTGGAGTGTGTTCCATCAAGGAGTTTTTCAATTCTGATAGCCAGCTACATGTGTTCTTGTCACTTAATAAAAATCAGAATATTGGATAGTTAAATTTCCAGAGGCGTGCTCAGGGTAAATCAGCTTTATTAATATTCCCGCAACAGTTTTTTTATTCTAAATTTCCTAAAACAAGGTGTGTTTTGCTGCATTGAGTTGCAAATATACTAAAAGCACCAGGTGCAAAATTATGTTCAACAGCCATTCAACATCTATAAGATAATATTACTGGTTTATGAGTAAAGAATTTGGACATTTTAAGGCTCCCATCCTTTTTATGAAAGGAGGAAAGACAGGGAATGGGAATTGATATTTATATTTGTGAAGTTCTTTCTGCATTTGTCCAGGGGTTTATCCCTGCACCTTAGTGGACAAATGATGTGGATGCTAAGGTACACAGTCGACAGCCCAGAGTTATCAAATTCAAGGCTCTAGCAGAAGCGTTCAAGGCACAACCCTGTCAGCTTCCAACAAATCTGTGATATCTGCTAAATACCTTGTCACAACAAGAACATGGTAAGAAAGGAAGGACTACCAACATCTCTTTAACTATATATCATGGCATCTGTACGGGTCTTGGCATCTAGGGGGAACCTAAACTATTAATGCAGAAACCCCTATGTATTACATTAGCTCTCAGTTTCCCTTGTTCCCTTTTCATCTTTTGGCAGCACAGGTTCTATAAAACCAGGCTAGAAACTCCCCTGCCAGCCACTATTCTGATACATATAGCAGAGTCTGTGCTGATAAATTATTATGACAGAGAAAGTATTACTTCATTCATTAGCTCAGTTTTTATGGTTTGTTGGCCATAAAGAGTACTGCCATGAAGAGTACTATCTTTGTCTCCTTCCCATCTACAAGGCTCCTACTGAAGTCCTTATGGTGTAATGAAGGAAAGGTGAACATGGGATCTGTACAAGCATTAATTTAAATGTTTGATCCTCAGTCAATTTAGACTTCAAGCTAGTCTGACGTGGTGGAAATTTCCACTGCATCAGCCATTTTTTAAGCGTTTACAGACTATTTCAACCAGCAATTCCACCAGTGGAAATGTAAAAATTGTACATACCCATAATGAGATACATATGGCAAGCAACAAAATTACCCTAGCTTCTTAAATTCTGGAACCTTTTCAAGAAGAAAACCTTAGCTGATGAGGGAAAATGAATGCTCTACAGCATTTTAGCGTGTGTCCGATAGCTATCTTCAGCAATTACACTGAAGGAAACAAATCCAGCAATAATGTACAGCATCTGTAGAAAATTGAAGCATGCAAGAGGTAGAAAATAAGTACTTGTAAAAATCTAGAACCACATACAGATTTATCCAGCTGAAAATTTAGGGAGAAGGTTAGAAATAGGAAACATTTCCCTAAATCCAGGAAAAATAATATAGAAGGGGAACAAAGTGTCGTGTTTCAGGGCGTAAGGATGTTGGTTATAGGGGTCAGAAATGAATATTTTTTTCCCTCTGATACATACAGTAGTACACACAAGCTTGGTGCACAATGTGGGCTTTTTTAATCTGCTGAAGCATCAGGTATCTGTATCTAGGTTAGTGGAAAGTAGCAAACTACTGAAGAAATATACTTGAGTTAGTTATAGCAAATGCTATATTACTACTTTCCTGTCAATGTGCATGGTATAGGTTTAATTAATATGACTGTAATATGATTTTGGGAGGATGTTTTCTTTTATAATGGCTACAGTTCATGTAAGTTTTGATCAGGGCTTGAATTAAAAAACACTTAAGTGTATCTATTCTTCCCATTTACAGCATATATTTAAATAAATTAATTAACTGTAAGAAGGGGAATTGCCTCTCTTGTTATTTCTCTCTCAGTATGAGCCCAGATTTTGATTACTGTGTAGAAATTTGTCTCTTCACTTTTTATGTTACTGCTTAGGGACAGCTAAACCAGAACTATGATGGAATAGTTCATAGTGCTTCAAAAATCCCAACTGGAAGTATAGCTGTTTGCTATAGAGGTATCTTTCATCACTATTTCAGAACAGAGAGGTTTTGAAAGACTAATAAGTGATTCAAAGGCAAACAACTCCATGAGGCCTAATTTACAGCTAAATCTAACAGAACAAGTATGAAAACTGATGCTAATTGCACATTTTATGAATTATTAAAATGCAACTAATGAATATTCAGAAATATGGCAATCAACAAACCAGTAAACTATTGTTATGAAAATCTTCCAGTACTGAGATGGAAAAAATGAATAATGGAGAAGAAAATGTGAAATAATTTCCAACTATTAGACTCGGGACAGAAGTTACACATAAATCGGTTTAAGTGAGCAGAAACTGGTTTAAACCAATAACAGAACACAAGTTCAGTGCACACAAACCAGTTTCAACATGGCTAAACTGGTTTGAGATAAACCTGATTGAATGTGGTATCAGACTTAACTGATTTGCATCAAATCAGTTTATGGAACTGCTGTCCCAGACCCTTTCCTGGTTTAAGTTAAACCAGAGTCCCCCAGCATCCCAGTATGCTCTGCAGCTTTGGGCTGGGCTGTAGTCTCTGCTGTAGTGGAGCAGGGCTGGCCTTACCCTTCTACTCCCTAGGCAGAGCAGAGGCAGGAGTCTGGCCAGACACCAGGCAAAGGGGGCAGGAAAGAGGTTTATTTCCCCGCTTCCTCCCATTTCCCACCAGCACAGACCCCAGCTGGGGTCTGCTAGGCAGGGGTGCAGGAGCCCCTCCCAGACATTTCTCCATTCACTGCTCCAGTGGTGGGGTGTGGCCAACCCTGGCAGCAGCAAACAGACATAGGGGTTTAAATCCCCCCACCATTCCCTGTCCAGTGGCACAAACCCCAGCCAGGGTCTGCTTGGTCAGGGCACAGCAGCCTGTGTCAGGGTCCCCCCACCCCTCACTGCTGCAGGGGTTGGGGCATGGCCAGATGCTGGCTGGCAAGGCCCCCTGAAGCAAAGAGGGCAGGGAGGGAATTTATTCCCTCCACCACTCCCCGTGCCCCTGGGACACTGCATCCAGGCTCTACTAGCCCTTACCGCTGCCTTCACCAATCACTCCCTGCATGGGGTGAACAATGGAATAAGACCCTTCACTTAAGGGGGCCATGCCTCTGGCCATGCCCCTATCCATGCTGCTGAAGTGGCAAGGGGTGGAGTGACTTTGACAGGACAGCAGCCCCTGTCACAATGTCCCAGGAGCACAAGTCTCTTCCTGGTAGGGGTGCTGCACTTCAAGTGGGACTAGAGCAGGCAGAGATGCCACAGCCTGTGCAGAGCAAGGATTTTGGGCTATGGCCACTCCTTCAAGCCCTGGTGCTTCTGCTTGTCCTGCACAGCCTGCACCCCCCGCCCCCCTTCACCACCAGAAAGAGGCTTGCACTCCCAGGACACCATGACAGGGGCTGCTGCACAGTTAGGGCCTCTCCCCCTCACTGCTCCAGTGGCAGGCATGGGGGTGTGGCCAGAGGCTGGCTGGTATGGCCCCCTTAGGTGAAGGGGGCAAGGAGGTGGCTTATTCTCCCCTCCCTCTGCACCTGGGGAAGAGGGCAGGGAGGGGGCTTATTCTGTCGCTCACCCCACACAAGGACCGATCAGCAGTAGTGGAAGCTGGAGCTAGCAGACCCCGGCTGTGGTCCCCCAGAGACAGAGTGGGTAGAAGGGGGAATAAACCCCCTCTCTTCCCCCTTTGCCTCAGTATCTGGCCATGCTCCCACCCCTGCCACTGCAGCAATGAGGGGGGATTGCCAGGCAGACCCCAGCTTGGGTCTGTGCTGGTGTGATGGGGGGGGGGGCAGGAATTAAACCCTCTCCCTGGCCAGTTCACTTGAGGCTATTGCTGTGGCTGGCCACAACCCCCCAGCATAGCTTCCCTGCAGGTGATGTGATGGCATGCTCTAGCACCCTCCAGCTTCTGGCCTGAGCCACTGCAGGCATGTGCCTGCATTTCATAAGCCAAAAATAAATTTCTATGCACTTGCAAATGGGTTCAGGCTAGATTAACCTGCAAAGAGTGAATCAATTCAGGCTCCAGTCTTTTGAATGTCTGTCCCTAGACTTATTGTCTCGGCCCAAGGTTTTTTGTTTGTTTTGTTTTTTTAAATGAATGTGTTTGGGAAGATCATATGTCTTTTAAATAAAACCTCACATGAAAATTTGACACCATGTCAGTAGTGTAACTAGGATGGGGTGAGAGGAGCACCCACTCTGGGTGCCAAATTAGAGGGGCACTGAAACCATATCTGCCTGAGACCCTATGCAGCATGCCTGAGGAGCCACCCCTGAAGCAGCCACAGCAAAGCAGTGTGCAAGGACCTTGCCCCTCCCACACGGCACAGCATCAGGTTTAATGGGGGCTATTGGCCGTGAGGCAGCCCTTTGTGTGCCAAGAGCTGCCCACCCCTAAATATCACTGTAGGCTATGGAGAGCTGGGAGCCATCTACGGAGCAGCCAAGTGCCCCTCCATTTATGGCAACTGTAGGAAAAGCAGGCTATGTATGGGGAGCCAGAAGCAATCCTTGTAGCAGGAAGCATGTGCAGAGTTCTCCCCCCCCTGCCAGCTACTGCAGCAGGAGGTTGCCTTTGGAGAACCAGGAACTTTCTGGGAGGCAGATGGCATGCTGGTAGCTGATCCAGCCCCACCCTAACACAGCACCAGTCACACAGGGGCAGGGAGCTGCAACCCCACAACTCCAGATTGCAGTAGCACCTACAAGGCAGGGAGCTATGGCCACGCCCCAGCAGTTGCACAGCACCAGATGGCAAGGGCAGGGAGCTGGCCCCACTGCATTTACAGCTCCTGTGTAGAGAACCAGCCCCGAGGCAGCAGCTCCAGGGCAATAGCACCAACAAGTTCTTGGAAGAGTTTAGTTGTTTTGCTGTCAAAGGTTCATGAATATTGTAGTCCTTGAGTAGAGAGAGGTAGTTATCTTTGTTAGTCTGAAGTCTGGCAGAAAGCAGGGTAGATTTGCATCTTATAGACTAACTACATAGAGAATATAAGCTTCCATGAATTTACTTCATCAGATTCTGTGAAAGGACAACTAAGTTGTGCATAGAACCGAGCGAGTCATTTGAATAGAAAATGAATAGACATGGCAATGGGGGAGCAGTGTTGGGAGAGGCATACAAGCAAACAACAGATAGGAACAAAGGAGTCACAAAAACTAACCCAGGTGATGGAATAAGAATTCATGGCCCACATTTAAACCATACTTAACACAGTCCATTTCTAGATGATTTCTTGTTCCTCAATTTCCGGTTCAGACTGTTTTTTAAAGTGTTTCTGCCTAAGGACAACTGCATGAGGACAACTGCCCTGGGCTGCCTTGATGGAGTATCCAGGGAAGTTAAAGTATTCTGCCACAGGCCTTCATATCTTTCCACAGTTATTGTCAGATCAGTGTTCATTCATTCTTACTTGTAGGGATTGTCTTGTCTGGGCAAGGTAGACAGCAGAAGTGCATTTTAAGCAGGTGGATGGTGTGTATGGCATTGGTGAGGCTGCAGATGAAGGAACCTCAGATGTTGTACTCCTTGTTATTCTGTCCAGTGATAATGAGGTCATTTCCTGAATATTATGTCATTGTCTGATGCTGTCAGCATAGTTGTTCTCAGGCAGCAACATTTTAAAAAACAGTTTGAAAGGGAAATTATGGAACACAAAATTGTTCACAAACTTAATTGTGGTAAGTATAGTGCAACAATTGAGGCATCAGGGGTAGCTGTGATCAGGGATGTCCCTGTGGGGGGGCAAATTGGGGTGACCGCCCCAGGCCCCGTGCTTTGGGCAGCCCTGTGGAGCCAGGCAGAGTGGTGGCTCTATGTCCAGCCACTCACTACTTCCCCCCCTCCCCTTGCTGACGCGGCCACTGCCGATGATGGTGGCAGCTTCTTCGGGTCTGGGATTGGAGCAGGGATGGGGCCCCATATGGGCTGATTTGCCCTGAGCCCCGCACCCTGCTTGGGTCACCTCTGGCTGTGATATCCCTTAGTGATTGCCTTGACCATGCCTGGCTCTTGCCCTCACCCTGGATCTTCACCTACCACATCTTGTTGTAAAACTTGATGAGGGAAGGCTGTCCTCAGTGACTGGTGAGACTGCGGTGTTCTCTCTCTCTCTTTGTCCTCACTCTCTTAGATCCCACGTGACTTCAGTGCTAAATTTGTGACCTCCTTCCACTTCTACAGCCATGACCATGCCTTGTATATGTTACTCTGTACACTGTTCTGTCCTTTGTAGAGGCCTCAGCCTTCTTGGCTTTAGTCTCCCTTTCCTTTGGCTACAG
>NW_017728907.1:9825079-9829311 GCF_001723895.1 Crocodylus porosus
ATCCCCACTGCCATTTTGAAATATGGGGATACTGAATACACATGTTGTGGAGGCTGCTGGATGCACGTCAGAGCAGATGTCTGACACGTGTATAGGTGTCCCAAGTGTCCTAAATCATATTATTCTAAGCATGCCCAAGAAAGAGAAGATATTTGGCATTTCTGATTCCTGCCGTGGTCTCTGTAAGGTCTCTATTAGAATTTTATAAATCAGAGGGGAAAAATGGTATGAGGAACAGTTACACTTATTTTTTTAAAGAATAATGACTTTTACCTGATCTTTTCTAAATAGGTTTTACAGATAAATTATTAGACAGGGCACATAATTTAGAATTTAAATAAATCAGCTTTCTAGATTGTATTTTTCTATTGATTGTTGTAAATGTTTTCAGGGATTTATTACAGTGATGAGGAAAATTCAAATGGATTTAAAAAATGTAATTTGATCAACAAGAGCTATGTAATCAATGAATTAGCATATTATAAAGATATATAAAGAAAAATAAAAGAATGTCTTGTGAACTGATATAGAAAACAAAGCAAGAAACTGAAAGATCCTATTTAGTCTCTTTATAGAAAATGTTTTAAATAATGTAGTGATACTTTCTCCTATTAGAAAATCAGTTTCTTCCTGAGTGTCTTAAATATGTATGCCTGGAAATTAGGTTACATCTCAGCATTATAAGATGAAAATCTTGGCACCCATCACCCCAGTGATTTCAGTGAGGCAACTTGATAAGGTGCTAGTTAAGTGTGGCAGAATCATAGTATGGCCTTCTGTTTTCATCCTGATAAACTGTCCTTACCAGAGAGGACTGATTAACAGTAGAATAAAGGTCATATGATTAGGCTCCATGTAGGATGACTGTAATTACTGCCTTATATCACCATGTATGTATGCTTGAAAATAACTTACATTAAATGCTTCCTGGAGATATATCCAGCACAGGTTAGGAACAGGGCTATGTACACAATTTTCTTACTGCATTTTGCCAGGACTGTAATAACAACAAAATCAATAGAACATCCAAAACAGATTGTGGTCAATCACATTATTTCAGTGACCTAATTTCACTGTGCATTTGAGTGTTTCTTTATGTGACAACATTAATTTAGAAATTGGGCAGGAAATGAAGTTGGTTAGATTATAATTGGATTTTTTACATTATTGGAGTTTTCTTACAGTTTTACCTGCAAAGTCCGAATGTATACTGAATTTGATCTCCTCCAGTCTGTTACAGACATACATGTACAGTTTGACAGACTGATGCAAATGCTACATGATGCTCGTGTCCCCTCAGTTTGATTTACTAATTAAAACAGTAAAGCACACCATTGGGCTACTCATAAAGGATCCAGTAAAGGACCTGATTACAGGACATACACTTCATATTTTTTTCTGTTTGTAGTGAGGTTACATTGAAAGAAAAATAGCTAAAAACCTACCCAACAAGAAAGGGACTATGCTATAGTTCCTCTGAAATGAGTTTTAGTAGTGTACTTTTAGTGTAATGTAACGGTTGTGCAGAGAATTCTTAATTATAATTGGTCTTTAGGTAACCTGCAAGACACCATATGTAAAGGGACTGGACCTTTAGAAACTGATGTAGCAGAAAGAAGCCTGTAACTTGAGGTTATGTGAGTATTAATTAAAGCTTTTTGCCACTTGGTGGTTATTGTGCAGATTATGTGAAAAGGAAGCTGTTATATCACAAAAATTATCAGCAAAAAGGTCACACTCCTTGGAGATTTTAGAAAAGAAGCCAAGTACAGTATGGGCTATGGGAGATATAATTCCATCTAGTTCAAAAGTGATGATAAATGTCTGTGGAATTTCATCTGTGTTAAGTAAAAAAACTTTATTAGTCATGTCTACCTATCCTAGAACTTTCTCTCCAGCTCTAAGAGCACTTCGAATAAAGTAATTCAAAGAAAACCTCAAAGTAAACCATCAAACATCTCATATTGTTAAAATGAAATTATTGTATGTTATGACACTTTTAAACATGAAAGGCCAGTTCTACTGTCTTCAGTTGAGCTATGACAACCTACATAAATTCAGGTTGCAGTGTTTCAGTTTAATTCATGAATACTGCAAGCTAACCAGAAAAGTGCAGTTTACATGGTGCACATGAGTTGTACCTAACTAGAATGGAAGCTCATTGAGAAACACTGTAGGAAGCTATCTCAGAGGGATCTAGCTCTACAAGAAATTGTCTCTCTAATCATATTTCCTCCAAGAACAAATTGGGGGGGAGTGTGCATATGAAGTATAGGGTGATGACCAATAGAAGGGTACAGCAAACCCCATACTTTGTGCCCGAAGAGGTCTATTTGCCAATGGGTGGAAGGGGTCATATCATAGTTTTTCATTGTCCCAGTTTTGTCTCATGATTCTAGTAGTCAATAATCCCTGAATTCAAGAGTGTGTGGATTCTATCATAACAACTGAGTAAGTGAAGCCAATTTATTTTGTTGCTTACTTTTCTCTTGTATTTAACAAACTTAGGGTCATTTAATGAATTTCCTTGATCCACCCATTTAACTCAAACTCAACCCCCGCAAACAGTAAGTTCAAGCCCTTACTGTTCACTCATTGGCAGCCATTGGTCTCGGGAGACCAGGAGGATTGCACACTTGGTAGGTTACCAGGTACTACCACAGCTTCTTGAGTGGCTGAGGAGTCCGATGTGCAACAGGCAGACCCTCTGGCAAGCTGACATACAAACTCAGTTGAGCTTGCACTGGCCTGCTGAGTACCATTTTGTTTTGCCTGTCTCTGACTCCTCTTCTCTAGCTCATCACTAACTCGCTCCATCTCAAACTGATGTAGACCCTGCTTCATGGTGACTTTCCACTTGCAGTGGTCTGAAGCAATTAATTCCCAGCATTAATGTCCAGCTCATAAAGGATTTTCTTGCAGACATCAACAAAACAGAGTTTGGGCCATCCAAGTTGATTTTTGCCAGTGGCCAGCTCACCACAGAGTATGTTCTTGGGGATTAAGCCATGGCTCATACGATTCACATGTCCTAACTAACAAAGGCATCTCTGTCTCAGGAGCACAAACATACTGTGTATCCTGGCCCATTCCAGAACAGCAGAGTTGGACATTTTGTCATGCCGTGTTACGCCCAGGATACAGCAGAGACATTGAAGATAGAAACTGGTTCATTTTCCTTCTTCCTTGGCATAAGGAATCCATGTTTCACAGATGTACAATACACACCTAACTATGTAAGTGCTGTAGATGGACTTCTTCGTGGACAGAGTGAGCAATCTGTTTTTCCAAACTCTCTTCTGAAGTTTAGCCATGACGTTGCTTGCCTTTCCAAAGTAAGCATTCGTTTTGACTTCCAAACAAAGATGTTATGTGACAGTGGAGACCAAGCAAGAGAATTTTTCAGCCACTTCCAGGCTTTCATCATTTATTCCAACTTCAGGAGGGTGGCTAACTTGTTGACCCATGACTACTATTTTCTTCACGCTAATGATCAGGCTGAAATCATCACAAGCATGAGAAAGGCAGTCCGTGAGACTTTGCAGTCCTGCTTCTGAATGGCTAACAATTGCTGCATCATCAGCAAAGAGCATTTAATGGACAAGAACTTCTCAAGTTTTTGTTTTCATTTTTGAGATGAGCAAGGTTAGAGAATTTCTCATCAGATCTGGTCAGAAGGTATACTCTTTCTGAACATCCACTGAACGCATATTTGAATAGGACAACAAAGAAAATCTCCAAAAGTGTCAGAGCTAGGGCATAGCTTTGTTAGACATCACTGTTGATTTCACGCATGCCAATGTAGAAGGACTTGATGATGGTCAGGGGCTTAGGAGGGCAGCCAATCTTCTTCAGGATTTGAAGCAAACCATCTCTGCTGAAAAGCTTTGGTGAGATCAACAAATGCTATGTACAGCGATTTCCTTTGTTCAAGGCACTTTTCTTATAGCTGTCTCAAGAAGAATATCATAACCATCATGGATCTATCTGATCTGAAACCTCACTGAGACTCAGGGTAGTCTGTCTGCTAGGGTCTGCAGTGTTAACAGAACAACTTTGGCAAACAGCTTCCCAATGATGCAAAGTAAGGATATACCACATTTGTTATTGCGGTCACTCATATCACCTTTGTTTTGTACAGAGTGACTATGCATACATCCTTCATGTCTTGAGTAACTTCACCTCTCCAACACATACATATTAGTTTGTGCAGGTGGAAGAGGAGGACTGAT
>NW_017728907.1:9829322-9835306 GCF_001723895.1 Crocodylus porosus
GGGTCGTTTGACCCCAGTACTCTTTCCTGCCATGGCAGGGGGTTGGACTTGATGATCTGCTCAGGTCCCTTCCAACCCTACTAACTATGAAACTATGAGTGTCAGGCTTGCTGCATACCCTTGTTGTCTCTGACATTCCCAAACAGACAAGGCGAAACACTTTTGTTGCAAATGACAGTCTTTTGCTTCCTCAGTAATAAGGAAGGAAGACAAAGGGGAAAATGTAAATGTGGGCATGACAGATTAGTGCTTTATTGATTATCATTGTTATTTACTTTCCATCTTTCAGAAAGTTGGCCTAATGTAGTAATATTCAATAATAAACATTTAAATATGAAACCTGGTTTTTGTTCTGGCTTTCTTCACAGTCTTGAATCCTGAAAGGGAATCAATGTACAATCAAGAGCTTTGTTTGAAGAGCAAATAAAACAGGCCATCTTCTTGTGACTGCTTAATCTGATCTCCTTCATAATACAGCTGCAGAATTCACCCAGGGTTTACTATACCGAAGTTGTAATTAGCCAAACTAGAGCATATGTATTAGAAATATACAGTGCACTCCTTTTAGGGAAAAGCCTAGGGATTGGAAAAAGGCTATGCATTTATCTTAACTCAATGAAGACAATACTCATCACACTGTAGGGACACCCTGATAGTCCTTTCCCACTTCATTAATGCTTTGACTCCTGATCTGTTGGTCTTTGACCACTGCTTATGCGTTCATGACCAGAGAAGTGCTTTACCCAGATAGTTCTGGCTCCTGAGTGTGACCTGAGCGTGAGCTCTTGCCTGTTCTAGGATAAAAGCAGACAGAGAAGTGTAACTCCTAATGCACACTTAGATGTCCATGGTGCTGGTTCTTCCTCCCCAGGTGCAGCACCTTGCACTTGTCAGTGTTGAATCCTATCCTAATGTCTATCAGATTAGGGTGCAAACATCCCCTTCCAATCAGCAGGCTAGGGTCACCCTAACTCCCATCATTCTTCAGCTTCCCCCAGTTAGGTCTATGAGCACACAGTACATGCATTTTCACTGACTGAGGAAGGAACAGGTAAAAGGAATTCTAAATCCAACATCTCAACAGGACTGTCAACATCTTGGGAAAGGAACTGTCCTGTGTTTATACATATCACTTCTGCTGCAAAACCCCTACCCTTGGCTCCAAGGACCATGTGAGCTGACATGGAGCCATGTTGGCTCAAGTGGGCTTGTCAGGTGACCTAACAATCTGTGTTGTCATGGGGTGTGGGTTGTGAGGGAGATGAATGCATCTCAGAGCATAAGATGGGTGTTGGGGGGGAAAGGATGAGAGAATCTCCCCCTGTTCACATGATGGTTAGGGTTGATGGGCACTGAGACTCCTCCCATCAGCTTACGCCAGTTGGTTCCTGGGTCTGGTGGCAGGGGCAGGGACTGTGAGATGGCACCCATGTATTCACCCAGCTGGCAGCCCTACCCCAATAAACCTCCCTGATGTCTCTCCCCCTTTTCCCACACCTTGGGTACCAGATCACAGAGGGCATGAAGCCCACCTTGTTGGGTGACCTGGCCCAGCACTGCTGGGTTTTGAATGGTGTTCTTTCAAACCCAGGGGCTCTGAGAGAGGTTGTCAGGGGGTCCACAGAAACTGGAGGTAACAGTGGAGGGTGCTGGAAGGTAGTGTGCAGCCATGGCCAGGCCAGGCCAGCTGGCTCTGTGTCAGCTTGCATGGTCCTTGGAGCCAAGGCGCCGAGGGTAATGGTTCTGCAGAAGTGATATAAAAGGGTTCCCTGACTTTAGGAAGTCTGAAACTAGACCTAGGGGTCACAGAATGAAATGAGGAGTCTAAATTTAAAACTAGCTAGGGCTGCCAACTCTGAATCTATCCCAGGAGATGTCATCACTAATGACATGAATGATTTTACATCAGGAAGGCAAATGCACATGACTATTACCTTTTAAAAACCCACTGGACAACTGCATACGTCACATTCAATACTTAATATTTATTTTAATGAATGCCCTATCATTTATCTCCGGGGTGACTCTCAGCAGTCTCCTGGAAGTTTATCTCTAATTCCTGCAACTCTGGAGTGTTGGCAACCCTAAAACTAGCAAGAGGAAGGGGTTTTTTTTCACCCAGTGCGTGATTAAGGGGGGACTCTGGGCTGAAGGCAGGAGGCCCTGGCGCTGTTGGGAGAAACCCCCACAGGGGTGTGTGAAGCCTGCCCCTCTCCCACCCCCGGGCTCCTGCAGCTGAATCCTACCCAAGGCCCCACAGCACAGCTGTCTCCCAGCCCCCTGCTGCGGGGGCACTGCGCCTTTGCCCTACCCCTCGGGCACCTCCATCTCGGATCCCCCCAGCAGGAGAACCCACAGCGCCAACCCTCGTGGTACGGACCAGGGTCCCGCACAACCCGTCCAACAGGCACCCACCACGCCGCGCCCCCAGGGTGGGGCGGAGCTAGCTCCTCCCCCCGCGCGTCCTCGCTCGCTGTCAGAGAGGCTTTTTGACCGCTCCCGGGCACCGTAGCAGGGGGCTGGGTGGTGTGGGAAGGAGACGTGTGTTCAGGACGGAACCCGGAAGCGGCATGGCGGCGCAGGTGGTGGCGTCCGACTGGGGCTCCCCGGGGCCTGGGCAGCTGCCGCCGCCGGGTGGCGGGCCCGACTGGGGTGAGAGCAGCCGCGCCGGGGGAGGGAAATGGGGGCGGCTCTGGGCAGGCCGGGCTGAAGGGGCCCCGCGGGCACGTCGAGTCCGGATCCCCGCGCCCCGGCGGCCGCTGACGTAAGGCGGGACATCACAGCCGGAGCCGCCGCCACCGGGGAAGCGGGGGAGGCTGCTCTGTGCGGTCCAGGGGTCCCGAGGGCAGGACAGCTTCCCCCCTGTCCCCGCCCCAGTCTGCACCAGTCTGAGCAGGGGGCAGAACTTCCTCGCCCCAGTGTGGAGATGGGAGACAGTGGGGGGCGGGAGGGACCCTCAGGAGGTCGGCTAGTGCAGCGGTTCTCAACCTTTCTTGTACCAGGACCCATTTGTAAACATCGATGGCCAGTCCCGGCGCAGTGCCCCTCACTCCCGCCGCGCTGGCCCCGCCCCGCCCCCCAGTGTGTGGGTCCGCGGGTGGGTGTATCTGGGGCATGCAGGGGTCCCAAGCAGCTCCTTGGAGGCTGGAGCTCTGCCAGCCTGCAAGGGAACAGCCATGGTTTCCCATATTTTTCTCCTTTAAAAGAAAATCCATTTTTAAAGTTTGTTCATGACCCTTTCGTATATTCTTGCAACCCACTTTGGGTCATGACTCACAGGTTGAGAAACACTGATCTAGTGCATCCCCCTGCTCAAAGCAGGACCAACCCCAACTAGATCATTCTAGCCAGGGCTTTGTCAAGTTGGCCCTTAACCTCCAAGGATGGAGATGCCACCACCTCTCTGGGCAGCTTGTTCCAGAGCTTCACCACCCTCCTACTGAGAGAGTTTTTTCAAATATTCCAGGGTAGAGGAGCAAGCCCCTCTAGCCAGGAACCTCCAGCTTCAAGTCCCAGCAGGAGTATTGGCACAGCCCCGCCAAAATCCCCAGCCTGGGCTGCAACCAACACTCGGTGCCTCTGAGGAAAACTTTAAAAAAACCCATGACTCATGTATCAGCGTGGGGAGTGAGGAGGAATTACCTCCGAGCCCCAGGAGGCAATCAGTGTTGGAGAGGCTGGGCTTGATACTGGCATGATTCCTTCTGGCTTTGGCCTGTTTGAGTTGAGGCAGAGGAGGCATCTTGCAGGTAAATGGGTGAGAGCGTAAGGGAAAGAGTCTAGGATGCTGAAGCAGGTGTGAGTGGGTTCCTGTGAGGGCACTGATGGGGAGGAGAAAAGGGAGGGAAGGTAGTTGAAGGACAGCTGTGGGAAGGAGCAGTGGGCAGACTACAGGAATGTTGGCTGTGGTAGGATATAGGGAAAGGGGAAGGAAGTTTTCTGGGGTGCTGCTCTTGTGTGATTAAGCCACCGTCCTGCTGCAGGGTTTGAGCCTTGTAGAGCAGTCTGGATTATATTCCAGGTCCTAATAAAATTTCTATTAAAGTGCTAGGAGAGGGATCTGGCTTGAGGACTGGGTGGCGGGGCGTGAGGGTGCTCAACTCTTCTTTGGTGCCTTTGACTACCCCAAACATAACTTGTAGCATAAAGTATTTTCCCTTTTTGTTTGTATTGCCTTTAGAATCTATCCTCTTCGATGAATTCAGTGACCTTGCAGATGTGGCAGATTTGCAGCTGGATATGGAGAATGAGCCTTATGTGAGTAGCCAGAGGAGAAGCATCATGGGCTGAAGTCCCACAAATCCTTGTAACATTTACTGTCACAGCCACTAAGAAATCATTGGAGAATATGGCCTGTTTTTATATGTGCACTTGGTAGCCTCAGTTTGTTGCTTCTGATTAACCCAAGGAGTAATCAAAAGGCCGTGTTGGGTAATAGCCCTTTTGAAAGGCAAAATGCTACTCTAAGTTGGTGAAATGAAGCATAAAAATAGAAAACGATGCTAAAGAAACTATTATACAGGCACCCCTAACTGCCTTTTGGGTGAATGTATTCCAGCATACTTGATTACAAGTATGAGCCTGAAAAAAGACTTACCTAGATTATATGTTTATCCCAGTCTAAACAATTCTCATAAAGGGCTGACAGTGCTGCTTTATTAGCATCCCTAAAACAGGCTACCTGACTATAAGAAGTCTTGCAAATGAGGTTACTTAGTTGGTGTCGCTTTTGCCCATGTGGCAGCACTGAGCTGCTTTCATAAATACACAGGGCTGTCAGTGCTGCAGTGTTGTCAGTTTTGGGGGATGCTTAGCTCCTCACCATTTTAGGTCTTTTCTTTGCAGCCCTGAAACTGTGTAGCTACCCTCATTGTCGAGGCCTCTAATGGAGAGGGATAGTTAGAGGTAGGTTGCAGAAGACGAGGCAGGGTGGCACCATAGGGACTGAGTTAGTCTCCAAGATGGTACCCCGTCATGAAACTGACTTGTCTCTCCCCCATAATCTCCTTTGCATGCTTTAGCCTCTGAAGAAACCTAATTTTTGTTACCATATACATAATTGCAAAATTGATTTTATGCTGTTAAGTGAATCTCATTTGATCAGTATACATACATCCAGTATACTATATTTCCCAGGTACGATAACAAATGGAGAGCTGCCCCCAACAGGTAAAGTGGGAGAGGCCTGGTATAATTGGAAATGAATGGGCAAAACTTTATATTTTTATGAATTTGGGAATCATGGCAAAGTTCCAGCTGACTAGAAGAAAACTTGTGTTGCACTAATACTAAAAAAAAAGTAAATGGGGAGGTTCAGTAATTACAGGCTGCACAGTCTGACATTAATTCTGGACAAAGTTCTAGAGTGATTCATAGAGTCAGTAGGCATGTCTACACATGTATTTATAGTTTCATAATTTGTAGGGTCGGAAGGGATTGAGCAGATCATCGAGTCCAACCCCCTGCCGTGGCAGGAAAGATTACTGGGGTCAAACGACCCCAGCAAGGTGTTCATCTAGCCTCCTCTTAAAGACTCCCAGGATAGGAGCCAGCACCACTTCTCTTGGAAGTTGGTTCCGGATCCTAGCCGCCCTCACCGTGAAGTAGCGCCTCCTGAGATTTAGCCTGAATCTACCCTCTGCCATCTTGTGACCGTTATTCCTAGTCACTCCTGGTGGTGCTTGGGGGAACAGTGACTCCCCCAGTGCCTGCTGGTCCCCTCTTTTACAAACTAGTCAGGCCACTAGATCCCCCCTCAGCCTTCTCTTGTGGAAGCTGAACAGGTTCAGGTCCCATAGTCTCTCCTCGTATGGCCTGCCAGCTGCCCCCTCATCATGCGAGCGGCCCTCCTCTGAACCCTCTCTATGTTGTCCTCATCCCTCTTGAAGTGCGGCACCCGGAACTGGACTCAGTACTCCAGCTGCAGCCTGACCAGTGCTACATAGAGTGGGAGGATCACCTCCTTGGACCTGCTTGAGATGCAT
>NW_017728907.1:9835896-9860142 GCF_001723895.1 Crocodylus porosus
GTGACCTGGTCGTAGAAGGCCACCAGGTTGGTCTGACAGGACCTGCCTCTAATGAACCTGTGTTGGTTGCCCCTAAGCATAATCTCCCCTGCTGGTCCCTTGTAGACATGCGCCAGGATAATTCTCCCAAAAAGCTTCCCCAGGATTGAGATAAGACTAACTGGCCTATAGTTCCCCGGGTCCTCCTTCCTCCCTTTTTTGAAGATGGGAACCACGTAGGCCCTCTTCCAGTCCTCTGGCACCACACCAGAGCACCACAAGTGCTCGTACAGCCATGCCATTGGTCCTGCAATGACCTCAGCCAATTCCCTCAGTACTCTAGGGTGGAGATCGTCTGGACCAGCTGATCTGAATACATCCAGTCCCTCCAGAAGTTCCCTGACTAGTTCCTCACTAACCCTTGGCCTAGGTGTGCCTCCTCTGGGGTGTGCGGGGGGCCCAGAGTTGGGGTAGCTGTTCCGGTCCCTACTCAGGAAAATGGAGGCAAAGAAATCGTTAAATATGTTAGCTTTGTCATCTGATGTGACAACCAAATTTCCTAGTGTGTCCTGCAGGGGCCTCACGTTACCCGGAACCTTCTTTTTGCCCCCTATATATTTAAAAAAGGACTTCTTGTCCTTGATCCGGGTAGCTAGTCCCAGTTCCATCTCTGCCTTGCCCTTCCTTTAGGAGAAAGGTGGAGCCCATCCCATCCGAGCATGTCTCTTGTTGTGATGTGCGGGTTGTTGTCAAGGAAACCAAAGCCTGCCTCGAGACACCATTCCCAAAGTCACCAGTTGGTTTCTGCGATGCACGTGTGCCTAAACTTAATGTGCCTTTGCTTAAGGCGCATAAGGCGATTCAGGCGCATGTCTATACATGGACCCACTAATGTGCATTAAGATCATTACATTTGGGCATAAAAAGCTAGGTCACATTAGCTCACATGCAAACATACTAATGCGCATTAATGCAGTATGTGTCTACTAACACACACCACATTAATGTGCATTAGCACATCTACACATCCACTAATGTGACTTAGTTATTTGCTCCTAATTTGATACCTGCTTTATGATAAATAATCAGCCATTGGTATTGACCAAGGAAATCTTTATCAGTGCATGCCCAAGTTATATCCACATAATGGGCCCTGCCCTAGAGTTGCTACCCTTTTTGACATTCTTGGGGTTTACCTCACTTCTGACACAACCATCCTGTATATTTTGGGTGTTCATGGTCTTCAGAAATTCTCTTAGGAACATGTGATGCTTTTAAATATTTTGCTTTGTATTTATTGGAATAATTTTGCTCCTTGGCTGAGACTGGAGAATTCCACTCCTTTTAGGAGGAGGAGAATTCATAAAATAGAGGGGGTTTTTGTACAGGGAGCCAAAACCTCCTGTTGACTCATTTATGAAAGTCTCTCCTTGTGCCATTTGCATAGAGTCAAAGTATCTTTGGAAAAGGAAGTTGGATGCCCTCCCTCTGGGAATTGAAGGTATCTGTTTATTTAACTGTTGTGTGCCTAATAGAGAGAGCATTGGTTTATCACTTTGTAGATTTGGGGTCTATTACTAGCTCTGTAATCCATCTTGCTAATGTCCTTCACCAAATCGTGTTGCATCCCCAGGTCTCAATTTCTCCCATCTGTAAAATGGCGCTAATAATCTTGACATCTCAAGGCTGGAATGTATTGATGTGAAATCAGGTATTATAAAGACAAAAAAATGCAGAAAATCATCATCTCAAATAATGACTGAGACCTGTAGTTTGCTACTGCATTATAAATAATAGTTGGAAAAATAATTACTCAGGTAACACCCCTTCTCCCCCTGCTTATCCAGTTGCTGATTAAGACTGACCTAAAAGCCATAGTCTCTTTCTGCATCTATGACTTACATCATTATTGTTATAGAAAACTTGCCTTATATGCTTCTGAGAGTTTAGCTGTGAACACTGGTTTCACTATACCATAAGGTACAAATGGTGCCTTAGAATTCCTTTCTGTTATTTTGTTCTATAATTAGCTGAGCATAATGCATGCTGGTTATAATATATATCCTCAGTTCTTCCTTCTCTGAAATCTAATTATGCTGAACTGTCATTTCAGAAAAATTGTCTGTATAACCTTGATTTTGATCTGGATTTGATGTCTTGTGACCCAGACCTCTGGGATACTACAAACCAGACTTTTTCAGGTAATACATACGAGCTATGACTTTCTAGTCACAGGTGTCATAAGTTTGGGGATACCAGCGGAACTGTTTACTAGAATACCTGAGCAGATCAAAGCTCAGAAAAAACCTTCTAGGATCCATTAGGGCAGTGGACCAAACTGTCTAGGGTAGCTGTGGAATCTCTTTCATTGGAGATTTTCAAGAAGCTGAATGGCATCTGTCTAGGATGGTTCAGGAACAGTGCATCCGGTATCTGTTCAGGGGGCTGGATTAGATGATCTTCAAGGTCCTATGTATGCTATGATTTTTGCAACCAGAAATTGCTTCATTGATGTTTTTTTCTCCTTTGGGTAGAACATTAGGTACTTTTTTTACATAACTTTTGTAGTTTTACTATTTTTACGCATGTATTTTAGTTATTTTTCTTTTCTTTTGTTTAATTGAATGCTTGAAGTAGAGTGACAGGTTCTCTGGGTGATGCTTCTGTTGTTAGAGATCTGTGCAGTACAAAAGCCTATTTGTCTTTGTCTCTTGTAGGAGCAAACTTGAAGACGGAACCTCAATCACCAGCTAATACAACTTTTTCAGTCCCTTCACCATCATCACCAGTGGACTCTTCAGCACAACATGTGCCTGTAAGCACTAACGTTTTGATGCTTTACATGGCTTACAATGATATTGTATGAATGAAAGAATGGCTTATAAAGGAAGTACATATTAAAAGAACAGCATCAACATATTCTGATCTATTTTCTTGTAATAAACTGCTTTCAGTTATCTTGCCTGTCCCTGTAACAGTTTCTTCAGTCAAATTTTCTTGTACTAAGCCTTTTTCTTTCCCATGCTACTCTCTGATCCATACAAACAGGAACATAATGCACAGCAGATAATATTGCAGGGGAGTTCAGGAGCCTAGTTTTTCCATGTTATGCTGTGAACAACTAAGATACATCCTCTGTTATCCAAGTGGCTAGCAGGTTGCCTTGAGTTTGATTTGATGTTGTTACTAGGACGTACATAATTAGCAATAAAGAATGAGCTGGAGTTTGGATAACACATTACTTTGCACATAAAAGCTTGTCTGGACACCATCTCAATGGACTCCAGTTAGATAAGCCAATCAGAAGCCCTGTTGAGAGAGATTACCTTGACCTTGTCACAGTTTCACTTACCTGAGTAAATTCAACAGCATTGCCAAATAGGTTTGGATAACTGAGAATGCATTGTTAAGTACGTACCAAAATTGCAGTGGAAGTGTGCTGCATGGTGACTCCTTTAATCTTGCAGTTTCCCCCAGGCCTCCCCGCACTGATTGGCAGGGAGACAAAATGTGTGGTTTTAAATTTGGCATGGCTTTTGCCTCCTGTCCAGGTAGCAACAAACATCAGGGCCATTGGGGCCTCTTAGCAAAAACTCTGCCATATTTAAAACTGTGGTTTTCACCCCCCTGCCAATCAGGAGCAAGTCACAGGGCCCCTCTGCTGATCAGTAGTGGGAGGGGCATGAGGGAAACCTGCAAAATTAAACAAGCTGTCACACAGTGCACTTCCTGTGATCTTTTTTCCCTATGTATTGTATCTGTGTAGAGTCCAAAAGTATTCACTACAGAACGGCCTTTCTAGTAGCTGTTGCTATCCCCTGTCTGCCTGATCTTGCTGGATAAAAAGAAGAGGATTGCTTGTTTTTAAATGGCCTTTAGTACTGCCAAGAATAAAAGGTTGGATAAAAATATCTCTTTCCATCCTCATTGTTACTGTGGGAGGTTTTAGTAGAAAGGCCAGTTAAACACTGAACTGAACACTGAAAATACAGTAAAAAAAATCAGATTCTTTATACAGGACCATAACCCCACTGCGGAGTTTGCAAACTTGGTAAACCTAGGTATATCTAACCTCAGCAAATGGCTATGGGGGACTGGGTGTGTACCATATCCTAGTCACAGCTTCTATTTCACAGGGCATCACTTTCCAATCAGCTGTGTCAGACTTACTGTTCCTCAGCTGATCAGAGAAGGAGTGCCCTTTGAAATGAAAGTCACAGCAAAGCACCTGAGTATTAAAAAGAAGTGGTTTATGAATCATTCCTGTATGAATAATACAGGTTGTGATGTATTTGGTTTATTTTTTAAGCACTCTCTTTTTTGTTTTGAAGGATCTGTCATTAGTTGTGGGGGTTTTTGTACTTTCCATCAACAGGAAGACTTGGACTTCAGCTCCAGCTCCCAGATGTCTCCCCTTTCTCTTTATGGCAAGAGCTCCACAAGTCCCTCATCCCCTGATGGCCAGAATGAGAAAAAGCTTGTTGCCAATGCCACACTCCGGTCTGGTATGATTAATATTTTTTATTTGGCCTTGCTGTTGGTACATGCATCATTGCCTTTTTTGAAATGATGCGTGTGAGGGGAAAAGGACTTTCACAGTCCTATTCGAATAGCTAGGCCTTTTGTTTCTGATAAATGTACTTGGCATGAGAAGCACATCTTAACAAAGAAATACATCAGTAACTCTTTATAGAATTCTTATTTTTAGATCTTTGAAACTAACTCATTTATTTTCCTTCTCCCCAGCCAGTAGCTCTGCAAAGACACCAAAGCGATGTAATCAGGCATCCAAACTTTCCATTCAGCCCAAGCCTCTCTTGCTGCCTGCTGTACCTGAGACTCAGACCAACATTGGTTTACCGGCTAAAGCCATCATTATTCAGACCCTTCCAACACTTCTGCCACTGCCAAAGCAGCAGCCAGTGGTTAGCATCCAGCCAGCCCCTCCAAAAGGTCAGTGTATAGTTGTGGTTGAGTAGAGGGCTAGAGATGGGTTTGCTTTCTTTTTGGGCAAATGGAAATGACATTCCATGGTAAGTTGAGTAATGGTAAAAAAACAAATATTGAGTTTATCTCAGGTCTTATTTCTCCCTGGTTTTGATTTGTATCCAAAAATGTGGCAGTGGTTGACAGTCATTTACACACACAGTTTGAGTGGGAATTAACTCAGATTAGCCCTTGATTGTCTCAAGATGGGAATGGGGCTATGTATTTTAAAATGCAAAGATATAAATAGTCCTAGACAGCTGCTTCCTGGTAAGAACAGAAAATAGGATGGGATGATTGTAGTTTCTTATTAGTTTTAATGAAACTGTGTCATTATGTGAAGAGGTAGCTTTTGAGGAGAGAGAAGCTGTTTGATGGGCAGCCTAAGAGTCCTAGCAGCAAAAAGTGTATGGAGGAAATTGGAGCTGATAGGGCTTTGAGCCTCCATCTGCCATTAATCAATGGGTGAGAACAGGGTTGTTCAACCTCTGACCCACAGAGCCCTGACATCCAGCCTGTGGAGCTCCTCCACAGATGAGAACGCCAGCCTTGCCTGGGCAGCCAACTCCAATCTTGTCTGGGCTGTTGCAGTGAAGGGGGATCAGAGCTGTCCTGGGCCCCACCCCTGAGTGTCCAGATCTGGCTGGGCTCCTCTTTCCCTCACCCTTGGCCCCCAATCCACACACATCAGGACTGGAGTGGCTCCGCATGCCCCTCCATGCATTTAGATTGGGTCTGCCCTGCCCTACCCTGTCTTGTCTGATATGTCCAGATTGGAACTCTCCTTCCCCTCCCCCCATGCATCTGGATCAGGGTTACTCTGTTCCCATACTTCCCCTGCCCCAACCCTGTGTGTCTAGACTGGGACTGTCCTGCCCCTGCCCCTGCCCCCGCCCCCATCCTTTGCATTTGGACTGTGACATTTGCTGCTTCCATCCCCCCACCCCCATGTTTGGATCGGGACTGCCCCACCCTGCTGTGCCCTGGGTGGATGGATCAAGATTAGGCTGTGCAACTGCTTACAGCCAGATTTGCCCCATTAGCTGGATCCAGTCCACAGATGAACCTGGCACTGCCCATCTGGCCTGTGGGGCAAAAAGATTGGGCATCACTGATTTTAGACAGTGATTCTCGACCAAGGTGCGTGGGCACCCTGGGGTGCCACGAGATCCTTTGAAGAGTGTCTCAAGGTGAGAGGAAATAATCTGAGAATGCAGGCTCAGGCTTCTCCCTACCTGGACAGACCCTCTTCCCCCACTGCCCAGCTTCTCTGCAAGGAGGTAAGCACTGTAATAATATATAAAATAGTTTTTTGAAATTGGGTGCCTTTCAGTTCACAAAAATTATGGAGGGATGCCTTGAGTTCAAAAAGGTTGAGAACCACTGGTAAGCTAGGTGTTCCTGTTGGCCTTTTCTCTTAGTATGAGCCCCAAACTGATTTAATTGAAATGGCTGAATGACATTTAAAAGCAACAGAAAGTCTTTTTTTTTTTTTCGTTTAACTCCGTGAATAACCACCTTGTGGAGCACGTTGCTGCAAGATGCTGAAACCAAAGGGTTTGGTAGGATTCACAAACAAGGAAATATTTACCTAAAAAAACCCTCCACAGTTGTTACAGATAAGTTTATGAACTGTCTCACTTCATGATATGACCTACCCTAAAATGATGGAAAAAGCTTGTGTATAGAGTAAGAAACCTCTCTTGTGGAGAAGCTAGTCCATAATTGCCTGGGTTTGTTTCACCTTTCTTTGAAAGGCACTATTTCCTGACCATGTTGAAGGTACAGTACTAAAGACTTAGTACTAAATAGGTCATTTGTCTGATATAGCGTGGCAACTTCTGTGTTCTTCTTTGTAACTTATAAATCTTAGTCACTTGTGTCTGTCTGTCTGTCACTCTCCCTCTCTCAAGAGCTATTAACATGGCAAATTCTAAAATTCATTTTGTGAGAACCAGTTCTTTCTAATTGCAGTGCTGTTTTTTTACTTGGACTGTATGATAACACTCCTACAGCTTAAAACACCAATGGCTAACATGGGCAGATGTTTATGTTGGGCAGCTGCCACTAGCCATTTACCATCCTTGTAGATCTCAGTGACAAAGGTCACTGAGATCTTATGTCAGATTAAGCATTTTAGTTATTTCGTGTAGCTTTAGCTGTTTTCATCAGTTTCACAGCTAATGCTGCCTCTGACATTGTCAAGTTTTTAGTGTCCAGCCCAACCTTGGTCTATTGCTGTTTGCTGAAGTGTGCTCCATCTTCACTCACAAATACTGAGCTGCGTTTTACTATTTTGCAAACCCAGTACATGCATATTATGGAGCATTCACTGGAACTGTCTAATGTAGTTTCTCATTTGACCATCAGATGGCCACAGTTGCCTACAATATTTAATTGCTGCTAAAGTTTTGAACCCAAGGAGTAGCAGAAAATGTGAAAAATTCCCTAAGTGTGCATATACATGGCAGTGATGTTGATGGGTACAGAACAGATCTAGGGAAACTTGTTTTCATTAACTGCTTTTCCACTAAACCAGAGGTTCTCACACTGTGGTACACGTACTGCGTAAGACCTCTGTGGGGATATGCAAGAGAAATTGTGTAATGTTATAATGAAAATTAAATCTGCTAATAATAATTGACATTTAAGGGGTTAATATATAAAACTCGTGCAGGTAGGGCTATGAGGCAGCTGGCAAGTCTGGAAGGCGGTACACAATAAGAAAAGGTTTGGGAATTGCTGCATTAGAAGTTTAGCTAAAGCCAAGGGGTCTGGCACTGAGGTTGCATGGAGCACAATGTACTTTCACTGTCATAGGGTCATAAGAAAGTAGGTCTGAAAGGGACCTTGCATGTAGTCTAACGCCATGCTCAAGGCAGGATCATCCCTGACTAAACCTTCCAAGTACCTGTCCAACTTTCCACAGATTCTGTAGGTAGCCTGTCCCAATGCTTGGCTATCTTTGCAGTCAGAAAGTTCCTCCTTATCTCCAACCTAAATTTCCTCTGCCTCAGTTTAAATCCATTGGTCTTAGTCTTGTTCCCTGTGGCTACAGAGAAAAGCCATCCCCATCCTCTCTGTAATCTCCAGTCTGACTGCCTCCAATGAAAAGTTCAGATTTAGAGTCAGGTTGACACCCCCTTAATCCTTTTTGAGGTACTCATCCAGTGAAGTACTGTGTTGTTTAGTACTGTCTGAGAAGGTATTGTTATGAATGGTCCCATTAATCTTCATGGGTACTAACTCAGATGCCAGTGGTGATACTTTGGAATGCCGCTGTTAAGTGTGATGTTGCTCATCAAAGCTTGGAAGAAGAGAGAAGAGGTATTATGAGGATAGTACCATATGATTTCTTTCTCTTTTCCTTCCCTCCCCACCAATATATGAGATGTCAACATTTATCTGCCTCTGCACATTGAAATTCTGGTGAAAGACAGCAGCTACCATGCCTACATACCCATCCACGCACTTCTGTCAGGTGTGCGTGGCTCCACTGCACCAACAGTGTATGAAGTGTGTCCTGGGAGGGCACTAGGTAGCAAAGGGCAAGATTCTGGTACTGTGAAGGAACTCTGAGTGAACTTGAAACTGGAGTACTGCAAGTAAAACTTTGTAGTGTAGACTAGGCCAGAATCTTCAAGTGACATCTTAAGATGTGTACAGAGCAAGTGAAGCTTTTGGATTGATATATCTTGGGTGCGAATAGGTCTTACTTGTCTTAGTAAAGTCTTTAGTAAAGTCTTTGTGGTATTAATTTACCTGGAGGGAGGAGGAATGTTTCATTAAGTTTTTGTCAGTCTTTTGTAAGTCTTATCAGTCTTTTTGGTATAAAGAGGCCCCTTTCTCAAAAAAAAAAAAAAAAAAAAAGGGGTTTCAGTGTAAGGTAATTTAAGGACATAGCTAAGGCTATGAAAATCTGTACTGTTTCCTTATGTCATTTATTTGTAACCTATTTTATTTGGCCTATCATTTTTTGAATGCTTTGCTTCTTTGAGTTGGTTCATATGTTTGCTTGTGATTCACTTTATACACATTAAATATTTTCAGTAAAAATGCAGGAGGGAGAGGACTGACACACACAGTCAGTTCTGATTAGTAAGAGAAAAGCAAGCAGCAGCAGCTTTATATGTCTGAGCCTTCCTTATGATCAAATTTTTACCTTTTACAACAGCTTTTATTCAGATGGATCCCCAAGTGGCTAACAAACATCACTGTCTGTCTATTATAACTCCAGGCCTTTACTTGGACCCATGGAAACGAGGTACCTTGCTGCTCTGTTCAGACAGTTGTAGACCCTACAGCCTTCCCTCATTAAAGTGACTTTTATCCAGATTTATGGTCCTCCTCAGCTGTTCTCTGTTTTGTGGACCTGTTGCTTGTTGGCTACATTTCAAGAATGGCATTTCTCTTCCCCATGTCGATTGCATCTAAATTTGGAATTGGTTTCTTAAAAGGAAAAATTCTGAGGTCTTGGTCCAAGAGTGACTGTGTCAGATAGGGGAAGTGGGGAGGTTCTTGACAGGAATCATTATAATGAAAGCTCTGCATCTAGAATGCTCTTGCCTTGTCGTGTTGTCCTCTGAGTACTAAAATACTGAACAGCGTTAGCTGGAGTCTTGTTCTGAAATGGAAAATGCACTTTACTAATCTGAAGGCTTATATTTTGATTCCAGAACTGCAGGCTTAATCTGGATGTCATGGTCTTACATCCACAGCTTCTAAAGAAGATGAATGGATAGAGCCTGACAGATGACACTTTTTAAGACAACCTGTCTTCATCCCTTCAACTCGCTATAAACAAGGCTGGGCAGTTCACTGACAAGTATTAGAACAGTGGTTCTCACCCTCTTTTGTACTGGGACCCATTTGTAAACATCAGTGGCTGGTCCTGACCCAGTAAATAGTTTAAGTACAAAACAGCCCCCAGCCCTGCCAGTGCCCTTCACTCCCAACCTGCTGCCCCCTGCCCTCAGGCCCTAGCCCCTCCATGTATGGGGTGGGAGTGTGTGTGGGGGGCATGTGTCAGGTGCCTTGCGCCTGAAAGTGGATACGGCTCAGGAGAGACCCCTAGTGGCAGGAAGGGGGAGGCTCAGCTGCCAGTCACCAGGGCTGCACGGGTGCTGGTTGCCGAGGCAACCAGTAAAACCAGCTGACAGGAAGGGGCAGGGCTTAGCCCTTCTTAAGCCCAGGTAGGAGGCCAGGAGAGAAGTTCCTCTCCAGCGGCTGTGGGAGTAGGAACTCAGCTAGGACAGGCAGAGAGAGGGGAGAACTCTGGCGGTGTGAACGTCCCCTGGTTACTGCTGGGGTTGGGGAGCCCTCCCTCCCTCTCGCCCTCACTCTCTAGTAGGGAGTGAATCTGTTTTGACTGGACGGTCTAGTTTTATGTTGTAGCCCAGGGGCTTTGTGTTTTTATGTTCATTTTTTTGACCAGAGGACTGGGTGAGGCTATTAGGGGTTGGAGGAGGCCTCATAGGGACTCCCCAGTAGCGTGGGGGTTCCTGGTGCCAGAGAGGGTGTAGTATTTGTGGGGTGCATTGGCTCCAGCCCCAGAGCGAGAGGGGGGCAGCGGGAAGCCCCAGGAATAAAGAGGAGGGCCAAGACATAACAGGGCCTAGGTCAAACCATGTCAACACCATCTGTGAGGCTTGGGCTGCGGTGTAGGGGAGGAAAAGGAGCCGCAGGTAGCGCCCCGTCACCAGGGTGCGAAAAATGGGCAGCCTCCTGCTGATTACAACAATCTACTAATCAAGTAAGATCAAGGTGTGGCAGGTGAGTAAGCAGGCGGTTGGCCCATTACAGGAGGGTGGAGCCACTCCCAGAAAGGCTCCGATATTGATACTCCTGTCACACCATGGTTTCCCACATTTTTCTCCCTCAAAGGATAATCCAGTTTTAAAGTTTGTTGATCCATTTTTAAAGTTTGTTCATGACCCTTTCGTATAGTCTTGGAACCCATTTTTGGGTTGCGACCTATGTGTTGAGAAACGCTACTCTGGAAAAATTGAAAAGCCAAACTACCCATACTTCCTCTAGAAATATGAACCATCCATTGGGTCCAGATTGTTCTTATGAACTCAGAGGAAAAGTAGAATGTGTTCTAATGGTCATTAACATGTCTTGTAATAGTGTAAAAAAGTTTGCTCCCATATTTATGCAAAGAAAGGAGAAAAGCTACAGACTCCATGCAGAGCATATATCTGATACTGCTGTATCAATCAGAACAAGTTTAGTCTTCTGCCAGGGTAAACTGAAATGGTTTTTCAAACTATCATGGGTGTCTTTCAGTAGGTGTTGCCCTCTTAAGCCTCTTTCATCAGGATCGACTCCAAGTGCCCATGCACTTCTGTAGATCAGGGATAGCAAAAGACATTTTCTGCCAGATTAAAATACATGGCTTCAGTAGACATTCTGCTGCTCTCTGAAGTACTCAGGAAAATCAGAGTGGATAGTGTTGGTCCATTAGCTTATCAGTTGACTTCTTCCAACAGGGTGAAATGTCACCACAGAAGGATACCATATCCGGATCCATAAACTCTTCATCTGGCTGCCTGGACTACTGGAATACTTGTCCTTGCTCTGCTGAGGTGTAGATAGGAAAGCTATATTTTTACTTGTAACTTCATGCAAAATCAAGAGAAGAAGTGTAGAACCTTTAGGAATCCTTTGACTCATTCGTGATTGTTTTTTTGCCTGTCTCTCTCTCCCCTAGGTCAGCCAGTGATGCTTTCTCAGACCACTATGGTACAGCTTCAGGCTCCTGCAGTTCTTCCTGCCTCTCAGCCAGTTATTGCTGTCACTGGAGGCACCTCCCAACTTCACAGCTGCACCATGAACATGATTCCACAAGCTTCAGGAAACACTTCAGGGAGTGGAAAAATAGCAGTCACTAAACCTCTTCTCCAAACCACCACACCAGCTACTGGCATGGATGTAAGTTCTAGCTGTTTAATGATAGCCTATAATTCAGCTGTTGGCATATGATCTGAGGGGTTGGTCATGGTAACACCTGTGGGCATCACGGTCTAAGGAGGAAGGCACCTTGACCTTGCTGAGCACTGAACTCAGGTATGCCTTTTAACACTTCTAGTGTTTGGACATCAGCAGTCTTACTGGGCAAAAAAATGCACTGTCTTATAATCTAGGTAGGAATATTTTCCTCGAGTTTACCTAAAAAGGAAATGCACCCATTTGTTGGATATTCCTAAAACAGACCATGGCCCTAATAGTAGAGATAGATGAATCATTAAAATAAAGACACCCCCAACTCCACCTGTTAAGGCCTTCACCTAAATCTAGAAGTGAACTCCAACTGCCTTAGCAAGTACTGAAAGGCTTTCATGAAGTATTTTTGTCACTTGCCTTTGCTTTCGCATTTCATCTTGCTCAAGGGCTAGAGATGGAAGAGGCTAAATACCAAGAAAATCAAGGTAACCCTAATGATTAGGATACCAGGCTGGCACTTAGGAAATCTGAGTTGTGCCACAGATTTTGTGGATTATTTCATCGTTCCATAGATGTTAGGGGCTGGAAGGGACCTTACAGATCATTGGGCCAAGCCCCTCTGTACTTGGTCAGGAAAGACTCCTGGGGTCAGGTGATGGGGCTTTAAACTCAGACCTCAGGCAAGTCACTCAAGATCTGCATGTCCTCTGACTCATTTGTTTAAAAAAAAGGGAAACTTTGTCCTCTCATTCCTCTGTTAAGGGCAGGAATATGTACAGCTTGTAACTTGCCTGACTCTGTTCAGGTTAAGTATTGAGGCATTGGGGTAAAGGTGAATGTTAAGGAGGTACTTCTGCCTTCATCTGTCTTGTATATTTAGATCTTGGAAGGAGCTGTCTCTTACTATGTACATGTATGGAATAGTACCCTGGGATTCTGATTTTGGTTGGGATGTCAACACTTCATTTGAATCACTGTAGTAAAAATGTTCTTATGGAAGTGGAAGAGCCAGACCTTTTGGGGAAGAGCCTGTTTTTCATAACCTTTCCAGCCCAGTCTTGAATACACAGCTATTGGGTAGACAACAACAAAGTAGCAATCTATCATTTCCCACAGTCAGTCCGTATGAGGAAGGGAAGTGTAATAATACAGGACCTGCAGTGCTTTTAGAATTGGCCTGAAACTAGATTCTTGGGAAGCAGATTTAGTTGGCTACTCTTGTTAAGTAGCTTCTGTTTTTCAGCATATGGTATGCCTGAGAAGACACCAATTTATGTGTTGCATCTTATCTTTTACAAAGAGTCTGCCCTGTTCCAGCCTTTGCAAGCACACATGGCCCTCTGAAACTTAAAACACTTGGAGGAAGGAAATAACTTGTTCTGAAATTAAAGAAGAAATTAACAAAGATCTGAGCAGCAGGGGCCTGTTTCAATTAGAATGCTTTGCACAATGGTGATTAATGACATGTAGCAAACCAGTGTATTTGTTTAGTTGCATTTAGCTGTGTTGTCTTGTTCAGAGCTTGTAATATTGAGTGAACATGAGTAGCAAGGGTCGTGCAAGTTCATGCTTAAAATAAATATTTAAAAAGTGTGCTAGAAATAGCAGCATACAGATGTGTTTCCACAAAATTAATTTCTTGCTGAGCAGACTTGCCTCTCTGCATTTGTCACACATCACATACAGTTCAGGATGAGTCTCCTGAAAGATGTCAGGATAAGTTCCATGTCTCCAGCTCCTCTGAGCAAAGGACTTTGAGACATTCTGCAAACAGTGATTCTTGCCATATATTTCAAAGAGGTGATGCAGAATAGGAGAAGGTTGTGTGGATCCTTTTTTTGTTATTATTTAGGAACTTGTGAACTCTTAGGAAATGTATTCAGTGTCACCCTCAGGTTAAGGTTATTCCTTTGACTGTTTTAACATTATTGCTACTGAGATGCTGACAAGCCTACTAAGGCTTTGTGGGAGACCCCCAGAAAGTCAACTGAGGCTTGTGGATTTGGAGGAGTGCCAGCTAGTCTTTGTTAGGTCCTGCAGAAGTATGTGTCTATTGAATCTCTTGGACAGTGAGGGAGACTGAGGGTTTCATGCAGTTTACCAGACTGCTTTTGTACTGCATGCTGGGCTGACTAAAATCAGTGTCTTCAACAAGCAGGTAAAACCTAGATATGCCTCTACAGATTTCACAGGTTATTCTCTTCTTCCTAGACTGTAGGCAAAATCCCAGGAAAGCATACAGAAATGTGTCTATTACTAACTTTCTTAACCGGAACTGTAGTAACATATGTTTCACTTGTGAGTTGGTGCCACCCATCACCAGTCAAGTAGACTTGGAGAGGGTGTTTTTGCAAATTCATACCTACAACACAGCTGTTTTACTCATATATATACACAGTGTGGATGAGAGGGTGAGACCATCCTGTGTTAAGTGGCATTTTGAATATGAATTACCCTTGAGGTCTCCAGGACACTAATGGTGTGGATGCCTCTCAACAGATTGTTAGTGAACAATCAAAGACTCTTATTGGAATAGTTTTCAAGGGATAGAGTCATTATCCAGCCTTATTTTACAGATTAGGAAACTGAGGAACAGGGAGTTGCCCAGGGTTGTTGTATATGCCAGTGACTAAGTTGAGAGGCCTTGGAAACCGTGAATTCCCAGGTTTGAGTGCTATCCGCTGGGCTGCACTGGTTCCCTAGGTGGTCTTAACTATGGGACCCAAGAGTAACTGACAGAGCTGCCTACCTGAGTCGGCTTATAGAGAAATTGGAAAATAGCTTGGAGAGGCATAGGGTCTTTCTCCAGGGTTCTCTACATGGCAGATCTGCATCAGGGGCATTAAGACATGCAATCTGCCAAGCAGCTTTAGCTGAATGCTTGGCCTTTCTTCTGTGCCCTTGCCTTGCTAGGGTCTGTCCACAGCTGCCTCTCACTCAGTAACTTTCCACATAAGGGAAGCTACTTGGATCAGAGTACGTGCTCCCTGCTTTGTTCCATTGAGTCAGGCAGCAAGGACCCAAGCAACCAGAGCTGGAGTTCAGCTCTGAACCAGGGAGTGTAGGAATCAGAAAAGTAGGCTGGAGATTTGGATGCCTGTATAGTAGCACAACAGCCAAGGACCAGTGAGCCAAGAAGATGAGCTACTGAACCTGGCTACAAGCTCCCCCTTTTTTCTTTTGCTTACGCTGGCTGGATAATATTGTACTATCAGAGGCCTAGAGAGTGGATATCATCTGCTCAGGGAACAGAAAGAAAAATTATCCTTGGAAATAATCCTTGTGGAAAACGGTCACTGATTCTTCTTAAGCAAGTCAGAGCTGTGTTTGTTTTTTGTTTTCTTTTTTTCCTTTGGGCAAGAAGATGGGAAGGAAGGGTGTTGTCTGGTAGTATAATATGCTACCATTACTGCACATCTTTTGCTACAAAGGTGTTCTGTAATTTCCCTTTCCTATTCTGCTGCAGAGTAGATAGTGCTCTGATAGTTGTTTTCATACCTGCCCCAAGTTAACTTAATTGCATCTACCCATACTGCATTGCATTAGAAAAAAATCCTTTTTAATGGTTGTAGAAGTGGTACCTTTTGAAATCTGATTTCCTAAGTCAGAGGCAGTCAATTATTTGGGCTGAAGAGACACTGATTGAGTTTTGATGAGCTGTTGAGGACTGCACACATGCATGCATGCACATGTGCACCCCAGCTCCTGCCCACCTGTCTACTCCCCCCCTACCCTCTCTCTGTCCATAGCTGGGGGCCAGGGAATGGAGCCTGGCTGTAGGCCTCCACACTGTCCCTCCTCACCCTGTCATGAGCCCTGATGGTGGAGCAGGGTGGGACAGTGCAGAGGCCTGTGGTCAGGCTCCATCACCCATGGGTGGAGGTTGAACAAGCCTGCCTGAGCCCCAGTGGTTGTTGGGTGGAAGCAGCCCCACCTGCCCTTCTTGCACCGCATGGTAGCCAGAGCCTGAGCCACCAGGGCCTGTGCATGGCTTGCCCAGGGCCTGCCACATGGTGCCAGGTGGGCAGGGCTGCTCCTGCCCAGCATCCCCTCTAGCACCTGGGAGATGCAGTGCAGCCCCACAGGCCATGGGTGCTGCTTGCCAACAGAGGCCAGTGACTAAGCACAGCTCATCCAGGGTCTGCGGGGCCAGGCTACATCTCCCAGATGCCACAGGGAATTCTGGGCAGAAGCAGCCACACCTGCCCAGCACTTCATGGTAGGTCCTGGGTGAGCCATGTTTGGGCCTTCACTTCTTCTGGTGCCAGGCAGGTTTTGTCCAGCATACCGTGCAGTGCCTGGAAGTTGGAGTCTGGCCCCACAGGCCCTGGGCAAGCTGATTTTCCATCTCCCAGGCCTCTGTGTGCTGCTGGGCAGGCGGGTGGAGGTGCTTCTGCCCAGCGTCCCCTGTGGCACCAGCAGAAGTTACCCATGACACCTGCCTGCAAAGGCAGGGGCCAAAGCACAGCTCATCCAGGGCCTACTGTGAGGTACTGCTGCATGTGCTTGTCCACAGGCCAGATAAAATCAGTTGGCAGGCTGGATCTGGTCTGCAGGCCATATTTTGTCCACCCCACTGCTAGGTATCATAATCTGTATCATAATGCCAACAAGAATTTACATAGTTAAATTTGAAGAGCTAATACAGTTGAGAAAGAACTGGATTTTCATGTACGTGGCTACATTTCTGGTGTGGCATATAAAAAGGCTGTATTGTTTACTTTTAAATTCATGTGAAACAGAGAATGAATAGCGAGCACTTAGATTAATTTGGTTCAACTGAGTCGTGACACTGTGGGGTGCCATGAGGTCCTTTTAGCAGTGCTCAATATTAGCAGAATTGTAAGTCATATGTAAGTGTTTGCACACCTAACAAGATAAACTCAGAGATTTCAAATAGGAATCAATCGTGGCAAAAATATTTTGACCTGTTGTAGTCAGTTTCTGAGTCCTTTGCAACAAGAGCTGTTGTAGTAGAGAGACTGTTATGGGGGACATCAGTTCCTGTAGGAATATTGTTAATTTGGCTAGAATCTTCTGGTCTTGAAAACAGTCTGGTAAAACCTCTAAAATCAACAGCAATATAAGCACTGTCCTTTTCTTATTCAGATTTCCTATTGAGATTTAAACACTGACCTAGAATTTTTGGCCAAAACTGTCAGCATTTTGCTTATGCATGAAAGGTGGCAGTTTCTACTTGGATCCATTTTCCAAGCGTACTCTAATGTCATACTGAATGAAGTGCAAGGGGTAAGCAATCAGCATTAATTATAAAAAGAAATTAGGTTAAAATGGGGTTAAGTTTAAAAAAAAAAAAAAAGAAAAGTAATTCAGAATGTGTCCACTTAATTCACAAGTGCTATTTAGATACTTTTTTTCTTTAGATAGCAGAAGTGTTAAGACTTAGGAAAGGGCAGAGTGCCATTGTTTCTTTGATTTATATTGTGGGGAGGTGTGGGGATGGGGAAGGTGAAATCCTGGAATCTGGGTTTACAGTGTACTGTTCCAAGTGCAAACAGTATAAACTGGGGTCCCTGCTAGGAATCTGGCATAGTGGGGAGAAAGTCTTGGTATCCCTTTCAAAATGATTTTTCAGTAAGATGCTTTTGCCAAGAGCTGGGCATCTTGCATTTAATTGTGCAATGTTGGCAGCATTTTAGTTTTACTGGCACAGCACTCTCAGGCACAGCTAAATACGTGTCTTAACAGCTGATTTCGCTGTGTTTTTTCTGCAAGAAACCACTGCATTGAAAACCATTCTAATGAAAGTATTTCATTCCAAGACTTTTAGAGGAAACCAAGGAACGAGAAAGGTGGGAGAAAGTTACTTATTCTTGAAGAGATGGCCAAATGAAAAATAATAGTAAAGCAGATGGATAGAGATTGCAAAGACTCTTTAATAGAACATTGCAGGGAATATTTCAAACTAAAACTCAGGTATGTCTAAGACTAGTCTTCAGCTGATACAAATTATCATAGGTGTGCATTAAAGTCTATGGATGAATGCTGTCTGCATATTATGATTCTGACCCTTTGAGCTGAACAGGAAAAAGAGTTGTAGTGAATATGTGTGTAAAGACTGGATGATATTCTAGAGCAGGGGTTCCCAACATTTTTGTGCCCAAGGGCACATTCAAATTTAAAAGAAAAAGCAGCGGGCGCCAATATGAATATTAAAATTCAGAATTTAGATCTATCTGATCATCTCATCCATTACTTAAAATTGCATTAGATCCTCAACTTCAAAATGCAGCTTCCCTTTACTTTGTATTCTTTTGAAGCTTTATCCCTGGTGCCTGTGGGCACCACATTGGGAACCCCGCTGTTCTAGAGTGTTAATCACCTGTCAGTAACAATTAGTGATATTTTCTTCAGCCATTTCCCCAGGACATTGGGAAGGACACTTCCATCCTTAAATCCTGGCTTTGCTATCAACAGTTTCTCTGGCGCACAAGCTATTCTTACTGTTCCAATTCCTATTATGAGATTATCTCCCTTTTTAAAACTATTTTCCAATTTTTCCTGTCTCATGATGGTAAAGCCATTTTCTTTTAAACCTTTTTAAAAACCTCCCTTAATATTTTGAAAAGTCATAAGACTATTCATTGGCTCCAGACCTGGAAAAAGTGAGTGCAGCTTTGCTCCCGATTTGGAATTTCTCTTTGGGGGTTTCGTAGTGTATGAGTGAATTTTCCACTACAAAGCATTCTTTCTGGAAAGCCCACCTAACTCTGGATGAAAAGATAGCATATGCTAACAGACCTATCAGCTTTCTAAGATTTAACCAAAATGTCGTTAAATACACCCCACACAAGAAAAGAGCCTCTTTATTTCTTAATTGCCCAAAGGGCTTAATTTAAACATGAAAAAGCAAGAAGGTTTACAGCCAATGTTAGTAAGTCACTCCTGGTGCCATGTGAGGGAATTAACAGTGCCCCCACCCTTTCCCAAATGAAAGAGATGAGAGAGTGAAAGAGATGGGGGCACTTCCCTTCTCTCTCTCTCTCTTCCCTCATCTCCCCTGCCATGCCATTTGGAAGACCTAGTCAGTGGTCCCTCTTTGAGACATGTAAATCCTGGTGCCATACCTAGATGCTCTCTGGCCTTTGGTTCTTATTCAGCAAAGGATTTAAGCGTAATCTTAACCAAAATAAATGGGACTTAAGTTTATGGGAGATTACTGCACAATATCTGGTCTTCATGAATAAATAGGAAGAGATCACTCAAATTCAGGTGACAAGAGATAAAGTTTTAGACAAGATTGTTCAATGTATCAGTAATGAGTTGAAGGAATGTAAATACAAAATTGTAGAACTGTTAGCAAAAGTTATCTGTTGCACAAATCAGTCTGTGCCTAATAGCAGGACTAATAGCAAAAAGCCGCCTTTAAGAGGGGCTCTAGAGCTGATTCAGGGAAGTACAGGCCAGTTAGACTAACTTCTGTTCCTAGCCAGTTAGTAAAATCTATAATATAACTTATAGTTAGCTGTCATGTGGTTAAATATAATACACTTGTAAAGAAATAGCATGTTTTTGTTAAGAGAAATTACATCTTGCCAATCTGTTAGAGTTTTTTAAGGGTATGAATAAGCATGAGGATAAAGGGGATCCAGTTCATATACTCTTTAGGTTTTCAAAAAGCTTTTAATAAGATTCCTCATCAGAGGCTGTTATAGAAGCTAAGCATATCCTGATGTCAAAGAGAAAGGCTTTTCATGGATTGAAACCTTGTATGGATGGGAAAGAAAGAAATTTAATTGTTGGGGTTTTTTACAGTGGGGACCCCCGAAGGGATCTGTGTTGGGGCCTGTGGTCTTCAACAAACTCGTCAGTTATTTGGAATAGGAAATAAATAGCAAGGTGGCAACTTTTGAAGATAATACAAATTGCTCTGGGTAATTAAATCTAAAGCCAGTGATGAAGAGTTAGAGAAAGATGTTGCAAAACTGAGTGAGTGCAGTTAAGTGGCAGATTAAATTTAACACTACTAAGTGCAAAAACTAATGTAGTAGGGGGAAAAATAATTCTTTATATGCATGATGAATGTATGCCTGCATCAGGAATGAGTCTTAGTGGCTTGTTACCACTGAGAAAAGAGATATTGGAAGCGTTGTGGAGCGGTCTCCAAAAACATTGGCATAATATGCAGTACCACCCAAAAAAGGTAAATAAAATGTTAAGAATTATTAGGAAAGGAATTGAATGAAACAGAAAATGTAATTATGCCATTATATAAATCCATGTTGTGGTCACATCTTGAATACTGCTTGCAGTTCTGGACATCCTATCTCAAAGGATGTGGAAGACCTAGAAAATGTAAAGGTAAAAAGAGGTAAGAAGGGCAGCAGAAGTTATCAAGGGTCTGGAATGGCTTCTATAAGGAAAGATACAAAAGCTTGGGACGCTTCATTTTAGAAAAGGTGACAACTTGGGGGAAGGGAGAAGAATGTGAGCAATCTTTAAAATCAAGAATGGCATAGGAAAATGAACAGGGAGCTGGTTTTCATAGAAATATCTTGTTCTTGTAGGTCATGATTCTTAGACCTCAGATCATTTTTGCTGCTCTACATTTTTTCTTGAAGTGTGGTGCTCAGAACTGGGCCCGGTACACTAGGAGAGGCCTTACTAGTACTGAATATAGAGGTAGAGTTGCTTGTCTTGACTTGCAGGCAACACACCTGTTAATAACACCCCGTATGTTACTGGCTTGTTTTGCACCAAGAGCATACTGGCTCATATTCAGCTTGTAACCTCCTGCAATACTGGAACCTAGCATGTTATTCCCCAATTTGTATTTCTGCATTTGTTTTTGGTTTTTTCTCCCCCATCATAAGTTCAGGATTTCACTTGTCCTTATTACATTTCATTCAGTTAATTTAGGACAATTTTTCCAGTTTATCAAATTCAGTCTGAATCGTAAGCCTATCTTCTGAGGTGTCTGCAACTCTACCCAGTTTGGCGCTATGTGCAAATATGACGACTGTGCACTCAATCCCTAATTCCATATCATCATCTCACTTAGCTGTTAAGCCACTGATGGGTACTTTTTGAGTATGTTGATCCAACCAGTTATGTATCTACCTTATAGTAGGTTTATTTAGATTGCATTTACTTGGTTCATGGAAGACAGTGTCAGGAACCTTGCTACAGTCAAGGTATATCATATCCATTGCCCTGCCCAATCTACAAAGCCCCTCTCCTTCTCTTAGAAGGAAGACAAGAGTGCTCAAATGTGACTTGCTGTTGACAAACCCATGTTGGCTTTTGTTGATGATCTTGTTACCCTCTAGCTGCTTAGAAATTGATTTTTGATGACATTATCTGCCTTGGAATTGAGGTTAAATTGACTGAATCATCAGTTCCTAAACACAGCTCTCAACCACTTCAGCTGAAGGAAGATCACCATTGGTTCGCTTTGATATCAGGGGTTTAATTCTCTGTTAGGCTAGTCCCTAGACTGGGAGACATCAGGCAAGCACTTGTCAGGCCAGGCACATAACACCCAGCACACTGCCTTTTCTGGGAGTTAGCACTTTGTTGTTGTCATGGCAAACATGCCTCACCTTTCATTATGACATCTCCTAACTTGAACATGTATATTGGGGCACTGAGCTCAAGTCCACTCAGCCTTTCAAAGAGCTGGTGGGTGCTGTGGTCCTGCAGCCATGGTAGAAATGCTTTTCCTTTTGAACTCCAGTCTCAGGCCTCAGGAAGAGAATCATAGTAAGGGCTGAGGGCTTTGAGAGGGCAATGGATGTTTCACTCTGAAGGAGTGGTCTCTGAGTGGTGGAGCTGCGGGGGATATTACTCTTCAGGCAGGTATTAGGGGAAGTACGTGGGGGTGATGCTATCAAAGGAGGTGCTTTTGGGGAAGGGTCTGTGGAGGTAGAGGGGAGGTGCTGTATGGTGATGCCACACTGATTAGAGCTGTTTATTAGGTGAAGGGGGTCATGGAGTATCACTGATGCATGAAGCTGTGTGAGTAAGGGACTATGAGGGTACTTACCATGTGATGAATGTCTCAGTTGAACAACTAATGGGCTTCTGATAAATTATCAAGCAGCAAATTTAAAACCAATTAAAGGACGTACTTTTTACCAAACACATAATTAATATGTGGGACTCATTGGCACAAGATGCTGTGGCAGTTAATGGTATATACCAGGTTAAAAAAGATTAGACAGATTTTATGGTAGATGTGTTTAGGAGCCCCCAAGGAATCTGACAGTTAGAGATGTATCCTACTAATGGTGGTTGGGAGACTATGACAAAAGATGGATTACCCTACCTTCTTCTTTGCTTCTGCCTTTAAAACATACACTGTTTGTCAATGTTGGAGACAGGGCATTGGGCTGAATGGACCTTTGGCCTGCTCTAGTGTGACATTTGTTATATTCAAGTCTATGTCTGGCTGAGTTTGGTGCCTTTTCCCTCTTCCTGTCCTCAACATATCTAGAATTCCATTGCTAAAACCATCTTCCTGCAACTTACACCATGCTGCCACATTCTGCAAATCCATCGTCTTCTGCTACTGCTGTTTTTTTGCACCAAAATATACTTACCTTCCAGTATGTGCAAAGCTTCCCCAGTTTCCATGATTCATCACTTGAACTTTCTTCTCTCTCTTCCACTCAAACATCCCTGCCATGTGTACTTACATACCACCTCTTTCTTTTTGGAACGCTCCCTCTGCCAACACGAAGCTCACTATGTTTCATGAGCCTTTGAGAAGCATTCCAGCTGCCTACAGAAATAAAATTCTTAAGCAGATGCTTAGCATTTGAAAACTATAGGAGTCCTGTCTGACATTAACATTCACTAACCACTCCTTAGCCTGTACACTCCAAATTATTTTAATGGAGAATTGTTTATAAACATTTCAGACACATTTTGATGTGGAGTTGGGCTTTCCGTTTCTTGCCTATAGACTCAGATCCATCTGTTAAAAGTTAGGTGGGGGGTCTCTTTCTAATTTTAATGTCCAGTGATTCATAATTTTGTAGAAAAAAAATCCCATTGTTTGTAGCAACAGATGGATCTATAACCCCCGGCTGTCACAAAGCTACACATCTAATTTTGCAGCTTCCCACTTCTGTGGCTTAATTATTCTCGAGATCTTATTCCTGACTCCACCTAGGTATTTGAAGAAAATCTGGTATGCAAGATAGTAGCATCTTTGGAATCAAATACATGGCTGGTATACATGGATGAAAATCCATTGAAGACAACGGTGTGGTAACTACTTCACCAGGAACAAATCTACCATTCTTAGTGTTGAAATGCAGTTATTGTGGGAGGGGTTTGGTCTGCTGTGTTTGTCAGTTCCCTCTTTAAACAGAAGATAGTGCACTTGCCAAAAGTATTTAGTAATCCCCCACATTAAGACTTTTGCTAGTTATCACTTTTGGCCAAGGAGGAATTTTCTTCCCCTTATGCCTGTGGCTTCTGGATGGTGTTTTTGGTTGTTGGGTTTTTTTGTCTTTCTGAGAGGAATTGGGACCTTGGCCATAGCTAAGCTTTTATAATTGAGGTGCACAGATGCTAGAAGTAAAAAGGCCAGAGTATCCTGGCTAGAAGGTCTTGCTCTTCCACTCACCAGTTAGTTGAGATCAAGAAGGAATTTTTTCAGGAAGTCCAATTGGTACAGATTGTTGAGGTTTTTGCCTTCCTCTGTTGTGAAGGCCCAATCCTTCTTCTAGGATCTTCTGAGCACACATGAACCAAATACTTCCCTGCTGTTGCAGTGGCAAGGTATTGACAGTGCCTCCATTGCCCCTGCTTTTTCTTATGGTATTTTATAGGATATATTTGATGTTTTGTGTCTTGTTCCTTGTGGTTATAGGTGAGGGCTTGACATTGGGAAACAACAGTATTTAGAAAGTGTAGCTGTGCAAGGAGGTATATTATTTAAGTAATATAACAAGGGAATGATATGCAGTAAAGCGAGAGAAAATTAGGCTATAAGGGAAAAGTCCTATCACAAGATGTGTAAGATTCAAATAAGGTTGCAGTTTAATTCTTATACTACGCTTGATTTAGACTTTTATTCCTTTTAAAAGGTAATTCATAGTTTCTAGGGTCGGAAAGGACCTGAGCAGATCATCGAGTCCGACCCTCTGCCATGGCAGGAAAGAGTGCTGGGGTCAAACGACCCCAGAAAGGTGTACATCTAGCCTCCTCTTAAAGACCCCCAGGGTAGGAGCTAGCACCACTTTGCTTGGAAGTTGGTTCCAGATCCTAGCTGCCCTGACAGTCAAGTAGCGCCTCCTGATATCTAGCCTAAATCTACCCTCTGCCAGCTTGTGACCATTATTCCTGGTCACTCCTGGTAATGCT
>NW_017728907.1:9860242-9862338 GCF_001723895.1 Crocodylus porosus
TAATAGGTTGATAAACACTGTTATCAATTCCCTGCTGGGCCATGCCCCTGCCCCCCAGCTCAGTGCTGTGGAAGGAAGGGAGAGCTGTTCTAGTGCCCCCCCTCCCCGGCTTCTAGCCTGAGCCACTGCAGGCATGTGCCTGCATTTCTGGGATGCCTGGACAGTTACAAAGTGATTTAGCCTAGCCAGGTTAGACTAACCTGCCAAGATTGAATCAATTCAGGCCTTTTGAATGTCTGTTCCTAGCCTAAGAGGTATTTCAAGGGTTGAAAAGCAACCTTTCAGACATCTGACTTGGCTTGCATGTTTATGTGCCTCTATCGGCTTAAGATCCAAACTGCCTGGCAGGGGGTGTGTTTGCCTACAGAAGGATCTACCTTTTAGCTAGTAGCCTAGTGGTTAGGGTAGTTGCCTCCTCAGCTTCTTCCCAGTAAATTACCCTAACCAGTAGGCTGTGGCTGAGTTGGTGTTGTCATCTGTCCTGTTGAAGCTGAGCCCCTGAGTAGAAAGAAATGCAGGAATCATCATGCCAGAAGGACGGATGCATGATGGAGCCTGGGTCTGTAGCCCAGTGTGGAGGGCATTTACCTGAAAGGGAGGGAGCCTTGCTTTCTGCTCCAACCCCTATTGCTCTTTACGTATTGTGTACAACGACTGTTTCATGCAAAATGCATAAACAGCTCTGGGAACAGGGACTGGAATCCACAGCTCCTCTGGCCTCTCCCTCCCATGGGAGTGCCCACCTCAGAAGGCTAATGAACTCAAAGGCCCTCTTCTTTGCTGTTTTCTTTCCGAACAAGAGCCATAACTGTTAGGCTCTTGGAAAAGAGTCCTTCTCTTTGCCATTTTTGGGTGCTTATAAGGGAAAGGTGCAAGTTTTAAGAATGTAGCCATGCAAATGGGTTTTCAGAGAAGTAAACAGTCTGGAATAAGGTCTCGCTTTGCGAGTTAGATGCCTAGAAAATTCGCAACTCTAGCTTATTAGCATTTTTCCAAAGAAACGGGGAGCTGTCTAAATTGACCCAAAGCAAATACTGTCATGTCAAATCCTGCACTCCCAAACTCTGAGGCTTGTGTCTTGTTTATATTACGGCCCTAATTGCCGAAAGAAGAGGAAAAAGAGTATGTGTGGGCGGGGGGGAAGGAGCAGATGGGACAAAATTTATCTTCTCCATCTGACTTCCAGGATTCAAGACTTTTTAAAAATACAGTAAAACCACAATAATAAACATTTAACACAGCTGACTGTTATGTAACTCATAAACTAAAGCTACAGTATGAATGTGGCATATGCTGTATCTCCAGTGCAACAGTTACTGACTGATCCATGGATAGCTGACCTGGTCTTATATTCCCTGCTGTAGCATGTACTTACATGTTGCAACCCTTGCTTATTCCAAACCCTATTTTTTTCATTTGTGGCATTGGGTTTTACAGCATTTGAAAAACTTTACCAATGACCAAGAAGTTGTTTGTACAATGGTTGGTGCTAAGGAGACTAGGAGAAAAACTCTACAAAGGAACAATCCGAAATAAGTACAAACACTTTAACTCTGCCCTTGCCGCAGCTCTATTCCAACTTTCTGGTAGATGATATTTATAAATGGTACTGGTTTTAACTCTACTGGTTTTCAAAATACCCTACCCCTAATTGTTTTAAGTTACTTTCTCTACTGCAAGTAAGTCATAGTTTGCAGATAAGTCATTCCAGTGTGCCAATCAGTAGGCTACAAGGACACATTTATGGTAGGCAGAAACAATTTAGCCTTCAGTCAGATGTGTCTCAATGCACCAAAAGCAGATACAGATACTCTAATAAAGCACACCCCATTGTGGCTTGTTCTTATGATAGAAACCTTATGTCTTGAACTAATGAAACAAAATAAAACAACAACACTGGTCCTATTCCTAAGCTATAAGGAGAGGAAAATCACCTGAGAAGTTCCTAAGGGCAAGAAAGCCAAGCTCTCTCCACGTAACTGCTAGTGTATACCATGATTGTCCTTTTCCTTTGAAGACTACTTTCAGGAGAGCTTAGACCCTATTTATATTGTATGTGGGAAATCTTGTTAAGTGTGTTTAAATTGATCAATAGA
>NW_017728907.1:9862443-9953389 GCF_001723895.1 Crocodylus porosus
TACATTCGTTTTCAAAGGACTGCCTTTTCCTGCGTCTCTTCCCAGATGCCTGATTGTCTTTAACATCTTGTTTGGTTCCTTTTCCTCCTCTTTCAGCAATTGGGCCCTTAATGAAAATAAGACACAGGCCTCCGAGTTTGGAAGTGAAAAATCAGCATGCTGCAGGAAGCTTTAGAAGCTAGATCCACCTGGTCTGCAACCCACTCATGACTGCCGAATTAAAAGCAAGCTGTTCAGCTGTTTGCTGTCTTTCTTTTGTTGTTTCTTTTACTTTAAAGGGTGCTGCTTCTCCACTCAGCTGAAGCTGATCAGTGGTCCCATGTGGCTGATTAGAGAAGTAGCACCCTTTGAAATAAAAGCCAGAGCAAGCAGCTGGAACATCTCAGCGGCCCCACACAGCCTTTTACTGTGTCGTGGTATACTCCCAGTTACCTCAGAAGCTCTCATCTTCACAAGGGAGCCTAATCCTGTGAAGTATGTATGGGTTTTGCAATATATACTTTTCTATTTAAGAGAAGTAGGAAGAAATAAGCCTTGCAAAGCAGTGCAGCTTGCTGACTGCAATCTATATCATGTACTCACTAGCACCCTGTTCAGTCCACTTTTAGATAAACTCTGGAATTATCCCCTTTGAGTTAATGCTGCTATTTATTTTCCTGGTGTTCAGCCTGCATTAGTGTTTTAATTTAATTTTGTTACTCTTAGTTCTCCACATCTTGTGTTGCCCCAAACAATTCCTTCCCCCTGCTGCTTATATAGAATCATAGAAAATGAAGGGTGGAAGGACCTCAGGAGGTCACCTAGTCCAACCCCCTGCTCAAAGCAGGACCATCCCCAAGTAGACCATCCCAGCTAAAGCTTTGTCTAGCTTGGTGTTAAATACCTTCAAGGATGGAGACTCCACAACCTCTGTGGGTAACCTGTTTCAGTGTCTTAATTTTCTCAATAGGAGGGTAGTATTTCTAATGTCTAACCTAAATATAAGTTGTTTAAAGTGCCATCAAAGGCAAAAGCTGCCTGTGTTTAATTTTTGTCTCCCTTCATAAATTGGTCTGTCAAAGTTAGTTGCTCCATTAGTGTCTCAGTTGTGCCTGCCATATATAGGATTATAGAACCAGGTAGTGCCAAGGAAACTGGGCCAAATACAGGACAGAGAAGAGAATTAATTAGAGTATTACTCTTCCATTGTTTCAATGACAATTAGACATGTGTCCTGATAATGGATGCTAGTTGACAGGGTGATGGACACAGCTGTGTTTGGATGTTTGGATAGATGAGCTTTGTTGGTCTCTGTCAAACCAGGACAGCAGAAACTGGGGATGTAATAACTTGAGCACAGGTAAGAGTTCCCTATTTAACTCAGACTCATTGTTCCCAATCTAGCTTAATGTCTTAAGGAGACAGCAGCGCATGATCAAAAACCGGGAGTCGGCCTGTCAGTCACGGAAGAAGAAGAAGGAATACATGTTGGGGCTGGAGGCCAGGCTGAAGGCAGCTTTGGTGGAAAATGAATGGCTCAAGAGAGAGAATGGCTCACTGAAGAGGCAGCTGGATGAGGTGGTGTTAGAGGTAGGCTGAGTTTGGGAAAAGGATTAAAAATGCTTTGACAATTAAATACCTAAATATGATGAAAATGGAGGCCATTTAAGCATTTTGGAGACTGCAGAATTGATGCAAGGAAGCTTTATCTACCTTTTTTCTAGTCCACATAATTTACCAGGAAAATGGAGTATATGGGACCCGAACACTGTAAAAAAAGGACCAGATTTGTTTTTATATGAGCTTGGCTGCAACTCGCTTTTCCCTACTGCAAGTCAGCTTTTAATGTAAAATGCAAGAGTAGAGGTCAGGTTTTTTGGCTTCAGAAATGTGTGTACATGTTTTCAACTTTGTTCTTACTCTGTGCCTGATCTGCTCTTCCTGTTTAGAACCAGAAGCTCAAAGATTACTCTCCAAAGAAAAGAGCTGTGTGTGTGGCAGTGATGTTCGTCTTCGTAGTGCTGAACTGTGGCCCACTGAGGTAAGATGATTTTTGAAATCAGTAATCTTTCCATACTGTTGGGAAGGGCTGGAGGGAATCTAATCTGTAGGTCTTTACCTGCCTTGTGTTTATGCAGTTTCATGCAACCTGCTCTGTGGTTGGAGGCCGTGGGCTGTCAACAGAGAAATTTTCCTTTGCCATTCTTCAAATTAGGGGTATCTCAATGGCACCTAATATAAAGTTTGTGCTAGGGTTGCACTGATAAAGATTTTTTGGATCAATACTGATGGCCAATTGTTGACAAGCCATATCAGGCAATACCAATCCAATTGCCAATATGCAGCTTGGAAAGCAGCATCCAGCTGGTAAGTCTGTTAGGGGGAAGGGGCAGGGGGAGGGAAGGGGTGTGCGGGAGGCAGACTGAGGCCCCTGCAGTGAGGGAAGGAGTAGGGCTGAGGCAGGGGCAGGGGCAGGTGCTGCCCAGATGGGGCAGAGCTGGGCATGAGATGGAGCCGTGTGGGACGGAGGTGTCTGGCTTGGTGCGAGGAGGGGGGGGCGTGGATCCTGCTGCTGTGCACACTGCAAGGGGAGCCATGGGGGGCATGTGCCCCCCAAATCTGTGCATGGGTTGAGGGCAGGCTGCTGCTGCGGGCTGGGGAGGGGGCAGTGCTGGGCTCTTCCCAGTGTGGGGGGCTGTGTTTGGGCCAGGCGGCAGCAGCAGCACTGCAGTGGGGAACTATGTGAGTGTGGTCTGTGGCCACCCCAGAATTTGCCATAGCCCCCCCAGCCTCCTTCCCAATGCCGCCACACAGCCCCAGCCTAGCCCCCCTGCTGGGACAAGCCCAGCACAGACCCAGCCTGCAGCCCACCCTTGTCTCTTGCTCAGATCTGGGGGACATGCCCCCCCATGGCTCCCCCGGGGGTGTACATAGCAGTGGGATCTGTGCCCCCTAGATGAGCCATGAAGCTCTGTCCCTTGCCCAGCCCCAGCTGGGCACTGCCTGCCCCAGCCCCACTCCATCCCTCACCACAGGAGCCTCGATCTGCCCCTCACACACCCCTTCCTTCCCTCCACCCCTTCCTTCCCAAAAGACTTATTAGCCGGACACTGCGCTCCAAGTTCCTCGGCTGGCTGTGTGCACACTGTGGCTGCATGCATGCATACAGCATTTATTGGTGACATTATCAGCCATGTCAGTCAAAAAAAGCTGATTGCCAGTAATTTTGGTTTTTCTTTTTATCAGTGCTGATACGATATGGATCAATATATTGGTGGACCTCTAGTTTATGTACACTTCTCCCATATGGACTGGCATCTTACCAAATTTCTTAATTTAGGGTGATTGTGTTCAATGCATGTAGTTGAAAGGATCTAAAAGCCTTAGAGAATCATGTTGTCAGCTCTCAGGGAGCACATAAGCAGGGTTGTAATCTTTATCCTTTTACTTTTGCTTCCAGTAGCTGAGCTTTGTATCATGGCTTCTTGTAAAGTTGATTAAAACCTCAAATTTCCCATCCTCCCTGAATGCTTTTGAACAAATGTTCTCATTCAGAGTATATTTTTTCCCCTGATGGGACAATATCAAGGTAACAAAAAGCTCATTTTTTAGCTTTTATTTTTTACATGAAAAATATTTAGTTATCTTGAAAAATGAAATCTGAATTTTTTTCCCCACGTTATCTTATTTCTGCTTTTTTGTTTTTTCCTTATTCTATTACTTTTCCAGAGTTGGAAAAGATAGAAAAGCTGCTGTAAAAAAAAAAAAAAAAAAAGAGAGACTCAAAGGAAATGCCAGTCTTAAAGGAAATGGATACTCAAAGGAAATGTAACATTCTGCACCTTCTTTTGCATTTGGCAAAAAGGAAGGAAAAATCCTATATTTAAAATTTGTTATTGAAAATCAAAAATAATCTTTTATTTTTTAATTCAAATTGGAGAAAGAAATTAAGCGTCAGTTGCTGACAAAAAAAGTTTCTTTTATGCAGTCCAATTTTTTTCTGAGAGAACTTTGTAGAATATACAAAAACATAAGAATTGCCATTTGCTGGGTCAGACCATAGGTCAATGTTGCTCAGTCCCCTTTGTCATGTATTGGTAGAGAGTGGATGCTGAAAGGGAGAGTGAACTAGATATAACCAAGGTTTTTTTTTTCCCACTGTCCCCCTCACTTGCAGCCTCCAGCACTTAATGTCTATGATGTTCTATGGCTAATTCAGAGGGTATACCCCTAACTCATACCCAGTTACTCCCTTTTTTCTCCAAAAATTTGTCCAGTCTCTTTTTTTAATTGGGCTAAACTATTGGCTTCCACAGTATCTGGTGGCAATGAGTTCCATGCTTGAATTGCACAATGTGCAGGAGAGCACTTCCTTTTGTTAATTTTAAACTTACAGCCTACTAGTTTCATGTTGTGATCCCTAGTTCTTGCATTGTGAGAGAGAGTAAATAATAAATCCGTATTTACTTTCTCTTTAGCATTTAATATTTTGTAAACCTTTATCATGTCCCTCCTCAAGTGTCTCTTTTCTAAACTGAATGGGTCTAGCTTCCTTAGTCTCTCTTCAAATGGAGGTCCCACCATGCTGCTAATTATTCACGTTGCCCTTCTCTGTACATTCAGTAGTTCTCCTATGTACTTTTTGAGGTGTGGGGACCAGAACTGGGTACAATATTTCCATTTTATGTGCGGATCCCTTCTTAATAATCCCTGACATTTTGTTTGCCTTTTTAATGGCTCCTGAACCACTGAGCTGATGTTTTTAGTGAACCGTCCAGAATGATTCCCAGATCTTTCTTGCATGGTAACAGCTAATGTAGAGCCATCATAATGTAGGCATAGTTTGGGTTAGTTTTGCCCAGGTGCATCACCGTTCACTTATATACATTGAATTTCGTCAGCCATTTAGTTGCCCATTCACTCAATTGTGCCACATCCTTCTGTAGTTCCTCACAGTCCACCTTGCTTTTTATCACTTTGAATAATTTTGTGCAAATTTGGCCACCTCACTGTTACCCCCTTTTCCAGATCACTTATGAATATGTCAGATAGCACTTGTCCTGACACAGATCCCTGGGAGGACCCTGCTGTTTAATTCTTTCCATCCTAAAAGCTGGCCATTTATGCTCACTCTTGCTTTCTATCCTAGAGCCAGTTTCTAATCCACAAGGGGACATTCCCTGTAATCCCATGACTACTTAATTTAGTTGAGAGTCTCTAATGGGGGACCTTGTCAAAAGCCTTTTTTGGAAATACAAATATACTATATCAACTGAATCACTCTGGTCCATCTGCTTTTTGACACCCTCAAAGACCTCCAGTAGGTTGGTAAGGCATGATTTTCTTTTGACAAAGCCATGCTGTTTCCCCCAGCAATTCATATTCGTCCACATGCTGAACATTCCTTTTTATTATTGTTTCTACCAGTTTTCCAGGATCAGACGTTGGACTCACTGGCCTGTAGTTCCATGGATCCCTTCTAGAGCCATTTTTAAATATGGGAGTCACATTGGCAACCCTTCAGTCCTCTTGTACTGAGGCTGTTTTTTAGTGACAGGTTGCATATTATGGTCAGGAGTTCAGCAGTTTCTGATCTGAGCTCTTTCAGGACCCTAGGGTGAAAGTCATCAGGTCCTGGTGATTTGCTACTGTTTTAGTTTATCAATTGTCTCTACAGCCTCATCTACTGAAACCTCAGTTTGGGTCAACTCCTTTAACTTGTTCCTGGAGGGGACTGGATCTGGTCCTCTAACATTTTCCACAGTGAAGAGAGGTGCAAAGAATGCATTTAGTTTCTCAGCAATGGTGCTGTCATCTTTTAGCATCCCTTTCATCCTGATCATTCAGAGGCCCAACTGATTCTATGTCAGGTCTTCAGACATGGACCTGAAGGTTTTAATGTACTTTTTGAAAGAAACATTTTTTCTGCTTATTGCCTCTGCAACTCTGCCATTAAACCATGATGGCTTTTTTTTTGGGTCCACTTTCCATTTTCTTTGACTTGCAGTATTTGCTCTGTGCCTTCAATACCGTGTTCTGAAGCAGTTCCCATGTTGCTTGCAAGTTCCTCAACCTCCTTAGGGGCTCCTTTTAACTTCTAACTAGCTTCCTCTTTTTGGTGTAGTAGATAGAAAAGCCACTTGTTGGCTTTTACATGGTCCATTTTAAGCCTTGACTCTTCTCTCAGGACTGTCAGCATCCCTTCCACTGGAGTGTATAAGAATGGCATTAGTCAGAAGCAAAACAGTAATGCATTTGTTCTGCTCTCATGGAATTTCTTTGTGTCGTCCTCTAGGTGCCTTACTATAAACAGACATAGTAAGTATGGCTTTAGCTTGTTCAGAGTCTTCTCCTGTACTGTCTGATGTACCCAAGATGAAGGAAGTAGAGAATTGCCAGACTTCTGGGTGGGTAAATTTATAGCCACAGCACAGCTTAGCCTGTTGAGATGATCTGATTTGCAGAGTTCGCATCTGGAATGAGAATGCAATACAGCAGAGAGGGAATGTTGGGGCTCCCCTTGATTTACTCTGTGCTTCTGAACTGAACACTGTCCAGTGAAGCATAAAGCACATTCATTGTTGATACTTAAGCTGGAGTTGAAATTCATGCACATAGCCAGAGGAGCAAGTGAACCTTCTGGGCCACAGAAGTGGGGGATTGGGAAAGAACTGCTCCATTGCCTCCAGGCTCTGTTTTTTAAATCACTTGCAGAATAGAGGTGTAAACAAACCTAATTTTGGTACTTACCGCTCTGTTTGCTAAATTTGGCTTTGGAAATTAGGGCTCCGTCCTTTGTAAAACTCTGTGCTGCTCAGAAGAGAGAGCACTTTCACAGGTCACCTGATGCTGGTTTTGGTTGGTAGGTTGGGTTTTTTTTCCCTAAATCCCTGTTAAACTAAGGAAGAGATGCTAGTTGGAAGGAAATCCAAAGTTGGACTTTACTAAAAGCATGCTGCCAAGATGACTGTTTAGAAACAAAATGTTTCTGTTGTGTTTTACCAGTCCAGTTCAACTGTTAAAAGCTGAAAGGCCTTTTAAACTCCAGTTGGCTTGCTACCATTGATGCTCTGTCTGTTGTTTGCATACTCCTCAGCCCTGGCCAGTGAAACTAAACATTTTCTTTTCTTTTTCTGATCCATTTTAAGCTACATTGCTACTCATTAGATATGGTCAGGTTTCTAAGAAGGAAGATTTTAAGTCCTGCACTGCTCTTGAGTTCTATTTTTTGCTGTTTTTCAAAAATCCTGTGAACAGATGGAATTGTCATCCTGGCACATATTGTTTGGATCTAAACTATGTGATACTTCTAGAAAAAAAATCAAATGAAGCAATGTGCAATAATTTTAAGCGGTGGTAATGCTCATGGGCCTTATTTTGTAAACACAGACCAATTACTGGATTTTCTTGTTGATAGTGGCTGCTTTGTAAAGAGCCTGTTGTACCAGATCCCTGCTTGTCTGCATGAACTAAACCTGCTTTTCACTCAAGAACTGAAAGTACAATGAAAGATTTAATGCAAAAGTCTAGTCTACAGAAACACATGCAGTTTGCATGCAACAAAAACACAACCGGTAAAACTTTTAAGTCCTGCCATGTCACCCAGCATTCTCCCCTAACATTTATGATGACAGCTGGGACTCATCAATGTTAAAGTGGGAGGCATCCAAGAAAAATGCAGGTGCTTCAGGAAGCTGTGGGTGGCAATTCAGGAGGTGGCACTGTTACCTCATGAAATGAATTCCTGACCAGTTGCAGTTACAGATTTTGTCATAGTGGTAGGGGAATCAACTCAGGTGCCCTGGCAACCTTTTCCATTTGGGTAATTGCTTTGCCATCCCTGATCTTCCCCTGGCTTCAGTTAGGAACCAAAAGATACTTAAGCTGGTATGCAGAGTTGTTGTGAACTGTGTAGAGTATGGTGCATGGCAGCTGTTAGCTGGGAATGAGGTAATTGGTGCATAGTTTCTAAAATGGTTTTGGATCCTGCAGGATAAAAGGTGCTAGAGAAGTGGAAGATAATTACAAAACAGGATGCTGCTCTCTTCTGAGAGTTATGAACTCCAGGAGCAAACATTTTTGTAGGACTGATATCATTACTGCCTTTGTGCTACATTCGCTTGGGAACAACTTTGGCAGGGTTTCTAAGTTTTGAACGTCAATTTAGATGATTTTTTTGTAAATCAGTCAGAAAATCTCCACCCTGCAGACCTTACGTTTTGATATTCTTTTGTTTGGAAAGATTCTACTGGAGGGAGAAAGACTTTACTTAAACAGAGAAGTACTAGCAGAATTTTGAGTACAAAGAAAACGACGATGGAGTAAGATGTGGGGGAATGTGCAAAACCTGAGCTGCTTTTGATAAGCATAAAAACGAAATGGAAAGCGCAGACCTGGGGGAGTCCCTTCCTATTCTGTTGCCAGTGAGGCAGTTCTCAGGGTGTGTCTACAAGTTGCTGTATGGTGACATTGCTACAGTGCCATGGCTTAGTACACCCTTTTGGAAGTACTAAAGCACCGCACAGTATGGGCAGCTACTGTGCTGTGCACATGGTGAATGGTTAGATTTTGCCACTATGTCACTGTAATGGCATGCTATAACCAGGGAGTGCTCTGGTACAGCAACATGGCTGGTGGTCATGTGTAGACACTCATGATCGCCACATCACAGTAGATGCACCCTTAGTCTCCATCCTCAGCAAGTTATTGAATTTGAAAGTAAAAACTACTGTCAGAGCACAACGGTCTGTATGTATTCCTGTCACAGTAACAATTGGTAACTACAAAGATATAACAGTTAACTTATTTTTTGCTCGGTTTGATGTTCAGTAAAGCAGATAAAGTGAAAAGGAATTCCTGGGTATGTAACCATTCCTGGTACTGGATGTAATAATTTAGCCTCCACTGGAGGCCTGCAGCAATATTGACTTCAGTCAGCAGGGAGAAGTGTAACTACAACTATGAATTAGCAGGAAATTGGTTTTTTATCTTCAAACTTTGTTCCAGAAGCGTGATTGTTTAGGTCGCGGATGAAAAGTGAACTGCACCGTGCATGAAGATGAGGCAGATATTCCACCATGGTTGTGAGGTTCTCAGTGCAGGGCTCTGTCATTTTGTACTGCTCAGACTATTGCTTTATATTTCACTTTGTCTCACACATTCTGTCCCTGTTTCATAGTTTCATAGTTGTTATGGTTAGAAGGGACCTTAGCAGATCAAGTCCGACCCCCTGCCATGGCAGGAAAGAGTACTGGGGTCAGACAACCCCAGCAAGGTGTTAATCTAGCCTTGTCTTAAAGACCCCCAGGGTAGGAGCCAGCACCACTTCTCTTGGAAGTCAGTTCCAGACCCTGACAGTGAAGTAGCGCCTCCTGATGTCTATCCTGAATCTACCCTCTGCCAGCTTGTGACCGTTATTTCTAGTCACTTCTGGTAGTGCTCAGGGGAACAGGGATTCCCCCAATGCCTGCTGATCCCCCCTGACTAGTTTGTAAACAGCCACTAGATCCCCCCTCAGCCTTCTCTTGTGGAGGCTGAACAGGTTCAGGTCCTGTAGCCTCTCCTCGTAGGGCCTGCCCTGCTGCCCCCTGATCATGTGAGTGGCCTCCTCTGGACCCTCTCCATGCTGTGTATGTCCCTCCTGAAGTGCGGTGCCCAGAACTGGATGCAGTACTCCAGCTGCGGCCTGACCAGTGCTGCATAGAAGGGGAGGATTACCTCTTTGGACCTGCTCGAGATGCATCTGTGGATGTATGACGAGGTATGGTTGGCCTTCCTGACTGCATCCCCACACTGCCGGCCCATGTTCATTTTGGCATCAGAGTTGACTCCAAGATCCTTTTCTGCCGCTGTACTGACAAGAACGGAGTTCCCCCGCCTGTAGGTATGGTGCTGGTTCTTCAGCCCCAGGTGCAGCACTTTGCACTTGTCAGTGTTGAAACCCGTCCTGTTATCATCCGCCCACCCTTGTAACCTGTCTAGGTCCGATTACAACCTATTCCTCCCTTCTTGCGTGCCTACTTCTCCCCACATCTTAGTGTCGTCTGTGAATTTGAATAGGGTGCTTTTTACCCCCTCATCCAAGTCACTGATGAAGATGTTGAATAGTGCAGCCCCGACGACCAAGCCCTGGGGGACCCCACTGCCCACATCCCTCAAGGTCGAATAAGACCCGTCTACCACCACTCTCTGGGTGTGACCCTCCAGCCAATTAGTAACCATTTGACTGTGTAGATGTCGAGGCCACAGTCCCCTAATTTAATGAGAATGGGGTGAGAGACTGTGCCGAAGGCCTTCCTAAAGTCCAGAAAGACTATGTCCACTGCTGCCCCTGGGTCTAAGGATTTTGTGACCTGTTAAAGCAGTGTTAGTTGGGGCTTAATCAGTATGTCTGCAAGCATCTGTTACTTCTGAAGATTTCCTATCTCTAACTTCTGATTGGACTGAGGATTTTTTTCAGAAAACTTTTCTGCTTACTGTAGTTCAGCAAAAGAATTTCTGAAAGATTTTGTTTGTGGGACGTGACTTTTTTCTGGAATGTACCCACTATGTGAGGGTAATCATGGGTTGAAATTTTGTAGAAGGGCCCTGTTTTTCTCCACTCATGTAGCAAAGCTTTATAGCTTAGGATTCGTGTAGCTTTGTACAGCAGTTGAATGCAAGATAATGTTTTGGGAAAGTGCCCGGTAGTGTGCGTAATAGTGAATGCAGAATTAATTAATGACTGTAATTAGGTATTCAGCTTGTATACATATATACAACTTGTACTCCTAAATATACTAGATCAGGGTGGGCAAAATACAGCCCGCAGGCCAGATCTGGTCTACCAGCTGATTTTATGTGACCCACAAGTAGGTGGCCATGAATTCATGGGATCTGGCCTGCTGGCAACAATAACTCAGGCCACTCACTGCATGGTGCCAGGCAGGCAAGGCTGTTTCTGACCAGCAGTGATGTGGCAACATCAGCTGTGGACTCCGGTAGATGCCCTGACCCCAACCTAGATCCTGCTGGCCATATCCACAGCTGACGCTGGCGCCCACCCATGGCTGCTTCTGCTGCACCAGGCAAATGCTAACATAAACTGCAGACAAAGCTGGCAGGTTCCAAGTGGGGTGGGGATTGGGGCATGCTGCAGCTCTGGGAGGTGTGGAGACACCCTGGCAGCTTTGAAACAAATGCCAGCTGCATCCACAACTGATAGTGGCACCCACCTAGGACTGCTTCCGCCACACCAGCCAGTTCCTTGCATAAGCTGTAGACGCATCTGGCAGTCTCTGGGATGGATGGGGATCAGAGTGTACTGCAGCTCCAGGCAGGGTGTGGATTGTGGTGAGGAAGGTGGGGAGAGAATTGTAGCCCTCGAGAGAACGCCAAAACTCATGATGTGGCCCTCCAGCCAAAATAATTACCCATCCCTGTGCTAGATGCTTTTGACAATGCCCCCTTTGGCTCTGCCGTAGTTTTGTTCTTGGCCTTTACAAAGAGTGTTTGCACTTATACTTGAAGACTTCACACAGTGCAAGAGGAAGGATGAGAAAAGAACGTGTGTCTGATTTTTCAGGTCTATGGAGAAACTCTTAGGGGATTACAATGGGGAATAGCAAAGCAAGCAGTCTGAGAACCTAACATGCCAGATGTGCGCTCACTGCAGCCTGTCGGTAGGGGGTCTGTATTCTTTAAGTTCCTGGGAGCAGGGATCCTTTCCTGCATGTTTTAGGACTGCAAGATCAGTCCTATGGAAAGAGGACTTGGTGGCATTGGGGAATCTGGGATAGTGTGTCCCAGTGTGTACACACCAGATATTCAAAGAAGGATCTTGAGTTTTGAGCTCTAGGAGAATAGATTGTCTTTCTTGCGGAATTGTAAAATCTGCAGGTGGTAGGTACAAGGTGGACTAATAGGGAGGGGTTGGGAAGTACTAGCGATGAGAGGCAGGACTTTAGTAGCTTGACTCAGTATGAACTCTGGTTCTATTGAGACCAGGGAACGTGGCTCCTTGTTTAATTTGTTCTGAAAAATGAAGCCTGCAAAATAGTAAACATGAAATTAGGTTTACATTTAAGGTTCAGGAATAGAAGCATAAAATGGGAAAGGAACTCAGGGAGTTGGAAAAGTGAGGACACAGAAGAAGTGATTGACATGGAGCTAGGAATTTAAGTTATACCCCTCTGTGGCCCCTCTGTAACATCTTATGTCTCTTAATGATGAACTAGGCATTGAAGATGATGATCTGCCTCACTGCCTACATAAGCCATGTGAATCATTCTTTGGCAAATCTATAGGTCTCTTTCTTAACAATATTTCTGGAAAAAACTTCTTTTAACTCATACTTAAGGTTGCTAAGTGCATTTGGTTCAAAACAAGGCACCATGTGACACACCATTAAAGAAACCCAAAGATTAAAGGTTATTGAAATCACAAACCACACTAAGGCATTACATCAGTAGATCTGACACCAAGCTCAACATGGGATTCATTGCCACATTCAGCATTTCTGTTTGAACATCGTCCAAGCAGCCGTAACTCTATGTCCATTAGGGTGTTTGTTTAGTTTGTTGAGGAGTAAGCATAGACTGTAGTGTTTTGAGGTGTAGACCTTATAAAGTAATTTTATAAATAAGTAGGCATATAGTTAAGGATATGTTTCTTCTACATTAATGAAGCATGTTGTGCTAGCACAACTTTCATCTTGGTGGTTAAATTTTCTGACCTTGAATCATGTTGGACTTATGCCAGTGAGGTTCTCCTTACATTTTGATGTGAAGTTCACATGATTTTTTTTATCCTTTGCCTGCGATTATATATATCTTGTTTCATGGGGGTAGTGGCGAGTCTCTTGTGTTATCTTGTTTTCACGTTTAAACAACCTTGCTCTTAAACACAGCAATACAGGGAGGTAGCGCTAGTTGACAAATGGATGTAGCACAAGAAAACCCTGCTGGAAATGACTGTTCTTTCTTGCTGAAATATATAAGGGATATATATATATGCACAACCTAGCACAGCAGTCAGCTGTGAACTTTGAAGGAAGGAGATTGAAAGCCTTGTAAGGAAGCCCCTGTGTATATCTTGCCCAGAAAGCTGTTTGGAACTTAAGCATGTGTATTTCGAGTTTGGTCAAACTAACAATCATCTTGTTCTTCAGAACTTTCCTCAGAAGCAAGGGAAATGACACCATCCTTCTGTTTAATGATAAATGTTAACAGCAAACTATTTCCATCATAATCAGTGGGAAGTTGTTTTGGGGTTTTTTGGCCTCTAATGCTATTTATAAACTTGGGATTCATGGATTAAACAGTAACTTGATGCATTGCTGTAGCACACTACATTTTTCAAATGAATTCGCTGTGCTTAATTAAGGCTGTTTCTGTAGAAAACTAGTGTTCAGAGACTGGATGAGTAAATGGGAAGTTTGTAAATACCCTTGTCTAGGAGAAGGAAGTGAAAAGGATGTCTACTAACGTGTTTTGTGTGAGTGCTTTTTGTGCTAGATACAAGGTTAGATGTCTGAGAGTTGTACAGAAATTTCCAATGTATGTGAATGTGCATGAATCTTGGTGAATTATCTCAAGTTGAACCTAGCAACCTTATCTGTAAGGTGCATAAAACACATTGTACTGGAAATGTTTGGTGAAATGTAGGGAGGCATAATTTTTTTTTAACACCTTTAAACACTTCTGAGCCAGACTTACTGTAATGTGCAAAGCAAGTTGCCAGTAACTTGTAAGCACTTATTTGGTACTTGCATGTACCCTGGTGTGATGATGAGGCAGTTGTTTAAATGGCACATTAAATAGTCCTAGATGTTGCACTTTCCTCTTGCTGCAGTGTGCTTGCATCTGAGGAATTGTTGCTCAGGATGTCATTTTGCTGCCTTTTCTAAACAAATTTTTGGGCATATATTAAGCAATGGACTATGACACCCCTAGGATGGCTGGCAGAAGCCACAACCTACCCACTCTTGCCAGCTCTGTGCGCACCAGATCCTAACGATGGGGCAGCTTCTACAGAGTAGTGCTGAGTACATGCCCAGAGCAGCTGTTGGGCACTCTGCCCCAGGTGTGCTTATTGGCTACATGGGACCATTCTGAAACGGCTCTGCTGCCTAGCTTCTAGGATTTGGGGTATGTGGAGCCAGAGAGAGTAGGTAAGGCATGCTTCACAGCAACGGGCAACAGACATGCCCGTTATCCCTACCCCTCTCTCCTACACACATGCACATGTGCGCACATGAAAAAAAAGAGGGAAAACAAAGCAGTCAGAATAATTCAGGCTCATACAATCTATTCACTTAAAAAAAAACAAAAAACCACTCATCTCTTCCTCATAATTTCCATCTGTATAGAATGTCCTTTTTAAAAAAGAAAATGGTGTGTCCCATGCATGATGCTATGAAGTATTGCTGGAGACAGCGTTATTAGATTTAGATAGTTGGTATTAATAAACAGGTTCTTTGAAAGACTAAGTCTGTTTCATTAGGCACAACAATAGAAATGCACATGAAGAATTGGAGAAGAATAGCAAAAATTAGAAAAACATATCTTCTGTCTCTGGCTTGAAGTGACTAGAAGTGCAAAAGCAAAACATGTGTACCAGTTACTCACTTCTGGACCCTATCTTTATTTTCCTGGCTTGGAGAATTATTCAGCTAGATTTTCCCTCTCTCCAAAATACAGAGGTTTCTGAGAACCTGGCATGGTGTTGCTGGAATGGTTGTGTGGGCATTTTCTATAATTTGCCTCTGTAGTCATAGCAAAGTCATATCGATTGTATGCTTAAGGAGACCATGACAAACAGAGACTGGAGGAGGTAGAGATGAGCATAGGAATTGGAAGAGGAGTATGAGGGTAGGGGCAGGGGCTGTAGGTTCCCATTGTGGTGCCTGTACCCCTTCTCAGGATACAGATACAGAGGTGAAGGAATCCCTTTCCTGATTCACCTTTCAGAATTAAGAAATAGCTCAAGAATATAATGGAAAATCCATGAACATGTGGTGTTGAATGAGCACCTATGTTGGTGATTAGAGTTGATACTGTTCCTTCAAAGTCTTTGTCATGCTGAGCTGGCCTCTTGGGGTTCCTATAGATCCTTTTGGAGTGCTCTTCTGAACAAGCCTATCTGTGCTTCAGGTATTCATCCAGGGCTAGTAGTGTTCAGACAGTGGCAGGTAGACCTTGTTTCACCTGGCTTGGGAACCGTATAATCTGGGATAGGCAATTGTGTTTCCCTAAGAACTGTCCTGTCAAAGCTACTGCAAGTTCCTGTCATCTTTACATTCTGGTTGGTTGCAAAAACAGCTTTGTAATCTCAAGAATAGTATACCCCACACACTAGTAAAACTTCCCCAAATTCAAACGATTGGTATATTTTGTTTTTATTCCACTTTTATACCATTTTACAACACTGGCTATACATCTTCATAAAAGAAAATCTCCTTCCTGTCAACTTTCAGTTCCTTTGATTGATTGGTACCTTGCAACCTTCACATCTGCCATATGCATCAAAGCCTCCCACCCCTGTGTTTTGTTATATCTAGTGCCATAAGCAAGTTTATACCCGTTTCAAAGTATAAAAACCTGTTTTAAAAGTATTTTTCTGTATGAATTAAATGAACCTGTTTTACAATTTTTAATCAATTGGGTACTCTCTATAGCCTTGTCTGGGCTTGAAAATTTTAATTTGCTCAGTGCAAAGTCCCCTTTACACAGGCTTTATTGTTGCACGATTGTAATGTTGTTCAGTAAAGCATAGCTGTTCCACTTATTTGAACACTGGAGCCCTGCATCATATAGACGGGTTTGGCAGGAACTGAGCCAGCGTTACTGGGGTGTTGGAGGGCATGGGACCTAAGCTGGTTGGTGCAGTGGAAATGCACCACCTGGTGTGGCACAGTGGAGAACTCTTGGCCAATCTGTGATGCTCCCTCAGGATAGGGTTATGGGGAGTTGAACTTGCACTGGTAAACCTGAGTGCAGAGGCCTAGAGCTCCTAAGCATTTCTATAATGCCATGTTATTCTGTGTATGCATGGGGTGGTATGTTACAGAATTAACTGTTTACAGCCATAGCTAATGCTTCCTCTACCATTGCTTCTTAAGCTCTGCTTGCCCCATAACCACATCTGTGAGGTGAACCTTCTGATCCTTAAAATGTACATTACAAGAAAGATGGCACTTTTGGGCTCCCATACATGTGCAGGGAGCCTGCTCTGACACACTGTAATTGTGGCACGTCGAAGCAGACTTGATTAATTGAATGTCCTGGTGTGTGGAAATTACCGCACTCCAGCAGCCTCCAGCGTCATGTATCAGCATCCCCACACCAAAAAATGGTGGCGGGGTACTTTAAAGCTCATTCAACGAGTTTTAGTTCAAAGCACCCCGCCACCATTTTTCAGTATGGGGATGCTATGAACTTAATGCTCCAGGGACTTTTAATTAACGTGGTTCTCAGAGCTGCACTAATTAAAGCACCTCCCCACACCTCCTGGAGCACTTGTATAAACAACCTATGCATCCAGCCTTGTCCTCTGTACTTTTCAGACATTTCCCTGATAATGATGGTAAGGTCATGAAACTAATAGGGACAGAGATTTATCCTTTGAGCTAAGACGTGTTCATGGTATTTAGGGGAGGGGGGTGCGCACATGCACATGTGTACATGCACACAGGGTCAAAGGAAATGGGAGGCATGGAGATTTTCTCTGTTAAAAGTAGATGGGAGAGGTACTTGTGCTTTGTCCCTGCCAGGGCTGGTATAGAAAAGGATTGATATTGTCACTGAAATTACTTTCAGGACAATGCAGTTGATACTCCCTACCACGTAACACTGGAGTGTGAACACTGAATCACATGAGTGTTGATGGGGAGATTCTTTCACCCCAGAGATGCCTGCAGGTGCAGGCTTTGACAGGACTGTCTAAAGCAGGCCTGGTTGCCAAAACATCTCTTTAAACAGAAAAGCATAAGTTGTTATTTCTGTGCACTGGGTTTCTGGCTGTCTGTACAGTTTGCAAGTGATGGAGAATAAAAAAGGATTGCTGTTCTGGTTGATGAGTGTTCCTTGTGCTTTTGCAAGCCTCCATTACATCCTCTGTCTTCAGGGATTTAGGAGAATTAATTGAGCCGGGTGTATAGTGTTAGTATATAACTCCACATTTGTTTGCTCGTACATCAGAATTGCACTAGCAGTGACAGGTGAAGGGCAATTAATTTCTCTTGTTTAAAGAGCAAAGAGGAGTTGATGAAGTGTGAAGGGGGAAGCTCTTTTAGATCAATGGATCAGGAATGCAGGCAGTTCCATATTAACAAGCTGGCCCCTGTTCCCAGGGGAATGTGGGGCACTGCTTCAAGCAGTTTAGGAGGCACGGCAAAAACCTAAGCAAGATTTGTCTCAGGTAGGCATTCCAGGACTGTAGCCTGCTGTTCATTAGGGCAGAATTGTTTGCAGTATTTGTGAACGGCGACTCTCTTATTCAGAACTAAAGTTACTTTCAACTCCCACTTGAGCAAATGAATTTGAGATGGATCTGACCTGCAGAGCAGCTCCAAATTTTGCACATTTAACTGGGGGACTTTAGATCTGGTCTGCATTGGTGTCTGGGTGGGACGGCAGCAGCTAGGAAACTTGAAACTGGGTTTGAATTCTCTTCAACGTCGATAGTCATGGATGTGTGACTTGGTTTGGGACTGGCTGCGTGTGCAGATGGAGTTACAAAGTACTAGTGCATCAGGGGAAGAAATTTATTTACCCTTTACTATCTTATTCATGGTCGCATCTTCATCACAGCATCCTAGCAGCTTGTTGGCGTTTGTTCTCCTGACATTCTGGCTCATTCTAGTCCTTGTGGTGGTGATGTCTGTTTTGAAAAAAACGTGAAATGGTCAACTCCAGCTGACTACTGAATTTGTCCTTTCATGTGGAATTTGAATTCGGTTGCTGTTCCAGTATGAGGAGGGAAGAATATACAGATTCTCAAGAAGTTACTTGCCATTAGTGTCAGGATTGTTCTGTCAAGCCATTTCAGGACAGTGCCTTTGTCAAGCACCTCTGTTACCCAAATCTGTTATAGTACTGCATGGTTTAGGGACTAGAAAATTGCCCAGTGGAATTCTTTGCTGGCTCACTAGTTTGAATCCAAGCGAACTCTGCTGTGACTAAAAATGCTCCCCATCTGAAGCCCATATGAAATGAAATGGTAATTTCATACTAGCTCCCAAAGAGAAAGTGTACATAATATAAAACCACTGTCCCAGCTGACCACTGTAGCTGGCAGGCAAAGGATTTTGTGGACCTTGGAGCCTAAGTCTTCTCTCTTTGGAGATCGGATAGGGTTGAGGTATATCATTGGGACAGTCTGAGAATCCTTGACCAGTGTGCTGTTGTATGCATTTCTGTGGGCAAGTCATACAGAGTATCAGTCCCTTTCCCTACAGCAGACTAGCCAAGGAGTGGGGGGGGTGAAAAGGAATATTTGTTTTACAGGCCATGGGTGTAGACTGCCCCCCTAATTACAGTCTTACTCCACAGTCTGCACATAGACGTTAATGTTGACTTGTACACTTGGTGGCAAAGGTGCTTATTTCATTGCACAAGCATTCCATTCCGTTGTCTGTCTCCTTGTGGTAAAATAAATACGTTAATTTGTGGAATATTGGATTTTGCCAGCGCTGAAAGAGCAACATGTGTAGTTGGTGCATTTACCTGCATTATATCATTTTCTTGCTTTTTCAGGGAGAATGACTCTAGTTTCCCTGGCTGCTTATTTAAGAAGGCTGTTTGCCATTAAAAAAAAATAGAGGGGAGTGGGGGGAGAAACATATAAAAATTAAATCACTTAATCTGTTCAGAGATTGAACTCTGTAAAGACTTGCATAAACAAAGTTATTCATTTAAGGCACTCCTGTGGACTTCAGGCTACTCAATTATTTGCTTGCAAGAGTACATCTTGAGTTCAGAAATATAGCTATCAAAGTGTCAGCATTGTAAAAAAAATGAGAAGACAAAATTTTAGAAGTACAGGTTTTAAAAAGCTCTATCATGATCACCCTCTCGTAACAAAGTAATTTTAAAGAAACATTTTAATACTTTGGGATCCATGACTACTTAGTAGAATATTAAAAGAGGTACTCCCAGGGAGAACCATTCATGACTTGCTAAAACTTGCTGTTACATTTTGAAGCCCCTTTGTTAGTGGAAGGAGACTTTTTTTGTGTTTCTAGTTGGACAGAAAAGCGGGGTACTACTACAGGCTTATGTTGATTGCAGTATAAACACTTTGATTGAAGGTGCAAATAACTGGACTGTGAAGTAAGAGATGTAATGTGTAATGTAAAAAAGGTGACGTGTTGAGAAGTAAAGGTTTTGTTTAGAACAGGAATATCCAACAACATCTTCAGTGTTACAGGCAGTATGTGCCACATATTAAGCAAAACTATGTAAAACTGTTAGAAATGCTGAGGAATTTGAGCATATTGATTGGGACTGATTTTTTTTCTGCTAGATGCTTCACTAATAGGAACCATAAACCCAGGTGTTCTGGGCTCAGAGGGACTCATGAAAACTTTTTTAAAAATGATCTAAAGTAGGCTTTTTAGAGATTAAATGTCAAGGTATTGAAGTCTTTTTTTTGTCTGAAGTCAGTCCCAGTGTCTCTGCTGAAGGACCTCCCAGAAGCAAACCCAGACAGTGGAGCATCTTTGCTATCTGCCTTTTTCCTGTGAGTGGGGGTGGAGGGGAAACACCAAAATGCACCATAGAACCTCAAAGAGTAGAATTATGAACTATAAATTGAAACTTGTTCTGTTCACCCAAACTTTGATCCTAAGGGCCATTATATAGTTGCAAGTAATTGTACATAATTATTCAAAGCAAAATTAAATGCACATGGCTCTGATGCTTAGTGTCTTCCTTGACTGCTTTAATGGAAACTACTTGTGGTTGTATTTTCTGCTAGAGAACTCACTGAGTTAATTGATTCTGTGTTATATACTGGAAGTTGAGGAGAGGAGTTAGACACTACAGACCATCACAGTAGAGGTGAGGGTATAGCACTTTGGGTGCCGTGCTTGAAAAGCAGTGGACTTGGTTCTGTTCTTGTTGATTTAAAGTGGCCCTGTAAATGGTGTCCTCATCAAGGTAAGAAACCAAGGAGATAGGACAGTGTTTGGCATTGTAGCAGACCTTGTCTGGAATTGGTTAGTTAGGAGGAAAGAACATTCGGATTGGTGCTTCCTAACAATGTCAACTTCTTATTTTTTTTTCTCACTGGAAAAATCCTAGCTCATATTAGAGAGTCTTGTCCCCAAAAATCTCGTGTAGCTGAACACATTTCTTGGTATGATATCACTGTTGGCTTCAGCATGTGAGTTACTGTACAACATAAATGTCAGTATTCAAAACTCCTGAGTGCACAGGATTTGTTCAGCCAGTTTTACAAATGAAATCCAGTTCAGGTTCTTGGCGAGAATGGCTTTCCACATTTATCAAACTGACATGCAAACCAGAGAAATAAAATCCAACTAAGTACCAGGTGCCATAAAATACCTTGAAGAACCAAAGTCCTTCCAGAGACAAGGACAGTGCTATTCTCTCCCTTCCCGTCCCCCACAGTCTCACTTATCCATGTTTCTGAACAAATGTCTGTACAAAGTAATTGGTTCTCCTCCTCTCCGTTCCTTCAGAACTATTTCCATATTTTAAATGGCGACCTGCAACTCAGCCAGTGTAGTATAGGGAGGGTTTATGGCCACGTGGAGTCTTTTAATGCCTAGAATACGTGGCGTATCCAAATGCAGCCTGTGTCTAACTGAAGGAAGACAGAAATGATTGACTGCAGTTTCTCTGGGTGGTGAACTTAGCCAATAAGCACTAGATTGCATGCTTTGGTTTGTGACCTCTTTCAGCCTGCTACATTCAAGCAGCACCTCTCTTTCTGCAAAGACCAGAAGTTCAGAGTCTTTGCCCTTTTCCTTCCCTTACTCTCGATTCTCATGTTACACCTAGAAAACTCGTGGGTCACTATTGTTTCTTTAAATATTGTTGCTATCCTGGCTTTTAATACCAAATTTGTCAATAGGGAGCCATTTCTTAAGGGTCAATTCCCTTCCCTCTGCCCTAGAATTTTTGACCCTGAACAGGGTCACCTACTGATCTCCATCCTGTAGTCGTTCTTCCCTATTCCACCACGCTAGCGTGGGCCTCTCAACAAAGAATTACTATCCCTTGCTTTTGTCAAAATCCAAGAATCTAATGCATGCCTACATCAGTGAGGTTCAGATACACCTCCACACAAGGAAGCTCGTTGTTACCCATGCATGGTATCAATCAGAAAGCTTCACCCTCACTGCTGATGCAGGGAAAATTCAGATTTCCCCCTTATCCAGTCTTCCTCAAAGGAGAAAGTGTCCAGGATTCCTGGACACTGCTTTCATATTGAAATAATTAATGAGTTTATTGGCAAAAATATAGGCAGACCAGGGTTCTTTTGGTGACTCTCTAATATCTTTTACGAGACTAACTAAATAGTTGGAGAACAATTTTTAAGCAAGCTTTCGGGTTCAAAAACCCTTCATCAGGCTAAGGAAATTTCAGCAGTTGGTGTGTGCTCTTCCTGGATGGAATGAAAAGTAAAAAAGCGAGAGGCTGGTCTGGTCTGCATGTAAGACAGGCAGTCAGTGAAAATGTAGATTGAGGAGTCAATGGGTGAGAGACAGACTGAGGGGCAGGGGTGAGAAGGGGGATGAATAGTGGAGAGGTACTTGGGAAGTCAGCTGTCAGGCAGGTTATAATGCGTCATAAATCCAACGTCTATATTTAGTCCATGATTTTTAGTGTCCAGGAGGTTGATGAAGTGGAGTTTATAGGCTCATCTTTGGGAAGTGTTCTGTAAGTTTCCTTTGAGGATCAGGACTGAAAAATTGGGGAGAGAGTGGTTTTCTTGTGAGAAATGTGCCCCCGCAGGCAATAGGGCATTCCTGTCGCTCATAGATTTCCAGTGTGCGTTCATTCTCGTGCGCAGTTGTTGTTAGCCTGACGAAGGGTTTTTGAACCCGAAAGCTTGCTTAAAAATTGTTCTCCAACTATTTAGTTGGTCTAATAAAAGATATCACGTTCACCCAAAGAAGCTTGTCTGCCTATGTCCTTAGACCAACACAGCTACAACCTACATCCCTTGGCAAAAATATGGCATTTTTTTCCAACTCTACTCCCCAGAGGGGAATGTGGATTTTCTTCATGTTTTTTTCTGTTCTGCCCTTTATCTACCTTTTGTAAATTAGATAAACCTCTTGACTCTTGCCAAGGGATCAGGGAAAGCTCCTTCCCTTGACATGTTTGAGAGTGTGAGGATAAAACTGGTGGCTGCCACTGAGATCCTGCAAGAAAGATTGATTGGGCACAGTTCAAGGGCAAATACCTGCCCATGTGGAACATAATAGTGGCTAATGAGTCATTTATGGACAAATAAGTGATTCCCGCTAATGGGAAAGGCTCTTTTGGCAAAGAATGTTGCAAGCATGCATTTGAATAATACCTTCCTTGACCCTCAGGCTGCTAATTTGTCTCTGTGGCTTTCAAAGTAATGAAGCTGGGGTAATAGCAACAGTGAGAGAATCTGTGCTTTCCATAGCTAAAGCTGCAAAACAAATCCCTATATTAACTCCTCTGTTCTGAAGCATTCACCTCTTGGTCTGAAATTTCCTATGTGTGGTTGCTGCCAAAAGAAGAATTATTTTAAGTTTCAGTGAAAAGATACAGCCATTTTCAATTAGAGGAAAGTGAAAATAAACACTTTCCCTTTTATTAAAGCAGCTCTTGTAACTTTAAGCAGTCATGCAGCCAAAGCAGTAGAGGTATAAAAGTTGAAATTGGCCTGGAAATGGCTATCATTGCAAATCAGGACGCACCCTTATTCCAGAGGAAATTGGTTTGCATTTGACTAAGTTATCATAATTTTTATTCATTTTGCTCAGTGCAAACCTAAGCAACAATGTGGTGTGCATGAGCACTTCACTTAGCTGCACTTTCATCTCCCTTCATTTCATTATGGTTTAAACTAGCTGCATGAAATAAACTGGTTTCATTTAACAGGGCCTTTCAAAAAAATTTTTACAAGATTTTTCTCATCGGAAAATGTCCACCTGTCAAAATCCTAAACTTTTTGTGGAAATTATGTCAGTTTTGACAGAATTTTCATTGACATTTTTTTTGGGCCCAGGTTGGGGGAGGGTGTTGAAGAAAAGTGGGAGACCTATTCCACAATAGCCACTCACTTTATTAAGGACTGTCACCTGGGATGTGGTTGACCCGAATTCCAAATAAAGGTCTTAACCACACACTATATTATTGGCTAGTCTATGGTAGGTTGCATGCTTGTATGTATGCATGTCTCCATTTTATCTCTGGCACAGTGAATACATACTTAAACACTTTATAATCTCTGGTTAGAGCAGACTGAGGATTTGAACCTGGGTTGACATCCTGGGTAAGGGCCCCAATCATTGGTTTATTGGCTTTTTTGTGTTTCTCTAAGGATGTTAAAAGGGCTTGGTTTCATCCTGGTGTAGAATGAAACCAAATGCCAAAACCTCAATGTTTTTCACCAAATTGTTTTTCTGGTTAGCCCTATTCTGTAAGCTTGTGTGGCCTTTAGTTGTCCCTGTAGTTGTCCAGGGCCTTCATTGTCTTACTCTACCTGCCTTTCTGCTAGAGCCTTTCTTGGGCACTTCTCCTGCACCTGAGTTTTATGGTGGGTGTGGTAGCATAAACCACACTGTCTAGTTGTATGAGAGGTGTAATGGCATCTAGCCAGAAATTTCTATAGTAAAGAATTTTTTCACACACCATTCCAGCTAATGTCTACCTTTTAGGGCCATTGTAAAAATGATGTCCTCTCCTGAAATACTGCAGTATTCTTTTATTGAGAAAAACTGATTTATTGTCTTTTTAATGAATATTTTTTCCCAGATAAATGGGAATAGCTCATGAAAGCTGAACTGGAATGTTTTTTAACGTAGTTTGGGGGTTTTTTCTCGGACCCTCGGAAGTACTTTATACGTGTCAAACAATGATCAGACTGCAAGCATTTCTGCAGCTTGCTGTGTCCGCTCGTCCACAGAATTGGAGCTTCCATTCCTGCAGGATCTAGTAGGGGGCCAGGTGCTCTGGGCTGCAGTAGTACTTTTGTTTGGGGACAAGTGTTTGGCTTTTTACTGTTGTCAGCTGTGTTGGTGGTTTCATATGAGGGCGAGAAATACAAACTCATAAAAATGTAGACGTGGCTGTTTCCTGTGCAATAGTATAGCCTTGGATTTCTTTTTCTTTTTTTTTTAATTTGCACGTGTGCCTCAGGCTTTATGAGATAGGGGTGGATTAGTGTACACTTCTTTCCCTGGAAAGAACAGCTTGTGAAGTGCATTCTTGTCACTGTTACTGTTTTCTCCCTATCATGTTGTGTGACTGTAGAATAGATTAGATAGATTGCCACAGGATGGTTTTCATCTCTCTGGTCGTGAGAACAGCTTCCAAAGCAAGATAAAAGTGCATCTGCTGACATTTCCCTTGCAGTGTCTGAGAGCCTTGATTGATTGATAGGGGACTACTGAAATCACGATTTTGCAGAAATCGCAAAATCTGGCAATGCCTGCAAAATCTGCAGAGGAGGGGAGTCCTGCTGCCATAAAGTGGGGCCCAAAATGACTGCGGCCCTGCCCATCACTGCTGATTGGCTGAGACAGCTGCCTGTTGTGCAGCTCCGCCCCTCTCCAGTCAGTGGTGGTGAGGGGCAGGGCCACATGATGGTCAGTCCTCACAACCAGTCGGTGGCAAGGGACTGGGCTACTGGAGCCCCTGGGCCAATCAGAGGCCAGGGGGCCTGCTACAGTAAGCCCATGAAAATGGTGCCTCGCCCCTCCATCTGTCAATAAAATTGGTCACTGCCTCCTCAATTTGTGCAGCCCCCTATGTATTTATTTATTCATTAGATTTATCTGTTCTGCCTCTCCAAGAAGGCTCAGGAGCAGCTTACAGTATAAAATAAAGCTCCCCCCAAGATATGAAGCAGCAGACTCCTCCGACTGTGCCTCAGAACTTTAAAATGCTCCCCCACTCCCGCTTCCCTCTTGTCAGCCAGGACCAGGTGCTCCAGCTCTGCTTCCCAACCCTCCTAGCACCCATTCATTTCTAGGGCTAGAAAACCTCTATGCATTCCCCTCTGCCATTCAGAATTTCCCACTCTCACCTCCCTATCTCTCACCCAGAGCGCCCACTTTGCCCTTTCCTCCATTTCCCCTCCAGTCCCCAACTCCTACTTTCCACAAAGGGGTTGTGAATGTGTCTTCCCGTACCTCTACCTTCACCGCGCCCAACTCCAAATACTATTTATTTGGATTTTTGTCTGTAGGAGCCTTGTCAGGTGACAGCATCCCATTGTGCAGGACACTATACAAACACTGAACAAAAAGCTTCTGCCTTAAAAGATCTCTTGTTCTGCGGATACTGAGGGCTAGACTTATACCAGTACATTAGCTACCTAAACAGATTAGACACAAATATCAAACCCACTGCAGCAGCTGCAAAACTCATGAAGCATCTAAATGCACTTGGTGCCTAAATTATGAACTCCTAAATTCTCTCCATGCCTAAACTTAAGGTATCAGCCAATGCAACTTTTGGCAGCTTTGAAGGAGCTGTGGAAGTTGCTGCTCTGGAGCATTCATTGTCTGTTTTGCTGTAACAGTTACATCTGCATAGTCCTTTAGTGCAGGGGTGTCAAACTTATAACCTGCAGACCCATATCATGTGGCCTGTGGAGCTGGTAGAGGGGCCAGGAATTTGGTGGTAGGACTGCTGCTAAAATCTGGACCACGGAGTACTGTTGGTAATGCATGACAGTGGCAGAAGGCAAGCAGTGGCTGTGTTAACTACTGCCACTCTTCCCACCACCATGTCTGTATTTAACCTGTAAGGATTTTAACTGTCCAGATCCAGCCCCAAGGGCAGGATGAGTTTGACACTCTTGCTGTAGTGAAACAAAGTTAGTTACCAAACTTTGCTGTGAATGAAGCAGGATTTAAGTTGAAATGCTTTTGTTACACTGGTATCACTACAGACTCATAATATCTTGATATCAGTATGGTTTGATATCATTACAGTTGTTACTTCAGTCTGCACATTTACACTTGTGTGCATGCCCAGAATGACCCCAGTCTGTACCAGCTCCTGATTTATCTGTTCTATGGTCTAGAATGGAGTTGGGGCTGCATCTGAGTTCTACCTAAGTCTCTAATAAGAACATTGTTTCTGCCCTATTTCAGGTATATGTGCTCCAGGAAGGGGCAGGAGTTCAGACACACCTCTGTAATTGCTTTTCCTTCCTGGCTAGCTAGCTTTCTTTTTAGTGCCCAGATCACTGATTTGCTTCTGGGAGATGCCTGCCTCTTCTCATGCACTGTAGGGATCCAAGATGCCTAACCCAGCTTCTTTGGATCCCCCCCCGGTAACATGATTACTTTTTAGATATGATGAAGCCTAAAAATCCAGACACCTATGAGACAGATCTAGGATCTGTTCCCTTTCCATTTCCATTCCCTTACAGTCAAACCAATCAAAGATTTTCCCTGCTATATTCAGCCAATTTATTGCTGATACATGGTGCACTTTTCCAACATCATCTATAAAACCATTGTCTAGGGGCTTATTTAAAAAAAAAAATGCTCCAACTCACCAGATGCTTTTTGTGGGCAAGTTGAGCATGTTTGCATGAAAACAGATACTAGATCAATAAAAAGCAGAGGGCTTAAATGCCCATTTTGGTACTTTCATTCTTTTCAGCAATCTGACCTCTAGCTCCATGAAATGGGTTAAACAAGGGGCCCAGCAGCTGGCATATATTATAGTATCAGCAGCTGACTTCTAGGCATGAATGCAGTCACTTTTCAGAAAGTCATCCATAGTCTGGTGTTCTCGGAGAATGAGAGAGGCGTTCAATATAAAACTTCGTTCCAAATGATTTTTTTTTGCATACTTCGTCTTAAACCAAATCTTAGTGTGAGACTTAAATTGACATTTGCTATGGAAAGGCTTCTTGGAGAACATTGCTACCATATGGATCTCCAAAACCACATGTACTTGACTTTGCTACAGTTAATTCTAGGTACAGAATCCCCCACCCTCTAAGCCAGGGGTGGGCAATTATTTTGGCTGGAGAGCCACTTAACAAGTTTTTGGTGAGCTCTTGAGGGGCACACACCCACAATTTTTAGAAGATATCATTTTAACAAATTAGAAATAACAAAACATTATGTACTAGAAATCAAATATCTACTGTAATGTATTTTAATTTTATTTCAAAAAGTAATTTTTGTTCTGATTGGGGTTTTTTTTTTGAGTAGTGTATATAGAGGCAATTGCACAGTAGCTCAAAATAAAGTCTTACTCTTGTATATTGTGGGGGGGGGTATGGTGTGTGTGTGTGTGTGGGAAGGTAAGTGCACGTGTGTGGGGGGAGTATAGTTGGTGGCAGTGTCTTTTGCTGCATATTGAGGAACCATGTTTGTATTTATATATCTGTTTTGTCAGTTGTATTACCTTGAAGATGCAAGTACAACTTCAGGGGATCACTAAAATTACTTCGCTTCATCTGGTGGTGTCTTAAGGGATTAGATCACAGATTGCATTACACCTTAGAAGGTAAAACCTATGGGGAATCCAGAAAACCAAACTACCAAAAACCTTGAAGCAAGTTGCATGTTGAATATCAGGCAGAATTCATTTTCCTTTGGTAATACCAGAATTTATTTGTGGAGTCAAAGAGCAATCAGTTTCTGCGCAAAAGTGAGAGATTCTATGGTTCATCCTTTATCATGTAGAACAACTGTCAGATAGGTATAAAGTTATCCACCCTAAAGAAATGAATCCAACAAGCCCTTTGTGTGTAAGTATAGCATCCCTTGTTTGTGTTCATGTTCATATTTATATTTATTTTTCCCTTTCAGTTTGCTCGAAAGAGACTCCAGTGGAGCTGATCCCAACCTGAGTGCTACTTACCGGAACAGACACCTGCTAGAGTTCTCAGCTAGCCAGAAGCTTGACACAGCTCAGAAAACTCCTGACAGCATCATTGCTAAGAGCAGTGATAGGTAGGCTGAGTATTTTTAACTTTTAAAAACACCAGACAGCCTTGGTATTTCAAGCTTTTCTTTTTGCCTTCCAATTCCTTGCACTTTATGGGGCAGAGTTAGCTCTTTTAGGAAGCTAACCTTAAAACCGGAGTACCTGGAATGCTTGATTCCTTAAATTATTTAGACTTAATCATACTTATATGGCTGTATTGGAGGGGCCTTCACAACTGTGGATCCCACCTACTGTACACAGTGTTTCTAACTCTGTTTGTCACTGGAGTTAGGATAATCAGTGAGTTTTCTTACTGGACTCCTAGAAGGAAAAGGTTTGAGAATTTCAGCTTTGTTTTATAAACAGGAAGCTTCTTACCCTCCTGGTTGCAGAGTAGAGCCTAGTATAGGATGCATTTGCTTCATAAAGACACAGCGACTCAAAGGAAAGGAAAAGATCTCCACTTTGTCTTAAGTTTTTAATAATATTCTCACACTTCTTGCATACTTGAAGCTGGCCATGCTGCTTTCACCTACCTCTCAGCTTCAAATGCTGGAAAACAACCCTTTTGTCTCAAGGGCCTATTTGTCTCAAGGGCACTGCAGCTGTTCTAATGCACATATTTGAGTGGACTGAACTTTACAAGACCTCCGCGTTTAAAGATCTCTCCTGTTTCTGAGATGAGGTTTGATATTGAGAATAAACTAGTTTACTGCGTGTCTTGGCACTCTGGAGTTCAGAGAGATCCAGGCTCTGTCAGACTATCTGTTATATCAGCATCTTAGCAGCAGCCTGAGACCCCATCTTCATGTGCATGAAGGTGGTTACTAGAGGTGCACCAATACATTGGTCCAATATTGGATTGAGACCGATATAAAGAAAATTGACTATATCAGAAATCGGCCTGATGTTGCTGATAATTTGGCCAATAAATGCCCGTGCATGCATGCAGATACAGCACGGCACTCAGGCAGCAAGGAGCACAGCCCAGCAGTTTGGAGAGCTGCAGGCGGCTGGTAAGTCAGTTGTGGTGGAAGGGCGTGGGTGGTGGGACAAATCAACGCCCCCATGGTGAGGGAGAGAGTGAGCCTGGGGCAGGGGCTGGGGCAGACGCTGCCTAGCTTGGTTGGGACATGGGTCAGAGCCACAGCTCGTCCAGGTTTGGGAGGGTGCCTCCTACCACTGCGCACACCCTGGGAGGGCATAGGGGTGGGGTGCGTGTGCTGTCTGTTCTGTGCAGGATGTGGATTGCGGCTGCGGGGGCACAGGTCAGGCTGCCGCTGCAGGCTGGAGCCGGGGCTGCACTGCGTTCTTCCTGGTGGGGGCTAGGCTGCGCTCAGGATAGGTGGCAACAGCACCGGGAGGGAGGCTATGGAAACACTACAGTGAGATTTTTGGGGTGGCTGCAGCCCCTGCCACCTTCCGCCTCAAGTGCAGCCCAGCCGCTGCTGGGAAGAGCCTGGTGCAGCCAAACCCTGGCCTGTGGTGGCAGCTGCCCTGCAAGCAGATGCAGGGGCACATGATCTCCCATGCCCTTGTGTGGTGTGTGCAGTGGTGGGAGCCACTACCACCTCCCCCCCGCCCAACAAGCCACAGCTCCATCCCATGCCCTGCCCTACCCCGGCAGGGCAGCCCCAGCCCTACTCCCTCCCTCACTGTGGGGGGGGTGTTGATCTGGCCCTCCATGCCCCTCCCCTCCCCCTCCCCTTCCACCACAACAGACTTACCAGCTGGACACAGCCATATTAGAAATCGGATCAGTATCAGCCAGTATGCCGTAAAAATCAGCTATTGGTATTGGCCCCAAAAATCTCTATCAGTGAGCCCCTAGTGGTTACCAGGGGTGTGCAAAGCAGGCACTATTCAGTTCAAATTCGGCCCAATTCAGGGGACAGTGTTTCGATTCACTGATTCCGATCACTGTCCCAATTCGATTCGGCCGAATCTAAAGATTCAATTCTGATTCACAGAATCGGTGATTTGGCCATAGACACAGCATTTTCTACGTACCTCAAGGTACCAGGCACAGCTTGTAAACCCTGAGATGGTGAGGCAGATGAAGTGTCCCACGTGAGTGCAGGGGGGTCCCCCCACGTGCTGTGCAGCGGAAGTTCCAGTCCACTTCTGGGTCTACCGCCCAGTGCGCGAGGGACCCCCCTCACGCTCCCATGGAATGCTCCATTCACCCTGCCATCTCACTGTACACGAGCCACACCTGGTACTGCGAGGTACACAGAAAAAACATAGAAGTGTCTATGGCCAAATCATCAAATCTCTCTGAATCAAATTGGAGGCTTCCAATTTGATTCGGAGAGATTAATGGGTCTCCTGATTCAATTTGGATTCTGCCTCCAAATCTCCTCCGAATCGAATCGGCGACCAAAGCTTCATACAGCCCTAGTGGTTACTTAGTTAACATCTGAAACTATGCTATGTGTCTACTCCTCTAAACATCACCAGAAAAGAAAGTAGGCTTTTACATGTTTGGCCCCCTGAAATATGATAGGTGGTCTGCATTTGTCTAGAGGGCAGCAATAGACCCACCTGTTTCTGGTAGATGGAAAACATATTCTGCCTTGTTTTCTCTTGCAGTGTATATTCATCACTAGTTTCTCCTGGCACAAATATGCTGTTTCTGATATTTTTCTTACGCTAATGAAGTCATCTAATATAAATCTACAGTATGGTTGCGAATGACATGAATCTCTGGGACTACAGGGCACTTTTATTTAAATGAGATGTTCTTGAGCTATCGAGCTGATGTCTTTTTAAAGGGTGGGTGTGATCAAAGCAGTAATTCTGATATAAAAGTTCTTCAGTGTTCTGTATCTTCTTTTTACTCATAACTTTCACAACAAAATGAACTACCCCCCCAGTCAAAAAGAAAAACCCAAACTGCTCACCATTGTAGCTTGATACTTGCAATATATGCTCCATGGATTCTCCTTTAAATATTGCCAAAAAAGAAAATAGCAAAGTTCTACACTGTCTTGCATTCTATTAACATACAAAGGACCACAGGATTTTCCAAAACAAATTGGACCATCGGCCTTACTGAACTTGATATTTTGTTTCCATTAGTGACCAGTGCTTAATTCCTCAGTGGAATGCACTTTGCCAATCTTACCATGCTAAGCTTTATGTAGGAGGGTGAATGGGGAGATGGTATGTATATGTGCATGCTCTGTCCTTGACCGTCTGCAGATAATCATCTGACATTATAAAGCCTATCCAATCACCCTCCTTCTTCCTCTTAGTTTTCCTACTTATTAATGTTAATGATTTCCAAATTTTCCAGCCCTTCTATGATACTTGTTTTCTCAGGAGCTCAAGATAAGGTCAGTACAGTTCAAGACATTAACAAAGGAAAGGACTGGATCCTAAGCTTGGTGTGCAGGGCACTTAGTAAGAAACCTCTCAATCCATCCCTGTGCTTTTATATATGCTTGTGATCTATATTAGTGCACACCAGGAGAGTATGGTTATAATCTGGTCCAGTACCTCCTGCCAGCAATTCCCAGTGAATACTTTTTATATTATCCATTAATATTTTTATGGGTCATTTGCAGAGGTTTACTCAATTGACATAGTCACTTTAAGGCTTTATAGATCTCCAGCAGGCAGTGTATGAGTGTACATTTAATTGCCTCCAGATTGGAGCTTGGCTGAATCCAGCTCATGGGTTTTTTCCCCTCCCTCACCGGATTTGTCCTATCAGATCTTTCTTTTCCAATAGAGTGTTTCCGGCTGGTTGAACAAAGCCAGCCACAGATGTGCAGAATGCACTAATAGACTTTGCCATATGGAAAGAAGGCAATAAATCAGGAACATTTTAATGCCTTAGCATTACGTGGCTATGCTAAAGGCTCTGTATCCTATGTGGTACATTTGAGATGGTGAATTATGTGACTGGGGAATAGAGACTGGCTCACTCAGGAAAGCATGCCCCATCCACCACCTCCCCTTTCCTTCCAGTCACTTTTACCTTATTTCTTGGTAAGCTTGGACCCTTCTGTTGCTTTTTCCTTCTTTCTGGCTATCCTTAGGTGGAAGATGAGGCAAGATAGGAAGAAAAGTAAAGGAAAATATGGGTGAAGGTTTCTTAAAGTCCCATAAATTCCATTTGAAAAAGAAACTTGGGGCATTTAGGAGCTAAAGTCTCATAACAGCTCAAGATGACTTAAAGTTCTATGTTTTATTGGGCTGTTTGTGGGAACAGGGTGGATTAGATGCCTGACTCCCAGAGAGCTTTCATGGCTGTGAATCCAGAGTGGATTTAGGCACCTGTCTTTTTTGAGAATCTAAACCCACTCTCTCGTCAGTATTTCCTCCTGGGTAGTTCTGGGTGCTCTCCACTCAGAACACTGGCTTCTGAGAGTCCTATGCACATGCCGCTGACTCTTCTTCTGTGTTCTATGGCAGGGCTGTCCAACTGGTGGCTGCAGGCCATATGTAGCCCCTAGGCTCCTGGTCCCTGTGCTGCTGTCCCCATTGTTCTCCAGCTGCTGGAGTTACCAGGCTCTTCCCTCCCTCTTCTGGCTTCCACTTCCTGCACCTGGAGACCCAGTTGCATGGCTCATAGGAGTGAGGGAATCCACAACTGTGGATCCTCGAGGGGACCCCATACAGCATGGGGGCACCAGTGCAGCATATTAGGGCTTTCCCTTGGTACAGGAAGAGGAGTCCACACAGCATGGTGCAGTGTGTGGCCTATGTGGCATGCAGCCTGTGGCCAGAAGGCCTGTGACTCCCAGTCGCTCAGAATTTGGACAGCCCTGTTGTATTGGAAGGCTGGGTGCCTACCTCAGGGCTGTGGATTTCACTGAGCTGTGAGGTACTTATGTTATTTATCACAATGCTGAGTGCTGCAATGCCTAAATCTTTTTTTGGGTGTAACCATAAGTATTTTTTACTTTTTTTTTTTTTTTTACTCGAGCATTAGAACAAAAAGCTGAGTGATCAGGAGCTACCGGCCTGAAACAAAGCACCAAGGCAGAACTTCCCGTGTGCTTATGGGCTTCCTCCATAGTCTTCCTCTAGGAAGGCACTGTAGTTCCAAGGTCGTGGGAGGTCTCTGACAAGGTCTTCTACATGGACAGCCTTCTCTGCTACCCCACATTTGAGGGAAACAGCCTGGTTGCTCTTATGCCTCCCCTTCAGGAAGCCTGAGAGAAAAAACTTCAGTGGTTCCTTAGGGTGTCTGGAAACAGAGGTCTGGTTCCCTCTTCTCACTCCTTTATGGTTGGGATTCTAGTTGGAATGGTTGGCGGCAAGGCTTACTTCCTCTGTGCTGTGCTTGGGACCACTCCTGGCAAGCACATTCTGCCCACTTGCTCCCACGGTACATGCCAAATCCTGGACATGAGGTAGTGTAGCTTAAAGTAGCTCTGGTTGCTGGCCACACACAAGCGCAATCCAGACCAAGAGCCCAAAATCAGTATTAGGGTGAGAGAGCATGTTCCAGGCCAGTCTAAGCTGCCTATACTTAGTAGCCTAATGAGCAGTGGGCAACCAGGGCACCAGCACACATGCTGCCACAGCTGCCATGGCTACTGCTGCCAGCCCAGCCCAGCTGCCACAGCCACTGCTGCTGGCTTGGCTACTGCTGCCTAGGGTACAGATCCTGGATGTTATTACACTTTTGCCTATTATGTTTCCTTTCTGCGATGAGGAAACCCTCCAGCACAGAGCAGAAAGGGGGGTGGGCATGGTATAATTCTTAGTAATGGACCCAGCATAGCACAGAGGTATTTCAGACAGGCCTGAGGGTTTCCTTTTCCGTTTTGTCCAAAGACTTTTTATATCTGTGGGCTTTATCTCCCCTTCCAGGCTCCCCTTCTCCCATTTGGAAGAGTTAAAATTTATGTCGTGTGCAGCAGATTCTGCTGCAGCCCCTCTCCCAGCCTTTACTAGCTAAACATCTGTGCTTGTAAAGGATTAGGGAAGTCTGGGTTCTGTCCCCATACACAAACTGTGACTGGTGCGCAGAGCAACCATCACCATGGAAATAGAATCACAGAAAGTTAGGGTTGGAACCTTCAGGAGGTCATCTAGTCCAACCCCCTGCTGAAAGCAGGACCATCCCCAGCTGGATCATCCCAGCCAAAGCTTCATCTAGCCAGGTTTTGAAAACCACCAAGGATGGAGTTTCCACCACGTCTCTGGGTAACCTGTTTCAGTGTTTCACTACCCTCAGTGTGAAAGTTCTTTCTAATATCTAACCCAGGGGCAGGCAAAATACGGCCCACAGGCCTGGTGGGCTGGATGCGGCCGTTCTATCCAGCCCAAGGGGCCCCTAAAAAATTCAGAAAATTATTATTTATCTGGCCCAGCAGCCTGTCAAAGCTGTCGAGAGCCAGGGGCAGTAGCGCCCATGAGCCCAAGCAGGACTAAACAGCCCAGGCCCACCCACCCCCAGCCATTTCACTCCCTTCCTGCCCCAGCCCTGCTCCAGCACCAGCACCACGTGGCTGCCAGCTACATCACCGAACCGAGGAGCATGGGGCTGCGTTGGTGCATGCGCATGTACTTACGTGTGCAGGCAAGGACAGTGTGTGTTGCGGGGGGGCAAGCAGGGAGTGCATGTGCATGCATGTGTGTGTGTGTGTTCATAGGCTGAGTCCCACACGCATACCCCACCATACACATGTACCCTTCACCCCCTCATACATGCAGGCCCCCACCATCCCCTTATCCCAGGCACACAACTCCCCACAAACCCCATACCCACCCACACCCACCCACATGCTCTCTCACCCCACATACCCACACACCTACAACATACAAGAGTAAGACTGCAGTTTAAGCTATTGTGCAATCACCTGTATATACACTACACAAACGCATGTAAATCAGGTCAAAACTATTTTTTGATACCAAGTTAATGAATGCTGTAGATGTTTGCTTTTTAGAATATAATTTGGTATTTTTCTGCTTCTGAGATGGCAAAACCTGTTGCTGAAAGGAGTACTTTTGGGGGTAAGGGGGTGGATTTCTGGTGGCAAAGGTCAGGAGGTAGGGGGCAGACTTCAGGTTATAAGATGGCAACCAGAGGCAGGGCTACCAATGTGGCCCTCGACAGCCTGTCAAAACTTGGTAAGCGACCCTCCACCCAAAATCATTGCCTGTCCCAATCTAACCTAAGCTTCCCGTGATGCAACTTGAGACCATTGCTCCTTGTTCTGTCATCCTCCACCACTAAGAACAGTCCAGCTCCATCCTCTTTTGAACCCCCCTTCAGGTAGTTGAAGGCTGCTATTAAATCCCTCCCAGTCTTCTCTTCTCTTGACTAAATAAGCCCAGTTCCCTCAGACTCTCCTCAGAAGTCATGTCCTGCAGCCCCCTCACCATTTGTGTCACCCTCCACTGGACTTTCTCAAATTTGTCCACATCCTTTATGTAGTGGGGGACCCAAAACTGAACACAGTATTCCAGATGTGGCCTCAACAGTGCTGAATAGAGGGTAATAATCACTTCTCTTGACCTACTGGCAACACACCCACCAAAATACAGCCCAGTATGCCATTAGCCTTCTTGGCAACAAGGGCACACTGCTGGCTCATATTCAGCTTATTGTGCACTGTAACCCCCAGGTCCTTTTCTACAGAGCTGCTGCCCAGCCAGTCAGCTCCCAGCCTGTACTGGTGCATGGGCTCATTAGGCTTCAGAAAGCCTAACGAAGCCAGCACTTCGATCTGGACATGCTGCTTCGGACACCAAAGTGTCCAAAGCTTCTCCGGATCTGAAGCACAGTCCAAAGCCTTGCACAGCCCTGCTATATAGCTAAGGCTGGGGACTTCAACTGGAGTGTGCCAGTTCTCCTGCTAAGAACAAAGCAAGAGGTTCCTGCCTAAAGGATGTTGCCCCTCTACTCGGAGTCAGACTGATCACTATATTTGGGTTCAGTAAGGAATTTTATCCCATGGTCAAATTGGTAGAGACTGTGGGGGTTTTTACCTTCCTCTGTAGCAAGGGTGTGGCCCTCTACCAGGTATTTCTGGAGCATGTATTGACAATATGTTATAGAAACAGGTAAACCCTGCTTTACCTGTGGCATGTTAGGGTGGTAGGTTTATGTTGTGTCAGGGTTGAGGGTAGTCTTATGTAGAATTTAGATTATGGTTGTATGGGATGATCCTGCCCCAGGCAGGGGGTTGGACTAGATGACCTCTGGAGGTCCCTTCCAGCCTTACTTCTTATGACTCTTTGTGGATCCTTGGGGATCTCCGAGGTTTCTGTCAGAAAGTTTAAAGGATTCTTGCACCAGGATGTAAAAAATGGTGTTTAAAAGATTTTTTGCTGATGGCTTAGCCATCTAGCAAGTACCTCTTGAAGGTTTTAAAATTGACCTGAATACTAGGATTGTGTCTGTTCATTCTACAGATAATTCTGTAGCCAAGGAACTAGGAGATGAGACTTTCATCCCTAGGTACCTAAAGTGTTTAGATCCCTAATGGTTTAGAGTAGACTCTGACTTTTCAACCTGTTTTTCCCAATGCAGTGTGTTAGGTCCTCCAGATACTGGTGACGCAGGCTTTTGAACCAGAAGAAAAAATGTTTCTTTTCCAACTTTGAGTCAGAGCAGCTGCTGTGGTTGGCATCCCTTGTATCCAAAGGGTTGTCAAGTTTAGCTGGATTATTAACCCTCTGAAAAGTTTCCATGAAAAGATGGCTTTTCATTTGCCCCAGGCATTTGTTCCCAATGTTAATTTGGGCTTTTGTTTTAATTGGTCAATGGAATTACCATTACTCCCCTAATGTGAATGGTTCATGGGCAGAAGATTCATGCTTTGTCAAATTATTGGGTTTAACTTGGAATGCTCTGAATTTGCAGAGCCAACAGACACTTGTATGTATATACTGAAGCTCCCAAAACAGAAAGAGGGTTTACAAGACTGGAGTATGTAAATGACATTTAGCAAGCACTGTATCTGCCTATGGTATGACAGATTCTGTCTCTTCAGAACAAAGGACTAGGCACTCATCCAAAACTTCCCTGTATACTGGGCACAGAAGGCTGAATCTTCGGCTAGGAATTTTGTTCTGTGTTTTTATGTGTTTGCAGTGTTATAGATTTTGAAATGCATGAAGAAGTATCATTAGAATATATATGAAAATTAGATGATAACTTTGGGCCCCTGGCAGTTGGCCATCTTTGTCTGTGGTACAGATTTTGGTCACTAATTCTTGAACATCTTTCTGCTCACTGTGGTCGGGGCCGTCTCTCCCTCTGACTGTGAAGTGGCAACACCTCAGTGTGTCTGCGTCCTGTGCACAGTTCAATAATCCAGCTGCAAGGGTAATATAGCAACAACTGAACCATTGCTTTGGGCGCAAGACAAGTTTGAAATAGTTGATCTAAAGAGGAGAACATTCCAAATCAGAGAGCTCTACAAACTTAACCTGGATCAAACTGCTCAATTGATGTAGGTGATGCAGCAGAAAAATTGCATTCTTTGTTTTGTTTCTGAGCGCTACAGATTTTTTTTTTTTTGTCTAAAGGAGCAAATCCAGCCCAAGGAGCTGGGATTGGGTTCCAAGAATCGCTGTGAGGGTAGCTGGAGAGGAGTCTTCCCCCATTATCAGGTTGTGGAGTAGCTGAGCAAATGATCAGTGATGGTTCTCCTCCATCATATTGTAAGGTTGCCTTTCTGACCTCTTCACATGGGGGCAGCATCAACCAAATCCGCTATTCCTGAAAAAAAGATCAAGTGCATCTATGGAGGAAGACCCAAGACTTGCGGGAGCCAGAAATCACTCTTGTACTTATATGAAGGTTATATGTTATTCTGTAAAACTTTCTTTAAGTTTGAGTCTGTTTTTGGAAGTGGTGATGATTCTGTGAGCCCAGGTGACAGTGTATGATCCCTGTGTTGGTGGCTGCAGAACTTGATGGCAAGAGAATAAAGTACGAGGCTGCTAGATGCCAGTTATTGTTCTCTATTTGAAGGAGAAAATAGGAATGAGTGACAGCAGTGTTCTCTCTCTCTCTCTCTGTCAAGTAGATATTCACTAACTCAGGAAATTTGAAGAAATTTTTAAGGGATTTGTTATCGTCTTTTTATTCCAGGTCCGAACATTCTGTTTCTGATAACAAAGCCCTGATGGTTTTAACGGAAGACCCATTATTATATATTTCTCCACCACCCTGTAAACCATTGATCAACCGGACGGAGTCTCTCAGGTTAGCAAATAACTATTTTTGAGTCTGGGTTCTTAGTTTATGTATGTAATTTTTGTGCGAGTTCTTTGCTGCATGAAAACGGTTACGGTCAGTGGCAGTAAAGACTTCTATGTTGTGTTTTCAGCATGCCACTGACCTTTGAGGTAAAATAATTATCTAATGTGTTTTTATCCTGGACTCATCTGCTGAAACTGCTAACATGAATACCAGTTAATACCACCTGCACTAACGATTTCAGTGGTATGGACACGCATTCCCTCTGGATGGAGCCCATCAAATTGATTTCACGTAAGACAAGCATTAGATGGCAAGCTCAGAATGGTTCTGATGGACATCTGAAGGGAACCCTGTTGGGTATGCTGGCTGAGTTCAGAAAGGGACTGCCAATAACTTTCTGTTACTTGTCTGAAAGATTCCTCTCTCAGGCCTAGTCCATACACAGAAAGTGCACCAGTTCCACAAAAAGTTCACTATACTGTTCAACCAGTGCATTTGGCTGTGGACGCTACCATCTGTTTAAACGTAGAATTCATTTTAGTTTGCACCTCTTAAGTTACAGATACTAGCTAAACCGTTATGTGACAGGTTGGTTTAAACTGATGTCTGAGTGTCAGCTGAAAAGTTGCATGGGTTTAACCAAAAATGTTATCACAACCACGTAGTTAAACTTGTAAAACTTGTTTGCAATGAAATGGCCATGCTGGAATGTCACATAATATATTCAGTAGTGAGGGAGGGTGGTGGCTGGACTGGATGGTAGGTCCCATTTCTGTTGCATTTCCTAGGATGCTCATTTAACGTTGCTGCAGCATGAGAGCCATAGCAGAAACTATTGATAACTACCTATCAGGTATAGTCTGTGACCCTAATTACTAGCTAAACAGGGCTTTAAGGGCACCTATTCTGCCTCCTCCATGGACAAGAAGAGGAGCATTTGTGGTTTGTCTTCCAGCTCAGCACTACAAAACCAGGACCTTGGTAGCAGACTCCAGCATTAATAGTTTAAGAATTCAAGGGTTCAGGCGACACTCCATCCAAAGAATCTCCAGATCATCTGGACGGGAAATAACCTGGAAATGACCTGTTCGGCAGCACAGAAGCGGAAAGGGATCTCAGAGTCCTAGTGGACTCCAAGATGAACATGAGTCGTTAGTGTGGCAAAGTGATCAGCAAGCTAACTGCACTTTATCATGCATCAGCAGATGCATGACAAACAGAACCAAGGAGGTGATAGTTCCCCTCTATTGGGGACTGGTTAGACCGCAGTTGGAATACTGCATCCAGTTTTGGACACCACACTTTAAGAGGGATGTGGGTAACCTGGAGAGGGTCCAGAGAAGGGCCACTCATATGGTTAAGGGCTTGCAGGCCAAGCCCTACGAGGAGAGACTAGGGCACTTGAACCTCTTCAGCCTCTGCAAGGAAAGGTTGAGAGGCGACCTTGTGGCTGCCTATAAATTCATCATGGGGGCGCAGAAGGGAATAGGTGAGGCTCTTCTCACCAAGGCACCCCTGGGAGTTACAAAAAAAAATGGCCATAAGCTAGCAGAGAGCAGATTTAGACTGGACATTAGGAAGAACTTCTTCACAGTTAGAGTGGCCAAAATCTGGAATGGGCTCCCAAGGGAGGTGGTGCTCTCCCCTACCCTGGGGGTCTTCAAGTGGAGGTTAGATAGGCATCTGGCTGGGGTCATCTGAACCCAGCACACTTTCCTGCCTATGCAGGGTGTCGGACTCTATGATCTATTGAGGTCCCTTCTGACCTTAACATCTATGAATTGCATGCACACGCAGATGCATATGTTTTCTCCTAGGTCCCCTACTGTTTCTGATAGCAACCCATTTTGGCCAGAAGTTGCCCAGGGCTTTAGACACATTTAAGGAACTGGAATCCTGGGACTGTCCAGCAGAAAGCTGCTATTGTTTCTCCCTTGGCACTTCAGCAGCCATCTTCCTAGCTTCCTTCTGGTCAGTGCCCACTCTCTGCAATAGCATCCGCCTACAGTGTTCACGGGCCTTTTGACGGGAGATAACCTGTGAGGCAACAGCCAAGTGCAGGCCTGAAGCTACCCTCTGTTGTAGGGAAAGGGGAATAGCAGGGAGCCAGGTTACACATAGCAAGAGGTCCGTTCCAAGGGGCCAGGTAAGGGAATGTTGCCTATGAAAGGAGAAGGACAAACTGGTAGAGAGCATTCATGCAGAGTGAATTAATAGAGGAGAGAGAAGGAGGCCATTGAAAAAGGAACCTTTATCTGAATGGAAAATTGTTTCTGATTGCCCAGGGGTCTCTGGGTTTTTCTGCATACTGGAGAACTTAGTCGCTTGCTTTTTCTTTTATCTTTCAGTGGTATAAAAGAAAAACGCCTCCCTATCTTGTTCCAAGCCATAACAAAATCCTTATCGGAGGGTCTTCATTTCTCTGGTGGCCCTTGCCTATCCATTCTGATGCTATCAAATGATGACACTTTTGTTCATTATCCAGCCTGAATCAATATGAAGCCAGATAACAGTACTCTGAACTATTCAGTTTACTGTATATCTGCTTGTGTGGAGATGACCATCGCTTTTTTTCATGGGTCAAAACAAATATCTCTTCACTTCCAACACTGCTTATAAAGGACATTTAAAGACCTATTGTATCTGAAATATTCAGGCTATCGCCTCTCCCATTCAGCTTCATAATGCAAACAAAGACCTATTTTAACTTGCTATTACCTCTTATGCCTTGCTAGAAAAAATGAAAATGTATGGCTTCTGAAAACATGGATTCATCTTTTTTTTTCTTTTTTTTCATTCCCTTTACTCTTTAAACTTTCACCCAAGTTTATCCTCTTAACTAATAGACTTGTGATTTCAGTTTTCCATTTCCCTAGTAATTTTAAGATTATTTTTTAAGGAAAAGAATGTACGAGACCCAGTTTAAATGGAAAAAGATCAGTCAGTCTGGTATCTACTCTTTCTAGATATTTAGCTATCGATTCTCTGTTAACATTGATCTTGTGACTAAAACTCATGCCTCAGTGTTGAAACTAACATGACAAAAAGTTTAAAACTCATGAAACAAAACAGTAATTCAAAAGATCTTTCAAATAGATGTTTAAAATGTTGGCCAAAACCTAGGATGTTCTGTTACTGTTTTTTAAAGATCTGGCTAAATTAATGCTTCATTCTACAGGTTAAATCATGAACTTCGAGGGTGGGTTCATAGACATGAAGTGGAAAGGACACGTTCTAGACGATTGTCAAAAAACCAGCAGCAAAAAGCACGGGTTGTCCAGGTAGGTTGCTTACCACTGTTGATTCAATAACAGGACAAGTTAATTTCTGCAACTGTGATCAACTCTCATGGAAACAGGGCTGAAAAGAACCTCAGAAGGTTATCTTGTCAGCCCCCTTACTCATGGCAGGATCATCTGTGTCTAAACTAGCTGTCAAAAATACAGCCTACAGATGTGTGTCATCTCATCTGTGGGGTTCCCCATGAGTATGAAATTTGGTGGCAAAGTGAGCGGTGTCAGGATTAATAGCCGCAGACCTGCAACACCTGTTCAAGGGAAGCCAGAACTGAATAGTAGTGGGCTTGGGAGATGAGGACAAAAGAGTGTTACAAGAGCTGTGAAGGAAACTTGCAGATAGTTCCATTCATGCTTATATATTAGTTGAGTGTTTTTGTGAATAATAAAATCACCAAAAATAAATTTAAAAGAAAGAGCCAAAGAGCAGTGGTGAGACAGTAAATCTTTTTTTACTTAACATAATACATATGGTTACCTTTATCTACAGTTATCTCATTTACTTTTCTGCACTTGTTATTAGAGGCAGAACTGGCAGTAATGCCTGTAGTTAAGGTTGCCCAACACTTTCCATTATAAGCAGCTATTTTCAATTGCTGGTGATTTTGCCAGACCTTTGAGAAGTCGAGCTGAAATTTTCCGAGCTAATTCTGTTTTGGACAGAACTTTTTTTTTCTCATCAAAATTGGTCCAGGTACAGTATTTCTAAAAATGAGCTTAAAAAACCCGATGTTTTGCTAGTATGGGGGTGGTGTTGTTATTTCAGCCATTTCTTTGAAAATTTTTAGCACTTGCATGTTTTTGATTAGGAACTTTAAAAATATGGTAAGGCAAAGGTCTTAGGGTAAGGGGAGTGCTTTTGTCTGACTTTGTGGAAATCCTTCTAGACTTGGCATAGTTATACTCTCTAGTCACAATCTGAAATCTCTATTATCCCATGCTCAGTAAAGCTTTTTAAAGGCTTGTTGCTAAAATCTGAAAAGATTCTAGCTGCAAGGACCATGCTCTTGACCCCTTTCTTCAGAAACATCATGAATGCAGGCTAATGCCTCAATCTGCTGCTTGCAAAGGTTGCCACAAAACTAGAACTTCAGAGAGATGCATCCATCATTTATTGCAGGAATCCGTGCTTAAGCCATAAGCCATGAAGACACCTCCCATAGAGGGACAGTGTTAATTCTGTGCCCTTTCCAGCTCTTATTAGTGAGCAAGGCCCCACACCACCCCTAAGGAGGTGGACAAGTACCATATTATTCTCAACAGGAAGTTGTCCAGAGTCACTTTTGGTAGAGCTGGGAGGAAAAGCCTTTTTCTAATGGCAGGTGTAAGCCTTATCCAAAGGGCGATTGTGGAAAATCAATGTGCTTGAATGTGGTGGAGTTTTAATGTAGTAGTAGAATAACTAGAAAGGGAGAGTGGGATGCCAGCCCTGGGCGCCAACTTAGGGCACCAGTATGGCCCCAAAACCCTAGGAGTCTACTACAGCAGGACAGCCCTGTGCTATCCATGTGTAGAAGCCAGGCAGGCATGGCACCATGACCAATTGTATATCTGGCTGGGAGGGAGATGGGGTATTGCCCCCTCTTCTCTCCACCATCCCCCCAGAGGCTTTGCCACAGGAGGCATAGCCCTGTGCCTGTGGGGAGTGAACAGAGCACTAGAAGCAGGCCTTGGGGAGCACATACCGCTGCCTCTCCCCCAGCAGAAACTTCCCAAGCCTGGACTGTTACAATAACAGCTGGAGCACCGCTGGAGTGAGGAGATCCAGACAGGCAAGACTCCTCTACCCTTCCAGTCTTCTGTCTTGCTTGGTCTTGGCTGTTCAGATTCGGCTGCACCTCTAAAACCTAGGCACCCTAGTCAGGGATGAGGGCTATACTCGATGCTGTACAAGCACAGAACAAAAAATGATCCTTGTCCCAACGTGTTTACAATATAAGACAAGAGAACAGATGGAGACAGACAGAGGAGCCAGTACAAGAAAACAGTATTGGTCAGCATGGTAAGTAATGGCCTCAATGCATCAGGGGTTCAACTGGCAAGATTTTAGTAGTTATTAAAAAAAAGGAGAGGTTTACAGAGGCTTTTGAAAGAAGATAGTGAGGTGGCTTTGTAGATGCTTACAGGGAGCTCCTCTCCACTGAGAGGCAGCATAGAAGAAAACACAAAAGATACTTGTTTGAAAGCCTAGTAACTAGGTGATGGAGACTGGCACCATGGTGGGTTTTAGGGCAGAAATCAAGCTTCAGAGACTAAATAAGAGACTACAGGAAAGAAGGGTAGGCCATGAGGGACCTTGAAGTGGAGACTAGCAGTTTCTGGTTTACACTGTTTATAGTATCTGTAACCTTTGCATCACACTTCTTTTCAGAGCCAGAAATAGAAGGTAGGAATTTTGCTAGAGATCTAGTATTCCCCTGCTGTGCAAGCCATTGTCTATTGTCCCCCTCTGCTGCCTGGTGTACACAGATGGTAACCTATTCTGCTTGCCAATTTTTCCTTTATTTCAAATAGAGATTTAGGCTGTGGATCTGAACTTCCTAGTTCAGATCCATCTTGATGAATCATGAAGAAATCAGTGTGGTTCTAGTGTACAGCTTGCATTTAAAAAGCCAGAGAAGACACTATTTACTCATCTACCATGTGCATCTTTTTCCCAAAAATAGCCCTCCAAAATTGGGGTCTTAAACAGATTTTCTGCCCCTAATAGGAGCCTAGAGATGTTGTGAAATGGCTCCTGCTTTCTTTCCTTCTCTTCCCCCTCCAGCTGGCTAAATGGAGGGAGGGGCAGAATTCAGTCTTCAGCAACAGCTATAGTTTTAACACTTTTACAGCCACCGCAGAATGGTCAACAGCTTTTGGCTGAGCAGCTGAGGCTTTAAAACTTTTGCCTGAGCAGAAAAGGGAGGGTGAGTGAGCTGAAAATTAGGCTCTGTCCCTGTTTCATGTGACCACATTTATAGAAAAATCTTTTTGTGGGGAAGCCAGAATGAGTTAAAAAAAGGTGTACATCTTATTTAGGAGCATGTGATGTGAGAGCTTAGTGTACAGGCGACCCTCGCCATTCATAGGGGATACATTCTCACCTACCCCTGCGAATGGTGAAATCTGCAGATAAGGCACTGAGTTCATGAACGCAGTGCCTCCTGAGGGGGAGGGAGACACAGCTCCAGCGGCGGGAGTGCAGCGGCAACAAGCGCGGAGCTCCTGAGGAGTGTTTAAAGTATATTTAAAATGCAGATTCAGCATTTGCAAATATTTGAAACTGCAAATGCCAAGGGTTTCCTGTAGTAAAAGAGCATTATGTTTGCAACACCAGCAATCAGGAATTGATGGTCGAGCCAAAATTAATGTTGCCCAGGCAACCTTATTTCTGCCTCTTTGTGCATGTGCATTATGCAATCCAGTTATAGGCTTACTTAGCCTTTTATTCTATAATTTCCTGCCTTCATTAAGTGCACAAGATAGTAAAACACGGCAGAGGTTAGAAAGAAATTCAAGGAAGATAAGGATGTACACTGTCCAAATTATGACCACAGAGGCAACCTCAGTGCTGGTTCTTAACTGTTGAGATTTGACCTTGCAAACTTGATTTTTGTCCACATAGCTTTTCTAGACAGTACATACTTTGAAGGCAATCAACACTGAAGCTAGTGAACTGTGAATCTTATATAGTTATCTAAGCAAAAAGTTTCCAAAAATGTTGTCCACAAAAACTTGTTGAATCCTACGGTGCAGGCTTCTCCTTCTAAATTTACAGCTGTTAGATTAAGGTAAACCACCTTTCTTTATGTAAACACCTGCTGCCTGCCATTTTTGCAGGGATGTTATAAATGGAATGGGGATAGTTCAGAAGATGCTCTGTATTAAACTAGGAAAATGTTTGGGAAATCCTTACTGAAAGCAGCTGGTGAGACTGAAGGGTGATAAATCCTTCAGCTCATGTAATAGATTTTTCAGCTTATATAATAAAATAGGATGAATGGACAAAAGATAACGGTAGAATGGTTTTTAACTGACTAGAATCTGTTGATATCTGTTAAGTGGAATTTTCTCTTCTCTTACTTCAGAAAAGTCCAGTAGGACTAAATGTTCTCTCTTTATAAGCTGTATAGACTCTCCTTAAGACTCTGAACACAGGTGCACAGGGGTGTAGTGATTAAATATGAACGACAGTAAACTAGGGTTGGGTATATGACCTGTCAAATAAAGTTCAATCAATTCGCCAATCAAATATTGGTCAAAATTGTAAAAAATTGCAAATAGGTCTGAGTCATACACAGAAAAAGCACAAATTTTCCATTAAGAAATGCGTCAAAAAACAGTAAAAATCATATTTCTGTCAATAAAGCTACAACAAAAAATGTAGGGTTTTTTTTTTTAATTGCTATCATCTTTAGTCAAAAATATGCAGTCCTTTGAGCAAACCTGTTGTGCTTACTATTATGGGCCGCAGCTGAAGTGTTTTTGTTCAGGGATTCCTATTTCATGCTTTCAGACATTGCCAAATGAATAAATTGTTGGCGATAGTGTGGATTCAGAATTAATGGGATTTGTATTTGCGGTTTATTCTTAAAGCCACTTTCAGTTACATGGCACACTGACAGTGAAGTTAAGTATCTGCAGGCTTTCCAAATGTCTCTCTTAATGAAGAGATCTTAATGCAGCACTTAAGAGATTGAAATGAAGAAACCTGGGCAATGAGATGCACTCCTTGGGAAACCTTTATTAAGTATTAAGCCTCAGTTTCCTCTTATTGGTCCTCCATGGGAAGTGGTAGATCCTTCCCCCACTCCCCAGGCTGGAACACTTCAAACTAAATTTGACAGACACTGGAAGTGTGGTGCAGGGAACATTGGCAGAGCAGTGTGGATATGACCCAGTAGGCTTCCTTCATCTCTGGCACACTGATTCCAGAGCTCCTGGGCAGTGTATCAGCTGTGGTGCTGACACACTGCTTGAGTGCATTTCTGTACGAGTTTGGGGTTGTATGAAGATCTTCCAGAACAGTCAGTCAGAAGCCCTCAACAAAAAAAGTTTCTCTAGGATTGATTTCCATCTCTGGTCTCTCAGAGATTCTCTTCTTTTTACAGTCTGAAGGTAATATAATTCTGGGCTGTCTTTGCTGTAACTAAATCAATTTAGTTTAACTTCATTTACTATTAAATGTCCACAGATGTCAAGTTGTGTGCAGTGTCATGCATGGGTGCTTTTAATTAGCACGACTCACTAATTAAAGTGCCCAGCGCCATGTCCCAAACCACGTGTACAAGTGCCCTTAGATTTGTGCTGCAGGCCAGTCTGTTCTCATGCTCTGCTGGAGACTTGTGTTTGTTCTCAGTGCAGTGTGGATGCCAAGGAGAATGCTTGCTACTTTCCTTTTGTGTGACATATGTTATCTGTCCCATTTTCAGAGCTCCCCTAGGGAGAATGCAGATTCACAGCTGATGGCCGTGCCATATACAGATACAAGTGTCAGGTAAGGCAGGACAAGTTCTCTTTACCTGCGCTGGTTAGGACTAGATACTCTATTTTGTTACTATCTTAGGCTTTGTTACCTGAAATGACCTACCTCTGAATACCCCCATCCTGCTCTCTGATCTTGCCTCAGGCTCTCTTTATATTTACAGGCCTAATTATTATCCTACAAGAGATGTTTATGAATTTTATGTATTTGAACAATTATCACTTCTTTCTCTGGGGCAAATAAATTTAAGGGTGCTTCCATACTACAGTTTTACTTTGTCTTCTTCCTCAGGTTTTTTACCAGTGATTCTTCAAAACCCTCCTCTTGCTTAGCCTGCTCCTAAGTGTAAAGCCTTGGAGGAAAACATAGAGGCAGTCTTGGGGATGAAGGCCATTCATGTATCCATTTCCTAAGCAGGACAAGCTGGGCACTTACAAGAGAGTTCCTAAATGCAGCAACTGCAATAAAAGAAAGACAGCTTCTCCTTTAGAGCATCCAAAGACTTCCCAAAACAGAAGGCTGGCATTGAAGTAGGACCACAAAAATTAAAGGCGGAGACAAAATAGCTTTGTCTTCTGTTTCCTGGTTTGTCTTGATCTGCTCCTAATTTCCCTACATACTCTGCATTGGAGAAAGATGAACTTTCAGTATCCCCTCTTAAGGAACAGGAAAAGTTGGAAGGAAGAGACATAATATAGTGTTGCTCTGAGTTCCAGTTTTAGCAGGCCAAGAGCAAAGAGGAACAAGTCAGGTCAGAATGCATTGTGGAATATGTAAAGGGGATGGGGAAGGGTAATATTTCCCCACTGAGATTTGGAAAGTAGTAGCCCTTTCTTTGCCTTCCCCCCAAATCAGGAATGTCATCTCAGTGGTAATAACCAGCTACAGGCAGACATTTGAGGACAAAATCTTCCATGGTTTCTCTTTGCCCTTGAGAAAAGAAAGACTTTACAAAAACTGCATTTTATAGTTTCACCCAAGGTTTCTTGGGTATTTGAATATAACCCTGCTTTGTAATAGTTATAGTATTTTGTTGTGGCACCACAGATGGTACACCACTAAGGTGGAAATTACTTGCAAGTCCAATGACAATGCTTATCTTCAGACTGCCCAGTATTTTTGCTTACAGTATCTTAAGAAGACTGGAGAACTCTTATCCCCTATTTATTTCTAAATCTATAATTATAAAAGACTGTTGACCAGAGGTGTGTAATTGATTTTTTTTTTTTTTTCAGTTCACTGGCTAAATTGAAAAATTGGATTTTGCTTTAAGTTGACATGAACATTCCCCTTCTGCTTTTGGGTTTCTTTCCCTCCCGAGAAATCAAAAACTGTAAGAAATCTGTTTCAATTAGATCTAAATATTTTGTTTTAGTCAAGGTGAAATGTTTCTTTCTCACTTTTTTTAAAAATTTTTTTAAAAAATTTTATTTGATGGGAAAATGTAAACAAAATACAATTTTGAAATGGAAATTGAAATACTCCATTTAAGCTTTTAGGACTGTTTTCCTACTGAAACTATTTTTCTCCCCCACACAAACTATGTGATTCTGTCCGTTTGATCTGGAGCTGCATTTTTTTTATACAAGTATATTAGTACATAGGGTCCTAATGTTGGTTCTGCTTCTGCCTTTCTTATTTTTCCTTGCATTTTCAAGCAAACTTTCTTACAGCTAGGTTGTCAAATGAGTCTGTTATTCAGCAGTTTTCATTGTGCATCGCTGTTCAGAATGCCCTTATACCCACCAAGAACAAAATGTGTGCTGCTGGATGGTGAGCTTCCTTGAAAACTGGGCCTTTGAAGTTTGTACCTCACTAAGATTATAATCTTTCTCATCTCCAAATCTATTTCTTTCTCCCTGTATTTCAGCCGGAACTCGGGAAACGAGCTGCAGGTATACTATGCCTCTCCAAGGAGTTACCAAGATTTTCTTGAAGCTATTGACAGAAGGGAAGATACATTCTATGTAGTGTCATTTCGTAGAGTAAGTGTAACATACATTTAATAATTTGTTACTGAGTATAATCATTAGAGACTGGTGTGGTTCAAGTTTTGGTCCTTGAGTTACAGAGAGGTTGAAGCTAATGTGCTCTATATGCCTGTTTTGAGTTGCTGGTTTTTTGGTTTGTTTTTTTTTTTTTTTTAAAATCCCTTTGCTTTATTTAAAGCCAACCTATCTGAATTTTTACATGCTGTAATTTATTTTAGGACAGAAGCTGTCAGGAAAGTTTGGTGTAAACCATACAAGGAATTTAAAAGATAATATATTAATTTAAAGCATTTTAATTATTCCCTTCATAGAGAATTTTTAGCTCTTTTACTTCCAGATTCATGCAGAAGTTTCATATCTCCAAGAGTATACTTATATATTTTAAGCATATACTTAAATATACCTAAATATATTGTCCAAAGAACACAGAAGGAGGCAGATATGAAATCCATACATGCAGAGTTACAGATAATATGTATTATTTCTGTTTTTTACCTAGAAGTGCATTTTCTGGAGTGGGGCCTGTGCCATGTGCTTAGCTTAAATGAGTATAGTTAGCCATTGTTTTTTGAAAAACATGCATAGTCTGTCAGGGGCTCTGCAAAATGTGCCCAGCCCATATTCAAAATGGCAGAGATGAGAAGGGTGGCTTGCAGGGGGTAGTGGAGGGTGTAGATCCACAAGGAACAGGAAAGAGGAAAGTCACATGGACAGATGGGGGCTAGTAGTGAAACAGAATGGAGGAAACAACATATCACGACAGGAGGGAGAGAGGAATGGGGTTCATTTCTACATGTTCTCAAAATCCCCTGGCAATAGGCATTATCAAACAGTCTGAGTACAACTGTTCTGGCAAGTGGACTCCATGTGTACCATCTCTGATAGGACTACTGATTACCAGCTTCTATTATGAAAGGCCAGGTTTCAGTAGTTAAAAATCAGGTCGCAGATTCACTTGTTTGCAATATAAGTAGTAACTCTCAATTTGGGGCTTCCAGCTAGAGATCCATGACTCAAGGGGTAAGTAAAGCAGCACCCTCAGGTTTCACCATTGATACAGTTTTCAGTAAAAGCTCTTCAGTCAGTGTGTAAAGGGCCGTATGTGACCTTTGCAATTTCACATAATTTCTGGTGAGCAGCTGTGCTACTCACTTCCCACTCACCCTGCTCGCTTTCCCAGATGTAGCAATACTTCTGGCTGCTGACAATGCAGGCAGGTGCAGAGAGAGAACTGGGAAATGTGTAGTGGTCGTTTGGAGCGCTGGGTAACATATACTTAAACACAGCAAACCTTAACCAAGCAGAATCTCGGAGTGGGGAGGGTTATGTGTGATATTCATGTGTTGAAAGCATTTATAACATATGCACTCATATCAAGGCCTCAGAGCTGAGAATAAAAGCATCCAAACTTGTCTGTATTCCTCCTAGGGCCATTGCTTAGTGCTTTGGAACAGTATGAACAGCTGTGACAGGAGGGATTCTAGGAACTAATTTCTGTAAGATGTTGAGCGAGTTGGCCCTAACTTCACCATGCACTTAAGCATGTGCTTAACTTTCAGCATGCAAGTACCATGCTCCATTTGCAGTCTTGCCAAAAATAAATAAATAAAACAGGCAAACTGTTAGGCTACATGAAGAATGGGTTAGAAATTAACATGGCCCTTCTAATGCCCACGTACTGGGTTTCATGTTCAGTTCTAGCCACCCTACCTCACAAAAAAGATAGTAAAAATGAATAAAGGGCTCAGAGAAAAGCAGGAAAAGTGCATAGAGACCTGAAAAAACATAGTTAAAGAGAGCCAGAAAATACTGGGATTTTTGAGTATAGACAAGCAACAAATAAGAGGAGACTTTCCAGAAATAGATGCTACCATATGTGTCCTTTTCGTGATAAGGAACAAGGAGCCACTGGAATGTAGTAGTAGGCAACTGTTGATCCTCTGGATAATGGTGTGCACATTAGAGGTCTAGTCAGATGCCCAGTTACTTAATTTGTGTCTGACAAGCCCAAATCAAGAGTGACACAGCTTGTTACGAGTTTTTCATAAATTGTCTAAGTTGGAGTCCATATTTATAGCATGCTGCTTTCTTCTTTCTCTCTTTGCTTGCATCCTCTCGGTCAAGGCCACTTCATGTTGAGTTGAACCCAGTGTCAGATGTTCCCTCCAGATTGATCAGGATTCTCTGTTTTCCTCCCAGCTTTCTTCATTGATGTTCATAACTTCATATCATGTAGGGAGGAGGTGAGCAGCCAACAGTGGTGAAAAAGCAAGTTAGGGACTATTTAGAAAAGTTGGATATGTGCAAGTCCATGGGGCCAGACGCAAGGCACCCAGAGGTGCTGATGGAGTTGGCTCATATGATTGCAGAGCCCCTGGACCTTATTTTTGAAAACTTGTGGCAATTGGAAGAGGTCCTAGATGATTGGGAAAGGGCAAAAATAGTGTCCATCTTTAAGAAAGGGAAGAAGGAAGATCCAGGGAACTACAGAGTAGTCAGCTTCACCTCATTCCCTGGAAAAATCGTGGCGCGGCTCCTCAAAGAACTCCATTCCTAAACATTGGGAGGATAAGGTGATTCGGAACAGTCAGCATGGATTCACCAGGGACAAGTCATGCCTGACCAACCTGATTGCCTTCTATGATGAGATAACTGGCTCTGTGGATGCGGGAAGAGCAGTGGACGTGATATACCTTGACTTTAGCAAGGCTTTTGATGTGGTCTTCCACAATATTCTTGCAAGCCACCTAAGGAAGTATGGGTTGGATGAATCGACTGTAAGGTAGATAGAACACTGGCTGGATTTTTGGCCTCAGAAGGTAGTAATCAATGGCTGGCAGCTGGTCTCAAGTGGAGTGCCTCAGGGGTCAGTTCTGGGGCTGGTTTTGTTCAGTATCTTCATCGGTGACTGGAAGATGGGATGGATTGCACCCTAAGCAAGTTTGCAGATGATACCAAGCTGGGAAGTGCACTAGAAATGCTGGAAGGTACGGCTAGGATTCAGTGACCTAGACAAATTGGAGGGTTGGGCCAAAAGAAATCTCATGAGGTTCAACAAGGACAAGTGCAAAGTCCTGCACTTAGGACGGAACGGTCCCATGCACTAGTACAGGCTGGAGACCGGCTGGCTGGGCAGTAGCTCTGCAGAAAAGGACCTGGGGGTTTCAGTGGACAATAAGCTGAATATGAGGCAGCAGTGTGCCCTTGTTTGCCAGGAAGGCTAATGGCATACTGGGCTGCATTGGTAGGAATGTTGCCAGTAGATCAAGGGAAGCGATTATTCTATTTGGGGCCACGTGACTGGAGTACTGTGTCCAGTTTTGGTCCCTGCACTACAGAAAGGATGTGGACAAGTTGGAGAGAGTCCAGTGGAGAGCAATGAAAATGGTTCAGGGGCTGGGGCACATGACTTCTGAGGAGAGGCTGAGGGAACTGGGTTTATTTAGTCTGCAGAAGAGAAGACTGAGGGGTGATTTAATAGCAGCCTTCAACTACCTGAAGGGGGTTTTGAAAGAGGATGGAACTGGACTGTTCTCAGTGGTGGCAGATGGCAGAACAAGGAGCAATAGTGACCCAGTTTTGTTTTGTGGACCTGCTCAGTTGGAGCAGTGTCTTGGTAGGAAGTGTCCGAGGCATTTTAAGAGACTCCAGATTGATACTTTGGAGGGACAGGTAAAGGGCCGAGTGCATGGAGACCGCTGAATGCACAGGCAAGTGTCGTGTGCACCTGTGTGTTTAATTGGTGCCTCGTGTCAGTGACAGCTGCCTGGTTATTGGAATTTGGTTAAAAGCGAGGAGAGGTGTACTGCCACCTTGCAGTTGTGTGTGAGCCTGCTGTCATGGCTCTTGGAAACAGCTGAAGAAGCAGCTGGCTTTGAGTAGAGGAGCAATCAAAGTGAGAGTGAGGGAGAGTGAGTGTAGGTGAGGACCGAGGTGGTCAGTCCCATTTTTGTGTTGTATTTTGATGAGGGTCTGGGAAACCACTATCCCTAGAGAGCATGCTGAGAGAGGGTTGCATGCCTGTCAGCAGCAGTGCATGTGTGGGAGAGCCTGCTCTCTCCAACACCATCTGTGGGAGTTATTGTATGTCCTCTCTTTTGTTGTTTCTAATAAGGGGAGGCTTTATTAGTTTGTTGGATTATTGCTGTTTTTGTTGTTACCCTCATTGTTTAATATATTGGTTATTACCCCCTATTTGTGTCCTTGTTTATTTACTGATTAATTAGCAGCAGGATAGCTCCAGGCTGCGGGTGAATGCCCTGCTGAGAGCAGCCCATCCACTACTTTCTGACCACAATTCTGGGCTCCCGGGATTAGAACCCTCATTATTGCCAATAATCCTAAATTTTAATTGATTGGAAATTCACACTCTTCAAAGTTGCAGCAATGGAAGTTTAGGGTTAGATATTAGGAAAAACTTTCTCACAAGGAAGGTAGTAGTAAAGCGCTGTAACAGGTTACCTAAAGAGGTTGTGGAATCTCCATGTTTAGGGTTTGCAAGACCCAGCTACACAAAGCCATGGCTGGGATGATCTAGTTGGGGTTGTCTTGTTTTGAGTAGGGGGTTGGACTTGATGTGACCTCCAGAGGTTCCTTCCAACCCTCATTTTCTATTATTCTATTTTTGCAATATTGTGGTACTGCCATAAAGGGCGACCCCACTTTCTAGAGCTGTCTCAAATCTCACTATACAAAATATTCTTGAGGATACTGTTTTCTCCCATTCTCCTGACATGACCAATTTATCACAACCTTTTCTTTATAGTGGTTTCTAGTGTGTCAGTCCTGCACACTTCAGTACCTCTGTGTTTGATATTCTGTCTTCCAACTTTATTTTCAGGATCTTACACAGACATGTGTGGAAGCTATTCAGTCTCTTGATATGCCTAGCATATGTAGGCTACATTTCTGACCCATAAAGCTGCGGTGACAGGACAAACTTCTCATAGATGCACCTTAGCTGATAGCTTGCTGTTATTCCATTCATACTTCTGTAATAGCCTATGCTTTAGGGTTGTTGGTTGTAGCCGTGTTGGTCTAAGGTCACAGGCAGACAAGGTTCTTTGGGTAGATGTGATATCTTTTATTAGACCAACTAAATTTTTGGAAAAATTGTTCTTTGCAAGGTTTTGAGTACAAACACCCTTCTTCAGGCACAGGGAGCATCACAAAACGCATTTTACAGACGAGTCTAGGAATTTAACTTCATAAATCTGCTGGCTACTAAACATTATAGATTAAATATAGACATTGGATTTATGGCACATTATAACCTGCCTGCCATCTGATAACCCCAGACTTGCATTTTGCATACTTGCTTTCATTACACCCAGTAGAGCGCACAAAGCAACAACAGACACTCTGTGCCTGAAGAAGGCTGTTTGTACCTAAGCTTGCAAAAAATATTTTTTTGCAACTATTTAGTTGGTCTAATACTAGATATCATATTAACCCAAAGAACCTTGTCTGCCTCTGTAATAGCCCCAAATTCTCAGCTGTTTTTCCAATTCTGTTAGTTCAGTCTGAAGGTCGAGATTCCTGCTGATCGTAGAACCCAAGTAGCAAAAACTGTCAGCAACACCAAGAGACTTATTCTTCAGAGTGATATCAAGTATTGGTTCTTCCACCCATTGGTACATGATCACAGTCTTCTTGAGACTAATTGCCATCCCAAAGCTCTTGCATGACTTGCAAAATCTCATGGGCAGATTTTCTAGGGAAAATTCACTGTGGGCAAACAAGGCTGTATCATCCTCAAACAGGAAATCTCTTAGAACCAGGTATTTCACTTTGGTTTTTGCTCTGAAGCTTGCAGTGTTGAATAAGCCTCCATCTAATCTGATTTGAAGATAAATGCTATCGTTGCAGTCTTTGAATGGATGAAGAAGCAAGAATGAAAAGTAGATGTTAAAAACAATGGAGCTAAAATGCACCCTGTTTCACCCCATTGTAGATATCAAAGGCATTTGATTCTTTGTTTTCATATGCTGTAGTTGCTTTTGTACCTTGATGTAATGAACAAATGATGTTCAGCACTCGGGGGACCAACCAGTTTCTTCAGAACAGTAAACCTCATTGGAATGATAGCGAATTTAAAGCTGATGAACAGAAAAATACTTATTACATAGTGCATTACTGACTTGTGGAACTGACTGCTACAAAGTATTAAGTCCAGATGGTTAGCATGATTCAGAAAAGGGCCAGTCATCTGTGAGGGCAATAAAGATCTAGGGACAGACAAGCTCTTTCCAGGTGGGCCTTGATTTTAGTTCTGTGATCATACAATGCTTAGTACAGTGGGTACTGATTCATGACTAGGATTCCAAGGTACTGCTTCAGTACAAATAAAAACTATTACATCACGTTTGTGGGACACAAGACAAGAATAGTGTGCATTGCTTAGTTTGCTGGAATTGCAGCAAGGGCTCGTGTTGTAGGTTGATGCTTTTGCCTGCTCTGTACTGTGATCTGTGCTTGGCTCCAGTTAAGGCTTGTCCAAGCAAATGCAAATATGGCTCTTCCCTTACTGAGAACCCAAGTGTCATTGAGACCAGGGCAGCTGCAGGACTGAGAAGCCATCTTAGCAGTGCCGTAGCAAAGGAGGGGGCGAGTGGGGGGACTGGTACTGGACGCATGGGGGCGGGGCACATGACCCCCTTGAGATTGGTCCCTGACTTGGCACCACTCAGAATGGGGCAGTTTTTTGCTGTGCAGGCTGGTGGTGTATTTGGGGGCGGGGAAGGGGGGCAGTAAGCCATGGCACAGGAGTATAGAAGTGGATATCAGGCTTTCGGCCCGCCCCCGACTCAGGAGGCACCAGTCACCCCTGGCCTGGCACTGAAGTGAAGGGGCACAAACAGGCAAGACACGAGTCAATATTTTGTTATAAATATTTTGAAAAATGTTGTCTGATATTACCGATAATGTCACCAAGTGCTGCGTGCATGCAGCCAGCTCAGCAGCTTGGAGAGCTGTGTCTGACTGAGTCTGCTGGGTGGGAAGGGATGGGGAGAGGGAAGAGATATGGCGGGGGCAGATCAAGGCACCCACATGAGGGAAGAGGGGGTTTGGGACTGAGACAGCTGCTGCCCAGGGTAGGGCACAAGATGGAGCCACAAACAGTTTGTCCGGGGGACATGGGGAGGGGGGTTGGCTCTTGCTGATCCATGCACCCCCAGGCAAGCATGGTGGGGCATGTGCCCCCTGGACCAGAGCGAGGGTGGGTTGCTACTGCAGGCTTGCCCCAGGCATCAAACTTCCTTGTTATGGCACTGCATCTTGGGATTGGTTTGTGAAAGGGATTGAACCAAACAGTGGTTAAGGCAGCAGCTAGATGGGACACTTGAGGAACAGTTTCTACCCTCTTCTCTGGGCTCCCACTAAATCCTAGTGACCCAGGGATTTTTTCAGAATGTCTGCCTATGTACCTGACTTGAAAGGCACTCCCAAGTTGTGCCTTCTATTAGAGTAGCACAACTTTAAAGCATCTCATACTGGCCAGCTTGCAGACAGGAGCCTGGGCAAGACTGAGTTATCTTAACAGTTGCAGTGCTGCTCCATCTGTCCATCACCATGTTGATACATAATACCCTATGGTACTAAACCAAGCATTTAATTCATTCAGTGCTCTGGTCCTTGGGGGCCACAGTGTTGCCTCGTCACTTTCCTTGGCATATTTCAGGATGGTTTTGCTCATTTTCCTTAAAATGATTGTGCATCATCTTATGCTGTAACAGTTGGGCTCCCAAGCTTGGATGGGGGAGGTAGAAATTTGAGGAGGAAGTTCAAATGAAAAAGCAGTTTCACTGACCTTTTTAAATAAAATAGTACATTTCCCTTAATATTAACTTCTGTAGAAGTATTCTGTTTAAATCAAAATTTGAGGCTTAAAACTTCTAGAAGGTGTTGTTTTTAACTATATTCTTTTGAAAATGTGTTTGTTTGTTTTTTAAAGGGTCTTTTAAAAGATACATTTAAGAGAAGTAATATTAGTAAGGTGATATTATGTTTCCCAGACTCAGTAACTCTCTTGTATGTCCATGCAAACATATAGACATTTGGGATGTTAAGACCTCTTGCTAGGTAGTCTGTGGTAGTCTCTCTTGATGTGAGATTTATATCTTTAAAAAGCTCAGACACAATCAAATAGAGCATGCTTCTCAGGACTGAAGTTTTTTTTTATCTTGATTAGAAGTATGAAGCTGGTTTCCAGCATGGGGGATTACTGGATTGTGTAATAAGACTGGAATTTTGTTATTAAATGCTTGGCCTGTTCTGTTCTTCAAGCAGCTCCTAACAACACAAATATAGTCAGAACAAGACTTCAGATAGCTTTTAGAGGAGGTGTTCATTATGAAACTTTTTCCTAGCAACTTGGAGCAAAGAGCAAACAGGCATTTAGTCTGTCTGTTCACCCTCTGCCACTGTTTGCCACTTGTCCACCTGAATACACTGGGAAGTGTTTGGATTCTGTTTCCAGTGTACACACTGGCAGATAATGGGCTGGAAGAGGCATTGACTTTCATTTTGACTTGCAGAGCCATCACTATAAATTTTGTACGTGTCTTCTGTTTAATAGAATTCCTCCTTGTCATAAATCAGAGCCAAGCAAGCTTTTTTTTTCCCTTTTAGGAGATTTGAAGTCTCTTTTAATAGCACAATAGGCTGTTTTGTGCATCCCCTTCCTTTATTACTTTACCAGGGCAAACCTGAGGTAGTGAATGATTTCCTCGGAGGCAAACTCCTTTACTCTTAGATGCACTGCTGAGATTCCTTTGTAAGTCAACAAAAAAGAATTCATACTCATGCCTGAGGGTGCAGTTATCAGGGACTTGGCCCAGGAAGTGCCTTTTTCATTAAGATTGTCTCACACTCAATCTTGTCTTTTTTCCACTGAGTATTAGGAATTGGGGAGGGGGCGGAGGGATCTTTCTAAAGCTACCCTCTGTCTCTGGAGGGTCATATTCTGTGATATAGGCCAGTAATGTCAGTAGAAATGGTCAGCTGACAATTGCTGGAGTGTGAGTGATTTAAAGAAACAACTTAACCCAGACTACTCATTCGCTCTTTCTCAGGTAGGGGTAGAGTTCAAAGGATTTAATTCCTTTTAGTCTTAGGCAACTGCAGTCATGCAAAAACCTCAAAATCACTCTGCAAACTGTAGATTAACATTATTCAAAAAAGACTTAAGCAAGATACCAAAATAAGCAAGATGGAGGCATTTCTTTTGTGCCCCCCTCAACACCACCAACACAACATGCAGTGTCATAAACCCCCTTCACATGTGCCTGCCATCTTACAGTATCTCTGATATAGGCACAGCTCTACTTCTTTGAGTGACACTGTATTTTCCCACCCACAGGGTCCAGCAGACCCATCCGTTATGGCTGCTGGTGCCTCGGTTTGCCTTACAGAGTTCCTGAGGATATAGAATAAGAGCTGTCCTAATCGCTGCACAAATCCTTGAGATTAAAATAGTAACAAATTAATTTCATGCTTGGCATCTTTGATGATACTGGGAGACTGAATTAGTTTTTGTCCCCCAAAGGAAAGGTGCTGCTATGTACAAGCTCTTTCCAGAGCCTGTGTTTTCTGAGAGGTCGCAGACAGAATTTGCCACAGATTCCCCCTATTACTGTAGAGGATGTGCCTTCTTTTTTTTTTCTCTAGAAAACACATACATATCTAGTTGCAAAGAACTCTTTTGAATAAGCAAGAAATGGGAACAAAGGCACAGCTTGTCAATGCCCTGAACTGGTGGCTGAGAGTATGACCTGAACAGTGATACCATTTGTTCCCCAAGGCATTACATGTGAAGCTCAACAATAATCATTTAAATGTCTCTACTGATCATTTCTTGGCTCATTCGGTTGCATCACAAGTTGGCAACCTGTGGGCCAGATAAGGTCTGTGAAGAGTGTGGATTCAGCTCATGGCAGCTGGGTTGTAGATTGGCAACATATGGCAGCTGGGAAACCAAAGCATTCCTATGCCGTGTTCTGCCTTTTCCTCTCCTCCCTGCCCTCTTTCGACTTGCGGTCACTGCTGAATTTGCCCCTCTGCACAGCCATTGGCCTTGTGAATCTGCAGCACTTTGGTAACAATATGCAGAGACTGCAGGAAGCACACAAAATGGGGGAAGAACAGGGAGAGCAGCCTGCAAGCCGTAAAGGTTGCCAGCCCTTGAATTTTGTCATGAAATTTAGGTCATTAATTACATTTTTAAAGAAAATCCTAGTTACCTCTTTAAGTACTTTCTATAATGTTCCTTACAGAACTAGCCACTCAGCAACACAACAGAGTCACACGTACAATAGAAAAATGTGCATGTTGTCCCCAAACTTGCACTTCCCTGAACCCACGCTCTCTGCTTTAGCACGTAGAGCTCAAGTCTTTGCAGCATGCCTAAAAATCGACTAGAGTTCATCTACCTTGGACAATGGTAGCGAGCACATTTGGAGTCAGGAATGTCTCACAGCAAGTACTCTAATGCCAACTGCCAGTCCTCTTGTATGGTCAATTGGAGCTCTGCTAATGGCTACAGCCACAGCAGCATAGCCAAGAAAAAGAAGCATCCCTTGGGTACCCTGGTGTGAAGCAACACATTCCAATGCTCATGGTTTTTGGTGCAATTAAGAGATAGCTGCTGTGGTGGGGAAGTAGGAGTTTAATTTCTACGCTCAATTTCAAGCTGTTTCTCTCCTTGCCCGCAATGAAGCAACCAGGAAACACTCCAGGGTGTTGTGGAATCTGCAGTGGATCTCAAAAATGCCTCCCACTCCTTCCAGTCTGAGTCCACTGTGTGGTCACGAAAACCTCCTGCCTCTCCCTCATGATAGCATCTGCAATGCCAGGTCTGCAAATTCAACTCTAAAATCCCAGTGGGAATGTGGTTACAAAATTCAGTTTATTGTATGTAACATTGTATTCATTATTTTCAAGTGCCATTCCTTAAAATTCCCCTCTTAGGTTTTCCTAAGGAAGTTAAGTGTATAGGTCTCATTGAATCTTCCTAGAAAATTCAGCAGAAGGGTACCATGAAGATGTTTGGTACACTGTTTAGGACCATGGTACATATAGGGCTCTGGATTATTACTGCTATTTAAAGTAACGTGCATATTTTATATCCCTTTCTGCTGATGATTCTTTAGAGAAGGACTTTTGTAACCCTCTGCTAATACCACGGTAAGCTGATATAAAGATAATTGAGCACTACCCTTGATTTTATTGGGTACAAACACATGCCATGGTTCTGCCTTTTGTCCTGGGATTCTACAGAGTACAAATCCATTGTCCCACTCCAAGTACCTGTAAAATATGTGAGAGATGGTGTCCTCACGCTTTTCCCTGGACGATGTCATGTACCTCAATAAATTAATCATGGGTCATTCAAATGAATTGCCATTCATTCCAAGGATAAGCTGGTCAGAAGGACAGCATTGCATTTGGGAAGAGCTACAGATGTACTTCATCGTGCAGTTTGGGTAAAAACCCAGGACAGTCAGGCCTGCCTCAAATGAAATGTCTATTTACAGCCACTGGGACCAGGATTCTACCTATTGTCTCTGCACATGTTCACTGTGGTAGCATGCACTAGGATGCACATTTATGTAGTGTGTTTCTGTTCATGGGATATGAAGTTTTGGAACTGTTTAAGGTTCTAACAGGCTCTGCATACAAATTTGCAGTGAAATAAACCAGATTGAATTGGTGCCTGTTTTTCTTGCAAAGTAAACCTATGCATCGGCATTACTTTTTAGACATAAAAACCCTGTGTTTCCATTATACTCGTATCAAGACAAAGCAGCCAATTATGTTAGCAGTTATCTATCTGGGTGCCTGTTAGCAGGGTGGGGTTAGACTTCATTTGTAACGAAGATACTTTAACATGACTTAAGAAGAGGGTATCCCATTTCCTATGTTTTGTTTGCCATACCCCATACTGCTTTGCATTAGTACATCTCAAAGTGCTGTAGGAAAGCTGTTCCATCACCCCCATTTTGCAGAAGTGGAAACTAAGGCAGGGTAGTGGAAAGCTAATTTCCCTGATGTCACCCAACAAGCTTCTGTTAGAGATGGGAACTGAACCCTGTTTTCTAGAGTCCCAACTTAGTGCTCCATCTACTTAGTCAGCAGAGCTTCTCTCGCCACAAGACCATCTTCCCTGTGCAGAATGAGGAGAGACCTTGTTCTTGGAGGAGAGGGGAGGAGCTGAACATACACATTGGCATTGGAAGATTCACCCATTTGATTTTTTTAGTGTAAACATTAGGGTTATTTATAAGAGCTGTAGATGGCCAAAAAAAAAGTGCTTTAGAGGCACCTTTAAGATTCAGGTAGTGGGCATGGATGCCAATTGCTCTGTGTAGTTTTAAAGTATTTCTTAAATTGGTTGACATGGAAGTCAGTGGAATGGACTGATGACCAAAACAGTGACTGGTCTGCATCATTGCAAAGAAATAGTTCTGAGTCCTCTCTACGTTCTACAATATTCCTACTTGCCAACTCTTTTGCTGTTTAGGGAAACAGTGCTACAACATCAACTTTGACCTCCGATACCATCTGCAGGATAACTATGCTTAGGGGTTTTGCCTGGCTCCAGAATTCTTGTTTCTCATATAACTCATGCAGCTGTAGCAATTATTCATGAGTTTACTGTGACAGAAAGAATGGTAGAGATGTAGAAATTTAATTTACTATTACACTGAACTGTCTGCGTCATAAGCATCATGCAACTGAAACTCCAGTGTAAAAGTTGGCTTCAGAAGTTCCGTGGCAGGAAACTCAACTCCAACATATACTTTTCTCTCATTTTGGTTTACTTTACAGTGGTTATTTTGTTGTTGCTTTGCATAGACTTTGCTTGTGGGTTTCTACATGCTGGGACATATAGTTTGATCTCCCATTCAGATATAACTGTTCTTCTGACTGGTGTTGTATTAATGTTAACAACATGGTAGCTAACTGTATGTAGGACTCTGGTAATTGATATGATTTTGCACTCCCTATGAGCTAAAGTGTAGCTTTTCAAAGTGTTGGTCAAACACCTCTTGCCCTCAAGGGAATCTATGCATGTATAGTGGGGTGCTCCTTTACTTTGGCATCCCTGGGTCTTAGTGTATAGTCTGTATTCTATATGTTATATGTTCTACCTGTAGTGTATGCTGATAGAAACAGGCTTCAAAACACCCTCTGCAGGGTTTAAAGCCATGCTCCTGTTGATTTGCTTAGGAGCTGCCTATATAATCCATGGTGAAGCTTGCAGTGATCAGGTAGGCAGTCTTTGAACCTCGTGTCAAGAAAGAAATAGTATCTTACCAACCCTGATGTGGGGGTTGCTATTTTATGGACTGTCTTAAAGACCAACTAATTATAAGAGCAGATTCCATCATACTGCTTCCATAGCAAGACTACCTTCAAGATGCTTGATGTACTTTTAACTGTAAAAAGCAAATGGCTATCCAAGACTCTAGATACTTATTACAGTCACTCAAAATTATACAGAGCAATGACACAGGATCTACAATAAAAGAATTTATTTGTCTCCTAACTAGCCTTACAAAGCAATGTTCACAATTTCATTTGCCTTCCTTTTCCAACCCACTTCATGCCCTCTATCCACTTCTTCAAGAAAAAGCCTGAGGAGGAGTATACCAGCACAGCAACCCCAAACCCTGTCAGACTAGGGCAGTGAATTACACTGTCAAAGATCCTTCATGGGAACTCTTTGACCCCATCTCTATCTTCCCCACAACTTTGGTCAGCAAAAGCACCTGCCACCTGTATTCCTCAATACAAATACCCTGTTCTCTGCCAAAGCCACATTATTCTCTCCTCACCCCAAATCAAAGAAATGGCTACCTTTCCTCAAATGTCCTTCAGAACACAACCAAGTACATTTTAGTCCTGGCTCATGCTGCTTTCAAGAACTCTAATCCTCCTTCCTGGCTCTGTAGTAAAAGGGAGGAAGGACAGGAAAGCTTCACTTTCTGGTTATCCCCTGCAAAGCCCATGAAGCAGGAAGACATAGCTGACTTTCCCAAGGTGAAAGAGATCTTCGCTTCTCGGGTATCCTCTATTCCTCCATTAATGCTGTCACCTCTGGAGCAGCTATAGGAGCAGAGCTGTTTTTCTGAAGCCCTTCAGGCCATTAGGAGAATCTGGAAAGCCAGAGAAACCTCATTTACCTGGAATTAAATGCTGAAAATAACTATTAGCGGCCTAAATATTAAAGACTTTGCAAGGACCTTGGAGTCATGAAGATGCACAAGTAATGGACTCAGAACATTTTAATTTAGGATAATAGACAAGACATTCAAAAGAACTTTGTGATGATGCAGTTAAAAAAGAGAGAGAGAGGTGGAAAAACAGGGCTTTCCAGCTAAATTGCAAGTTACTCCTTTTGTCTCCCAGTTTTCCGTGGAACTTTACGGTTCTCTCAGTTTGAGAGTGCACCTTTTCAACAGCAGAGAAGGTGTAAACAGAAAAGGGGACACACATTAGAGATGCTTATGGCTGAAAATAGAAAAGTAACTGCCCATAAGCCACACTGTAGTTGTGCAACTCAGATTCAAATGGTAGTAGGAACCAATGTTCACTCAGGAAGTGCAGAGGGGAAAGGAGCTGATATGCTTTTGTCTTTCACATCCTTGTTAACAGCCATATTTTTTTTCTAAACTCCAGAGCCCTACAACTAGCTCTAGAAAGATGTTTCTGGAAGAAGATCTTTAAATATAAAATTCAGATGCTACAAATGAAGGAATCATTGTCAGAATTGGCTTGTTGGAACTACAGCTCTAATTTTTAAAATGTTCTTGAATAAAATCAGGAGTGAAATGTTATGCTGAGGACTGCTACGAGTGGAATAAGAAAAGCAGAAGTTAAAATGAATGCTTCTGGCATGGCACAAAGAAAAGTCAGTTTTATTTACTTATTCTCGATTCTTTTGTCTTCTGTACTTTGTGAGTCAGGAATTAATTCTATGACTGAACTTCATTCAGCCTCAAATGTCCCAGGCCTCAGGCCTAACCAATATCATGTTATTTTTAAACTAGCATTTGGAAGGACAACATACACTGCAGATAATTACAATGAAAAATAGAACATCTTGAAAAGATGTTGCCATAACAAGAAACCAAAATGGTTGCAGACAGATGTGACCAGTAATAATATGTATATATGCATATATAAAATATGTGCTGCAGATTTGACAAAGAATTGTGGGCAAGAAATGGATGAAGACAGTTTGCTTTTATAAAGCTGAAGGCCTGCTACTCCACAAATTAGCATGAACAAAGGAAGCATTCCTCTAACCAGGAAGTGAAAAGACAAATATGATCAAAATGTGGTCTCAGCAGATGGAATGACAACTGGTAGTCAACTGGGGTTGATTGAGGAGCTGACATTTGTCAACAGAACATGAGCTGTTTTCCATTACAGAAACTACTTGGAAAGGTAGAAGCATTTACTTGTTCACAAGCAAGGAAACCAAGTTTTAGATATTGGAAATAAGGCTCAAAAGGTTCTATTCTACCAATGAAAATGATGACCCATCCTTAACGCATTAGGTGGATATGATAGTAGTCATCAGTCTGAGGATGGCATTTTGTGCCTTTGTCTGTTTTGGGAAGCAGAGGAAATTGTCTCAGGTTTTACAGGCTGAAGAACAGATATGTTCATTTATACACAGGAGAGCAACCGCTTGGTGTATATTATCCAGTCTTATGATATGGTACATTGTGAGTAGAGACCTACCTAAATCAGTTTAATGGATTTTGCAAAAAACGCAAGAAACAGTATTGTCTGCGATTTCTGGAAAGATTCCCTATGAAATCAACCAAACAAAAAAAAAGGTAGTGGTGATGTAGACTGGAGTGAAGGTGTCCTCTGCCTATCAGTGGTGAGGAGCAGGGCCACCATGAAATGCCCACAACATCAGCTCTGTGCTCCACAGGTGGACTGCAAACAACCTGTAGTTTTGCTGCAACTTACATAGGTCCCTTGTTATGAGAACATCAATGTAAGACATAGACTCCTAAAAACTTAGGGTTGGATGGGACCTCAGGAGGTCACCTAGTCCAACTCCCATCTTTCAACACATCCATGAGGAGTCACTGACTTTAATGCAGGTGACACCAGGTGTGCATAACATAGTACTAAATTGGCTTTGATCGCTTTTTTTCAAGCAGGTCTCAGAAAGCAGTGGGCTTTTGCAAATCTTTAAGAGCACTATCTTATGGAATTGTGCAAGGGTTGCTCTTATATGTATATGAAACTCCTTGGACTGGGGGGCATCATGTAGTGCAGGGACAGGCAATTATTTTGGGCAGAGGAGTGCTTACCAAGTTTTGGGGAGCTGTGGTAGCCCCACCCCTGGTCGCCATATTGGAACCGAAAGTCCTGCTGCCCCCAACCCCTGACCTTTGCCACTGGAAGTCCCTCCCCTTGCCCTGGAAGTACCCCTTTAGGGAGGAAGGATGCTGCAATCTTGAACCCAGAAAAAAACCCAAATCATTAAAACAAACAAACAAACAAACCACCATCTGCTATAACTTATTTTATTTTTATTTTAAAATATTTTTGTACTGATTTATGTGTTTACAAAGTGTATATAGAGGTGACGGAATAATCGCTCAAATACAGTCCTACTGTATGTTGTGTGTGGGCGGTAAGGGAGTGTATGTGGCAGGGTGTGGTTGGTGGTTGGGGAGTGGGGGTGTGGGTATGGTGGGTGGGTTGGGAGAGAGAGAAACAGGGCTGGGGTGTCAGCTTCATTGCATGTAGCTCTTATAGACTGCATGTGAGCCTACACAATGCAGACCCCATGCCCAGGCTCTGCACTTCTGCCTCTCCACCCTGGGTCGCTGCTGGTCCCAGGGCACCTGCACGGGCTCCGCACCCACCTGCTGCTGCCGTTTCCCTGCTTTTCCCTGCCACCACCACTCCCCATGGCTCCTGCTGCTTCCCATGCCACTCCCAGCTGCCATGGCCCCTGCTGCTCCCTGCACTACTGCTGAGGGTCCCACCACTCCCTGCACTGCTCGCCATGGCCCCTGCTGTTCCACACGCAGCCCCCGTGCCCCCTCCCCCCCAAACCATGTCCCTCCACCCCCCTGCCCACTGCTTCCTGCTCTGGCTCCAGCCCAGCCTGGCAAGCACTATGGGGTTCTCAGCTGCTGGGTGGTTTGCAACGGTTTCTGCCCCCTCCCTCCCTGCATCTGATCTTATCTTACTTTCCACTCAGAGGGAGAGAGGTCAGAAGCCGCAGAGGCTTGTGGGTGGGGGCTGGAGCCAGGGTGGAGACAAGCCAGTCTTGCTGCTCAGCCTCTGGGTCCTACCACAGCCTACTGACAGGCAGCCAGGGACAGATAAAAATTAATTTTCTAACATTTTTAGGGGCCCCACAGGCCAGATAGAATGGCTGGATGCAGCCTGGAGGCTGTGTTTTGCCTGCCCCTGATGTAGTGCCACTGACTCAACTGCTGCCCCACGTGCTGATGACGCTCAGCTATACATTTTCAGCTGACGTGGCCAGTATCATTACAGCATTGCCCCAGCGCCTGGAAGAAGCCAGCAGCTGCATAAAAATGAATCTGTTGCTTTTGCTTGTATTCGGACGATAGTCATCATTCTGTTAGAATCTTCTGGGGTGCACGCGCTAACATCCTTATATGAACTTTCTCTGCTCACAGCTTCAAACCACAGTTTTCTTTTTGGCCATTGTATTCCATCTTACAGCCTGGGGTATAGTTCAAGTTATTTATATTACTGAAAGGCTCATTGTATAGTCTAGACAGTCTTGGCTTTTCTTAATAGATTTTGTCTGGTACTGAAGATTTATCATGTAAAATAGAAATCCCACCTGCTCCCAAAATTTAGTAATTATTCCTGATTTTATAGCTAACGTTTTTGAGTGAGCTGGGAGAATAAATTTGGCTTTTAATAAACTAAACACTTTTTAAGAACTAATTCAGGTTCAGATCAAGCTGTTTGTTTCCCAAGAAAGCCTAATATTTAGAGAAATAAAATAAAGGTCCAAGTGTTATTGTGAGCAAATAATCATCACCTCCCAGTGGACAAAACAGAACTGGTTAGCCCCAGTTTGGGCTTCTTGTTTTTATTTTTAACTTGGTTCTTTTCCCAGAAAAAGAACATAGGCAGAAATTTAATAAAGAGACATTGTGAATGCATGTTTAAGCTGAAAAAGTACAAAATGTTTTTCAGTTTCTCACAGTGTTTGGGCTGTTTGTAACCAGTCTGACACGAGAATGATTCATTTAGGTGCATGGAGCAGGAGTAACAAAAATACACATACATGTTCAATAAGTAGAGCTTTAAAGCCACATATTTATTAGCTAAATTGCTTGTTCTTTTTAACCTGTGCATTCTGTTTTAACGTGGATAGGTCCTTGTCTCCAGAGTGTAAAATCTTTCCCTTTTTGCATTTTATGGGTAAGTTTAAATGGGTCAAAGCCCAAAGATTTATATGGTGTGACTAAAAGCTTTTGTAGGGGGTCCCATATAAATACCTCTCCATCCCCCTGTTGACAGCAGCTTCTCATCCAGTGCAACTTTTGCGAACCATACCCTACCTTTGAAAGAGTCTGCCAAATGGGACACACTTCTATACTGAATATTTCAAGAGCACAGAGAGATTTTAGAATGGTTTATGTAAAGATAGATAGACAAGCAGACAGGTAGACAAATATTGTATACAGACAATGTAGTTATCTGCATTGGCACTGTGAGGGCATGGCTGCCCAGGAAACATGACTCTGAATAATAATGTAAAATGAGAAATTTGAACTCTACTCATGGAAGCTACTGTTTAGGAAATCTTCTTGTTTTGCTGTTCGTACAGGAAGCAGCAAACTGCACTTCAATTATTTTAGCAGCAGAAGAGAAGCATGTAACAACTTCAGCATCACCAGAGAAAAGTAGACCCTTCCACCTCTAAACTGCAAAGGGCTTCACATTTGTTTCACATGTTAATAGACTTAAGCCACTGCATTAGAAGGCTATTCAGTAAAGCTTTATGAGTTAAAAAATGCAAGTTGCTCCAGCACAAGTTGAACAAAATTCAAGTGTCATGGGGACTTCAAAAGTAAAGTGATTTCATAGACTATAGGGCTGGAAGGGACCTTGAAGATCATCAAGTCCAGCCCCCTGCCCCAGGAACAGGAAGTCAGCTAGGGTCAAAGGATCCCAGCAAGATAAGCATCCAAACATTTCTTGAATGAGTCCAGAGTAGGTACCTGCACCACTTCTGGAGGGAGTCTATTCCAGGCCTTGAGTGCTTGGACAGTAAAGAAAATTTTCCTTATGTCCAGCCTAAAACAGTCTTGGAGGAGTTTATGACCGTTGTTCCTCATTATCCCTCGGGGCACTCTGGTGAACAGACGTTCCCCCAGATCCTAATGCACACCCCTTATGTACTTATAGGCAGCCGCCAGGTCCCCCCAGAGGCTGTGCTTTTCTCTCAGCCTGTCTTTGTAAGGCCTATTCTCTTGCCCTCTGATCATGTGTGTGGCTCTCCTTTGGACTCTCTCAAGCTTCTCCACATCCTTCTTGAATTGTGGAGCCCAGAATTGGATGCAGTACTCCAGCTGTGGCCTCACCAAGGCTGAGTACAGTGAGAGGATGGCATTTACTTGAGAAACATCTATGAATGCAAGCCAGAGTTTTGTTTCCTTTACCAGCTGCAACATCATATTGGTGGCTCATGTTCATCTTGTGGTCAATCATGACCTCCAAGTCTCTTTCAGCTGTAGTGCTAGTGAGCATAGCACTGCTGAGCCTATAAGCATGCTGCGAGTTTTCTTCTCCGAGGTGCAGTACCTTGCGTTTATTGAATGTCATCATGTTTGTAGCCGCCCACTTACTGAGTTTATCCAAGTCAGCCTGGATCACTAGCCTATCCTCAGATGTGGATGCTATGCTTCAAAGTTTCGTGTTGTCGGTGAACTTGGCCAATGCGCTTCTGACACCAATGTCCACATTGTTGGTAAAGATGGTAAAGAGAACTGGTCCAAGCACAGAGCCTTGGGGGACACCACTGGTCATGGAGCGCCATAATAATTCCCTACCATCGACTACTACTCTCTGGATCTGACCTCAGAGCCAATTTCCCAGTCATCAGACTTGTGGTGTAGCCGAGGCCACAGTTGGCCAATTCTTCCATGAGGAGATCATGGGACACCAGATCAAAGGCTTTTTTAAAGTTCAGATATATGATGTCAATCTCTTCTCCCTTGTCCAGGTGATATGTCACCTGGTCATAGAAGATGAGATTGGTCAGGCAAGACCTACCTGCAACAAACCTGTGCTGGCTGTCCCTCAGGATGTTGCCATCAGCCAGTTTATCAAGACAGATCTCTGATAATTTTCTCCAGAATCTTACTGGGATTGAGGTCAAACTGATTGGCCTGTAATTCCTAGGATCTACTTTCCACCCTGTCTTGAAAATGGGTACCACATTGACCTTCTTCTAGTCTTCAGGTACTTCACCTGAGTACCACAAATTTTTTAATATTTTTGCCAATGGGCTATGACTCCTGCCAGCTCCTTGAGTACTCTAGGGTGTAATGTGTCAGGACCAGCTGACTTGAAGATGTTCAGCCTCTCAAGGTGTTCCTTTATAAGGTCTACACTGATATCCGATATAAATATGCCCTCACCCTGGTTGTCCCGGGTCATGCTAGGCAGGGCAGCCCCTTTGGACTATGAAAGACTGACACAAAGTACCCATTAAGCAGGTTGGCTTTTCCTGGGTGTCGGTTATCAGTTGTCCCTTTTGGTTCAGCAGGGATCCAATGTTACCCTTGCTTTTTTTCTGAGCTCCTACATATCTGAAAAAGGACTTTTTATTATCCTTGATAGGTGAAGCCAGATGGAGTTCGGTTGCAGCCTTGGCTTTCCTGATCTGCTCCCTGCAGGTATGGACCAGTGCTGAGTTACTCCTCCTTGGTGGTGATTCCAGCCTTCCATCCTTTATAAGTCTCTCTTTTTAGGGATAGGAGGTCCTCCAGTTCCCTGCTGAGCCAAGGGGGTTGCTGTGGCCTTTTGCTTCCCTTCCTCCTAGATGGGATGGACATCCCTTGTGCTGTCAGGTTCGCTTCCTTGAGGAGCAGCCACTCCTCTTGGACTCCTCTTCCTGTCGAGTCGTGGTCCCTTAGAGCCTCAGCAATGAGCCTCATGAGCTTGTCAGAGTCAGCTTTCCTAAAGTCAAGGACTTCTGCATTGCTGACTGATTTTCCAGCTTTGCGATGAATAGTAAAGGTGATCAGCTCATGGTCTCTATCACTCAGCTTTCCATCAACTCTTAGGTCACTAACTAGATCATCCCCTTTGGCCAGAGCCAGATCCAGCTATGCTTTACCTCTTGCCGGCCCATAGACTTCTTGAGTCAGGTAGAGCTCATCCACGCACATGAGGAAGCTTTGCAACTGATTGGATTTGGCTGAGTGCTCCTCCCATTAGATGTCTGGGTAGTTAAAGTCTCCTATGACAACCATGCACCAAAAGCGTGCAGCCTCAGCCAGTTCCATGGCAAATTCTTGGTCCAGCTCTTGTTTCTGGTTAGGAGGTCTGTAGTAGTCTCCTATCATGGAGTCCCCTGTGCCACGTTCCTGACGTATTTTTAATCCAGAGGGACTCCTGTCGTCCTCCCTGGGTGCCAATGTCAATTTGCAGGGACATGTAGCTTTCCTTGACATAGAGAGCTACACCTCTACCCCTTTTATCTGCACAATCTCTCCTGTACAGGGTATAGCCATCTATACCTGTGGCCCAGTCATAGGTAGAGTTCCACCAGGTCTCTGTTATCCCTATGAGATCATAGTCTTTCTTGCTTAGCAGGAGGACCAGTTCCTCCTATTTGTTCCCCAAGCTCTTGTCATTGGTGTACACATAAGTGTCCCATTGGAAGCCCTAAGCTTCCTTGCACTCCCAGGAGGAAACCGTTCCAGGGCTGGGGTAGGTGTGGATTCCCTCGGGTGCCCTAACCTGCTGGTTATGCAGTAGTTGCCTAGTGGGCTTGCATTGGTGTGTATCCACCCATCCCCTGGTGGGCTTAGTTTAAAGCCCAGTCGAGCAGATCAGCCAGTCTGACTGAGAAGAGCCTCCTCCTCAATGCAGTGAGGTGGAGGTCGTCTCTTCCCAGCACACCATGGCCTACCTCACCAAAGAGCGGACTGTGATCGTGGCAGCCAAAGCTTTCACAATGACAGCAGCACCGCAGTCTTTGTTTGACTACCTCAATCCTCCTCTCCCTCCTCAGCCCATAGCCTGAAACTGGGAGGATCGAGGAAAACACCTGTGCCCCCAAGCCCTTAAGCCCCGCTCCCAAAAGCCTGTAGTATCTCATGATCCAGCTGGGATTGCCCTGAGCAGTGTCATTCGTGCCCACGTGCATAAGGAGCATAGGATAGTGGTCAGTGGGCCGGATGAGTTTTGGGATCCTCTAAGCCATGTCCTAGATGCGGGCTCTTGGGAAGCAGCAGACCTCTTGGGCCAAGGGGTAGGGGCAGCACATTGTGCCCTCAGTCCCCACAGGAGGGAGTCTCCCACGTTGACCACTCTATGAGTGGCCTTAGGGAGAGCAGGGACAGCAGCTGTGACTGCGTTGCCTGTAGGAGCTGGCAGCTTTCCAGGCTCTACTGGGGCTGCAAGAGGTTCATACCTGTTGCAAAGCTCCAGAGGGGCGGGGACCTTGGTGCAGCAGGCCTTGGGGTAAATGATATAAGACAGGGGTCAGCAACCTATGACTTGTGAGGAGCTACAGGGCTTTGCAGTCTAGAGAGACTTTAAGAAACAAAACCTGAAATCCCAGCACATTAAAATCCCATGCATGAGTAAGTGCATGTATATGCCTATAAAAGTGACATTTTTTTAGATGCAGTGTCAGGCTCCAGGTCTATTGCAAAAGGTACCCATATGTGTAAGGCTGTATTAGATTTGATCAAAACACAGTTCTCAACATCTGTTTAAAACTGTTTAAAGCTTCCCAGGTAATTTAGATCTACATTGCTAGGGCCCATGCCCTCCCCTTCAGTGTTCCTGGCTAGAACCCAGGCAGGAACTTTATTTACTGTCACGATATGTGCAGAAAAACTGGTTACCTGTGACAGAAATAGGAGTTTATTGCCTGTCAGCTACTCGTAAGGAGTTTTCTGTGCTCACACTCTTAATCCATGGTAGATGAAAGCTAAACCATCCGTAATGAAAAAGAAATAAGTTACTGTGTCCCCAGGCAGTTCTAATAAAGTGCTTGACACATGCTAAATCCCTACCTCTTTCCCCTGATCCCATGGCAATTAGTTTGTCTTCCCATGCTCTAAGAGCCCCTGGTGCTTTTAACTAGTATTGAGAAGTTGGAAATCTCAGCAGACTGATGGAGTTCTGTGAATGCAGTATTTTATTTTTAAAAACCACATCAAGATTCATGTGGCTTCTGTGGCTCTTCAGTGTGATTGCATCACATTCTGCAGGAAATTCATAGAAAATGGCCTGATTAGCTTGACAGTGTTGAATCCAACCACTTATGCTGAACTGGCCTTAGCATTCTTGATGGGAATCCATTCAGGATCTTCCCAGATTTTAAGGCCAGAAGGATTCATCTAGTCTGCCCCCAAGAACTGAATGAACCAGAATGGAGCGAACCAGAGAATTCCACACATTTTGCCCCTGACATCACATTTTCTGGTACAATAATGTTAGTAAACTCTAATACTCTGTTTTCCTGGCATGTAGTAGGAACTTCCTGAATGTACATTGAGCTAGATGGAGGCTGGCCCCAGACCTAGAGAAGGGTAATATGAATTAAACTGCCTCAGGAGAAGAACTGTATCTCTTTGCACATAAGCTGTGTGTGCTGTTTGCTCCTTCCTCCCAGTGCAGAGGGGGACTGTTCAGAGATGTATGTAAAATGAGAGCAAGAGTAGAGCAAGAGGCATTTTGAGCTCCTGTCCACATGCATCTAGCTGTGAATGACGAGGAAAGGTTTTTACCTTTTTCGAGCCTTTCTGTTTAAAATGTGACTGAAAACTGGCATGGAATGATAGGGAAAAAATACACTGGTCAACTGGAATGGGAGAAATAGGACTGTCAAACTTGATTGAAAAGCTGTGTGTCTATTGGCTAACAAATACGTGTTTATTTGTACATCTACGTCTTTCAAGAGCCAGCTTGTTGCTTTTTTCAGTGTAATTCAGCACTTGTGATCTGGGGAAGAATGTAGTAGTCTGCTGCTGTAATTCACTTAATTGGCAGGGAATTAACCTTGTTTACAATTTGCCTAAGGACAAGTTATGGGAAGTTCCAAAGTCTTCTCACAGATCTCTCCCAAGCGTCTGCATGGTGCACTTCTTCCTGTTCCTTCTACCCCTATCAGGCTGAAGCAAGAATTCACATATATTGTTGGTGGCCCCTGGGGCAGCATCCCACTTCTGAAGGTGAAATATTGATTTTATTTTTGGCTATTTTCATATTCCATGCCATCTGGAGAAGACCATGTGCTAGTGTATTTAGTGTTCTATTATGTAGCAAGTATTGTCCTGGGAGATTTAATGGGCCAGTGGTAGAAAATTTTAGCAAAACAATTAGGAAAAAATTTTCAAAGTTCCACATTGCATGTAGCCCTCCAATTCACATTGCCCATCACCAGGAATTAGATAACTAACTGCTTTCTCTTTTTTTTTTAGATCTTTATTTGCAAAAAAGTGCATATAAACATGTTTATAGAATTATTTTTTTCTTTGATTTAAGATTAATTGCAATCTGCCTCTTGTAGTGGTTTAAATCTTTCCCTGATATACTAGAAAATCCAAACAAGACAGGCTCTTTCCTACCAACTCTCCCCCACCACCCCAAAATGCAGGACTCAGAAGTACAAACCCTTTACTAAAATAAATTGGACCTGGAAGTGAAACTTAGTTATAAATGCAAAGTGAAGCTGTTTAGGCTGGGAGAAATGCAAACAAATAAATAAACACACTGCATAATAAAAAAAAGAACTTGCTCGTTAGAATCTTCCTCTTTTTGTTCTGAAAGCTGTCATTCGAAACATAGAACAGTAGAGATATTTAACATAACAAAACCAGCCCTGGCTCACTTAGGGAAGCACATTACTTGACAAACCTGCCTTTTCCCCTGCCTGGGAAAGGGACAGGCTATCAATAGGCAGCCCCTAGGTTTTAAATAGCTTTGTGTACAACCCAGACGGGCTGCACATGGGGTGGTTTAAGCCACAGCCACAAGGAAGCAGGGCCAGGCCAAGCATTCCCAACCCCAGTCCTGAGTCCCAGTTACCAGCTTCCTGGCTTTTAAATCATCACATGCATGGGCAGCATGCAGGGCATTTAAAGTCTGTATGGCTATGAATTGGGATGGGAAGAGGTTCCCCACTGACTTCCAGCCCCACAAACTGAGGTATCTCCACCCACAGGACTGAGAGCTGGGGTAGACAGAGCTTTCCTGGCTCATTGGCTTTGATGTTGTCCCCCATGCCACTCAGCTGGGCAGCAGGGATGACATTTAAAGCCCAAGGGACATTCTCCCTGAGCCTGTTCCCAGTTCCTGGACTTTGCAGGGATGGTAAAGGGAAGCCAAGAGGAGCTGGCAAAGCCCCTCAACCTCTTCCCCAAATCTGGCAGGCCTTTGTTCAGGGAAGGGGCAGAGAGCAGCATGGTAAAGCTCCTTGCCACACTTCTTACACCAGGGACTCTGGTGTGAGAAGCAGACAGAGAGCTTGCAGCTCTGCTTTCTCTATTTGTCTCCTGCTGCTTGGGAGCTAAGTGAATTAAGCAGCACTGCAGTCCATCTGCCCACTCTGCACACGGGGTGCCCCAGTGTGTGAGGAACCAGTGGGGAGCAACTAGCAACTGCTCCTCTCCTTCCTTCTCAGTCCATGGGAGGGTGGAGGCAGCTGTCCCCTACACCTTCTCCAGACTACAGTGTCCCAGGTCTCTGGAAGGCATTAGAGCCTTTCATCATAGCTCAACTTGGGAAAGCGTACAAGTGTTCATTCTCCCACGAGAAGCTCTTCCAGGAGTGACTTCTAACTGGCTGGAGTTAGTTTATTTTTGTCTGGGAGAAACAGCATTTCTCCCAGTAGAAACCTAATGCTTATATGCACCCACAGATGAAGTTTTATTTAACATGATTCCATTGTCGATCTCTCTAATCAAAAGACAATGAACAGTAAATGATTTCTTAGCCTCATCAGTGTTGTGCAAATTGCAGTGTTACAAACATTCTTCCCATGAGCACTTATAATGGAGTATTGCACAATATAAAGCACTTCCACTGGGGATAAATTTGGTCCACTGCATCTCCTTATTAAACCCTTGTTTTGTCTGAACTAACATTTAAAAAAAAATAAAAGGCAAATTAGGATTTTGAATGGCGGCCCCAGCTACAGCTGCCAGACCACCGCACAATCATTAAGCTGTTTGGGAACTCTGCCTGGCTTTGTTGCCAAGATGTACAGAGACCCACCCAATTCTGAATTAAAGTCATTGCAGACTGCTGGTCAGATCTAGGGTGGAAGGGGGAGTTTCAAATACAAACAGAGCTTGGTTGCTGATTGGGAACAGCACTTGTTTCCTGTTTTGTTACACAGGTATCTGTTTTTCCTCTGTTAACTTGTTTTGTTATATTTTCCCAGCTTTATTGGTAGGTTTAACACTGTTGGGGGAAACGGGGTACATGAGTTAAAGTGCTTACATAAATAAATGTATTTAATTAATTCTGAACAGCATCATGGGAAAAATAAGTCTCCTTTCTTGGAAAATGAGAGAAGGCAGGAGTGGCAGGCCAGCAGGGAAAGCAAAACACCCTGTGTTCAAGCTAAAATTTTAGAGTGGGATCCAGAAAGACACTTGAGATGCCTCCAACTAGGGTATCTCACTGTCAAGGTAGCAACTGATGACTCTCCCAGCAGGGAGAATCCTACCATCTCCTCCCCAGGAGTATGAGTTTAGTTTGCAGAACTGGAGCACGTTGTCAGAGCTCTGCAGGACACCCAGGCTGCTTGCAAATGTTGGGTGGGAAGCAGGGGATGGCACTTTAAACTCAGTGTGCTATCATGCTGAGCCCACTGCATGCCCAAAAGAAAACGCACATTAGTTGCACCCAGCTTTCCTAATGTCTGTATAGATCGGGTGCTTTAGTGGGGGTAGAGGGGTTGGCACTTTTATCTAATAGCTGATTGAATTAGCTATTAGATAAAAGTGCCAAAAAGCTCCACTGAAGTGCCAGATGCTGCAGAGCTGTATGGAACTAATGCACTACTGCTTCTGATAAAGTGCTTTTTTTCACATCTGTCAATGCCCTCTATTAACAGTGATTTTAACCAAGAAGCAGCCTTTCATTCGTACTCTTCTTCATGCTTTCCACTTTCATCTTTGTCTTTCTCATTTCATTTTATTCTTCCTTCCCAGTCTTTGTTTTTCCTCTTTTTTTCCCCCTTTTTCATTTTTACCATTTGTGCTCTTGTTTCTACCACCTTCTTACTTCCCCAGTCTTCCTCTCACCTTCCCCAGTCTATGGATAGTTACATATCACTATCCATTTGGGAGCATGCATGCATCTATCACTAAATCAGATTAATAAAGAATGGTGGGGGGGAAAGAATAATGGACTTCTTAAATTTCTGGAGTCTGTGTGAGCTTTAAGCCAATCCTATTTGAGTCTTTGAGATCTTATTTCCAACCAACTCCATTTTCTTCTATGTTGGTCACCAACAAGCTTCACAGACATACCAGATCTTCTGTTGGCTGCTTTGAATGTGTTTTAAGGTAAACTCAATGCTAGGTAGGCAATATAAATTTGCTGTTGCTTTTGGGTATGGGTTTGCTTAAATGACTTTGGCCTATTTGTACAGTAGTGGGAATTTGTTGCACACGTTTGAGGATAACAAGAAGCTGTAGCTTGATGACATGTTGCAATAAAGTCACTGGAATTAGGAAAACACATTAATTTAGACCATTTTGAATGAATCAAGCAGAATAATTTATTGAATTCTTTCCAAAGACAGGCCTGTTTAATTAACCATTGTTTATTTTTTCCTTGGATTGACAGAAACTGGTGACAAGCAAATATGGTGGCCTTGCCAGAGCATGTGTCCTCAGCTTCCTTACCTTTAATGTGCCACAGATCACAGTGGAAGGAGAAAAAAATGTTTTCTTTTTCTCCTTGTATGGCATTTCAGTGTAGTTTTGTTCTTGTTAGCTCTGTAACTCCTGCCCAGGAAGGGAAGGCATTCAGCCTGGTGTGGGCACTGGAACTGTTTATTTTATCATTAATCTATTGTAGGAGTCACACTAAAAAGATTCCCTTAAACAGGGTTGAAACAACAACATTTAACAAAGCATGACAGGATGACTCAGAGGAGGAACAGGACACAAAATCAGTTCCCATATAAATTGATATTTGCTGGCTTTCAGGTGCACTGTGTGGAATAAGTTGGTGGTTTCAGCCCATTTCTTAATTAAGTGTCCATATCACAGAAACAGCATGCCATTTGGCCCTGTATTGCCAGAATAATTGGAGAGGCCAAGGGCCAAATGATTATTAATTATGATTTGTTGTGCATAGTTTGAAATGTTTTATCTGGACAATTCCTGAGCAGCATTTCTCTTAACTCTATTTTTTTCCCTTTTGCGCGCACACACTTTTCCAGATCACTGTTGCTACTCCTCCTGGTAGTTGTGGGTATTTGGCATAGTATTCAATTGTTTTGGGACTGAGCAGCTTGATAATGGATGGTGCACAGAAAGGGAAGGGGAGGGTAGAAAGGGTGATGGGGGCCTTGCAAAGTGAAAGTCATGTGCATACTATCATATGCTGTCCTTGTGACCATAGTGAGAAGGGTCTATGAAAGGAATTATCAAACCTATGTACTGTGAGGTGGCTTTGCTTTTCATCGCCTTGCTTTATGGGTTTGTTAGTTGCATTGTGCTTGTCAGAGATCAAACGGAGCGCATATATATTAATTTATTAGGGTTTCTTAGTGTTGGAGTGATGCTCTAGTCATGATGGTTCAGGAAATATGAGAAACAAGGATTTTTGTGGGTGATATATTTTACTGGGCCAGCTGCATGGTTTGGGTAGACCTAGACATGCTTTGAAATGCAGTGCATGCTCCTTCAGGTCTGAAGAAAAAGGTTTAATAGGTGGTAGGAGGGAATAGGGTGGGCATACTTCCCAAGCTGTAGAAGTACAGCTGTGTTGATTTTACCCACCAGCAGCTACATGGGAACCTTTCTCTGTGGTAGAGTAAAATCTGACAGAAGACCGTAGCTCTTCCCAGAGGAGATGTACTAGTCTCAGTCCTATCAATCAGGTTCCTCCTGCCCAGCCTCTATCCATTGCGGTTGTGTGGACAATACCTAAACTCTCACTTGTAGTAGTTGGAGCAGCTGAAGGTGCTCCAAGTCTGACTTTGTAAAAAACTCCTTGCTGCACCTGTTCTCCTGAAGAGCCTTCTCATTGCCACATTGCACAGCTGGGCAATGCATATAGTGATCATTAATCACATTTCATACAGAGCCCTGCTTAGAGACTTTCCACTAAAAATATGTGAAGAGTAATGTAAGGGAAAATGCACAAGAAATTAAACATATCTGAACATTGATCTGGTGTGGGGCCTGCTTCAGGGGTCAGTGGCACCCAGCTTGGGACCTCACCCCAAGGAGCACTTGTGGGCTTTTGGAAAGATGGGGATATATGGCTCACTTTGAGCCCATTTTAGAATGCAGCCGTCACTGTGGAGGCTCTTCACTTGGTTCCAAACTATTGGATTCAAGGAGCGTGCTCGTGTACCATTGAACAGCTGTACTTCTGTTACAAATAAATAGGGAACTGCTTAATTCACAGTTTCACAGATTTTGCAGAAACTGCAAAATCCACTGAATCAACAACAAAAAACTTAATAAATGGGAAATGCTGGCTCCCCAATAGGAGCCAGCGGTCCTCACTGCCAAGAGGGGATGGCAGTAGCTGGTGGGGCAGCGCAAAAGGCAGCAGACAAGATAGTGGCTGGCCTCTTATCCCTCCTTCCCCTGCTGGGGCCTCTCCACCAATCAGCACCAAGGGGTGGGACAGCACAAAGGGCAGCCAGCAGTCAAGATGGCAGCCTCCTCATCACTCCTCCCTTTTGGGTTCTCTCCGCCAATCAATAACATGGGGCAGGGCCACAATGAAATGCCTGCAAAATTGGCTCTGCATACCAGGAGCAGGCTGCAAAAAACCCCTTGTCTCACTACAGTGTAACTGTGTCCCTACTAATAAATAACCTTCTCTGCTAGTAGGCTCTGTCTGTTCTTGTTGGGATCAGTCACCTGATGGTGCAGTAATACTGGGGAGTCTTATTTGCTTTTGTGTCCAGTGTAGGAGACCTGCTCTGTTGGAAGCAGACTTCTAAGAACTTTGGATTATCATTTCTGTCAGGGATCTGGAGTATATCCTCATTGGTTTTCCTGGACCTCTTTCACATGCCTTCCATAAATTACACGTTACTGCAGTTACAGTTTGTAGTTGCAAAACTAATAGTCTCCAGCTGCAATGCAGAAACTGAATTTTGCTGTGATGGAGGTGAAGGAGAAGGAGGTAATTTTACTAGTGAAAAGAAAATAAAACAACCAAATGTATTTTGTATGTTCCATGTTTATTTTACAAAAATAGCAATAGTAATCATATTAACAACAACATTGACAAAGGCCAAAATGGGGAACACCAGGTTAGTGATAAACATGTGTACATACACAATTGATACGCAGATGGGTACAAAATGACATTAAAACATAGTTTCCCGATTACTTTAGCTCACAGAGTACCTTTTAGCTTAATTGAAAGAGAGATCAGGTTTTCATCTGTTGGCTAACATGAGTTAAGATCTTATTACCAAATATCACAGGAACCCCCTATCCAAAAATAGCTGGTCTTCCCTTCATGGCTGTTCAGAACTGCCACAGATTACACAGCCAGGGAATTTTTTCTCCACCACTTCACATTAAAACCAGAGCAATCTCCACAAATCATGAAGGAGATTACCAAAATACTTTATAGACCTTAAAACTCCTGTGTGATTTTAAACCAAAAGTATTAACTTTAAATATAGAATTCTGTTCCTTAGCAGCTATTACTTTGGGTTTAAAATGAAAAAAATAATCCTACCACACATCAAACTCCAGTTACATCATAATGAATATATGCCCTGCTTTTTACTTGTAGGGTTTGGATCTTAGTTTGGGTTCCTCAAAAGTTTGATCAGTTGAATTTCTTCCAGCCCCCATTTCATGGCTCACTAGTTCATACAGGGAGTGCTTTTCTTTGTGTTTCTTCCAAAAGAGCTAACAAAAAGTTGTAAGAAATTACTAGCAAAGTGTGTGCTGTTATTTTAGAATCAGAGTTTATGTGAGTCATCCCCTTCACTGAAGCATCTTCTTATGTCTCTTTGTAAGATCTGCTTATCTTCATCATCATATTCCTAATAATGCGAGAAAATATAGGAAAGTGGGACCACTGGCTTCTGTTGCCTGTGATTTGTTTATCTTTAGCTGGAGTAGGTGCACTGTTCATAAATGAATGCAAATTATATTTATGATTCCTAAGTCAGGCTTCCTTTTAAGCCAAAGTTGAGATGCAGAAGAATTGTAAGAGGAAGTGAAGTAAGTCTGACCCAACAATCTGTACCAGTGACAGTATTATTGAACAGCTGTAATATTAAAAAGAAAGCTTATCATGTCCAAACAGCCAGAAACTGTTCAGAAGCAAAGAAACTGGAACAGAAAAACAAGATTTAATTCTTCATCCTTTATACCCAATGGGTGTGTCTACATATGCAGGTAATGCACAGTAAGGCTACTGTGCAGTAACATAAGGTGCAGTAATCTGCACCTGGGAATCTGTCTACATGTGTGCCCTGTTAGGTGCAGATTTGTTCCCAGTGGCAGCAGCCCAGTCCAGGACTGCTTCTACCCTGCTCTGCCCCCCCTGCACCAGCCAGACTCCCTTGGGTGCCAGTCCGGAGGCTGGCAGGGGACACAGAGGCTGGTCCTGATATGCACAGGTTGAGAGACCTGTGTTGCCTGTAGGGGCAGCTGTCTCCCATCACCATGTACATGGGGACAGGTCCTGATGTGCACGGGGCTGGGAGATCTGTGGGGCTCCAGCAGCAGCCATCTCCCAGCCCTGTGCACATGGGGACCATCCCCATGTGCATAGGGACAGGAGACAGCTGCCCCTTCAGCCGGCATAGCTCCCTCTGTATGGGGGCTTGGCCAGGCAGCAGTGGCCCCCTGCTGTCTGGACTGACCAGGACCAATTTTTTTCTAGTCACCATCTACACGTGTGGTACTGCACTGTAGGTACTACATGGCTAATCTACCACCTGTATCTATGGGTAGTAGCCAACCGCACAGTTGACTAATTTAGTGTGCAGTAAATGCCACGCATGTGTAGGCAGTGATGCTTTACTGTGCAATAGATTAGCTGGACTGGCAGCTAACAGGGGCTGGCAGTTGGGATTTCTGGGTTCTTTGTTCTATTGCTGTCTTGCTGTGAAGTCTTGGAAAAGTAAATCATTTAACTTTTTAATGAAAATATTTTCTTTAGTGATACTTTTCTGCTTACCTTGTTGGAGTGTTGTGAAGGTTGCAGATGGATAGAGCTAGATATGTAGTAAATTATTTTAAAAGGTTCACATTTGAATGCAACAATGCAGACAGAATACATTGAAAATTGATGGCTTGTACCCTTCTGTAAACTTAGTTAACTACCAGGATGGATAAAACCCAATAATTGAAAACAGTTAAAAGTACAGTTTTTAATTTAACTTAAATATTTTTTATTTAAAATAAACCTCTTTAAAGTTAAATTTGAAATCCCAATAACCTTTACTGATTCTTTGAACTTGCAAATTATTTCAATTAGATTTGAAACAAAAATGAAGCCGTAGATCTTTACTGTTAAAATTTTTAAGGAAATCAAACCTCTAAACTGAAGTTATTGCTGAGCACTTGACACCTTAGTATATGGAAGAGTTAATGCACCTTTTGACAGCGGTGGCTTCCACTGTGGGTGCGGAGAGAATATTGACTTCATTTGTATTTGTTCAGCTGGTTTGGTTCAATGACTGGTTCATTCAAGGTTAAAAATGGGTTAGAAGTTGGTAAAGCAGGAAAATTTGTTTTCCTATTCCAAACTGATAAGATAAATGAAGTGTAAGAAGATGAGTTCTATGAGCATATCCCCACATTGACGTGCTTGCACTGGCAAAAAAGTGCCACTATTTTTCACCACTGCACATGCCCCTTCACGTGCACTTTGGTGTGGGGCAAAATGCTCCTCTTCAGGGAAACTGCCATCCCCTGTCTTCTCCTGGCTGGGGGTGGAACTAGAGTCAAAAGCTGCAGGATATTTATTGTCTTTAAGGGGTTACTTCCAAGAAGCTGTTTCTGTGTGAAATATCACCTGCCTATAGCTTAAGAAGAGAATACCTGTAGAATATAGATAACAGTGGAAATGATGGTGAGGTTTGGATGGAAAGGAAAAGGATAGGAGGGTCTTTGAACAACTCCAGGTTTATAGTCATGTGGCATGGTGAGGGGGGCACAAAGTGAGTATGCGGGTCCCATCGATAGCCCCCACATAGTTTACTAAGTCCATCTTTTTGAATTTGGTGATGACCTCCTGCATGTCCCTGAGCCAGGTGAATCAAAACCTCAGCTTCTGAAGTATGGCATCACACTTTTTGTGCATGGTTGTTGTCATCATTGTCTGCTCCAAACCAAATTTGTTGGCGATGGAATGGAAACTGTCAGCATGCACCAGCTTCCAAATCACCAGGACCCCGTGTCTCTTGAAGAACACAGGGTGCTGAAGCCTGAAGACATTGCAGTGCAGCGGGGGTCCCAGCTCAGTGCAAAGGTCCATGAAGGTGCCACAGGACATCATAAAGTTCTGCTGTCACCACTCCTTATTATGGGTTTCAAGCATGAACTGCTTCTACCAGTCTGAGTTCATTGGTAGCACCCAGCAGCAGCAAGGTGGCATCGAATACTGGCCCATGGTGCACAGATTACAATGGCCAAGGCAAGGATTCGTTCAGTTCCACCAGTCTCTATCTCCAAGAAGCCTCTGGAGAGCAGATCCTAACTGCGACAGTCAGTCAAAGAGGGATTGAAGAGATTCTGTGCCTGGCCAACAGGGGATCAAAATGTGCATCCTCAGTGAGATGGTCAGCCTCAACCTTATGCTATCAGCAAATTTCATTAACACCATCCTCCTTCAAATGGCCATATAAGAAATGGACAATTTAAATGGAATTTAAAATTTCAATTTAAATGGAAAATAATAAGTAAGAAGCGTCTTAAGACTGATCCTTGAGGAACTCTGCAGGTAATCTCCTTCCAGACACAGAGTTCCATTGACCACTGAGATGGTCAGTACTTCCCCCTGCACTCCAGCAAAGCATGGCAGGGCATCTGGTCACCATCCGCTAGCAGTGGACCACGAGCTGTGCATAGATCATAGTAAATATTATCATTCTAACTTTAATACTGCATAACATTCTGCATATTTAACATACTAAGGCTGCTAACAGACATGAAAATACCCCAGTGCTTTACCAGAAGAGGAAGTGTGGTAGTTTGATCCAACTCCCCATTATCTGTACAGATTACGTGCTTCAGCAGGACTTATTGGCACTTTTATATAAGGCCAATTCAACCAGCTATTAGATAAAAGTGCCAAAAAGCCCCACTGAAGCACGTGATCTATACAGACGTTGGGCGAGCCAGGTCCAACTAACGCGATGCCTCTTCTGGACATGCATTGCACTTGGTGAGAGAGAGGCATGGAGCTGAAAGTAAAGCATGGTTTGGTTTGTTTTTTTTCCACATCTGTAAGCAGCCTAAGTGCCCTGTGTGACAGGGCCTTCTGATTCCAAACCCCTGTCGTCTAGGAACTGACACCAACCATGTTCACACACCCTCTCCATTGCTTTGCTCATCTCATTCAACTACATCTTCAACTTACTGTGTTAACTATCTCACCTTTGTTGATGTGTCAACAAAGCTATTCAAGACAGCGTTGATGCTAGAGGTCCATCTTGTCTCCTCCTGCACATCGGCAGATCTCCTGCTTCATTTTTCTGTTTAACCTGTTCTTCCCCCATGGACTGTCACAAATGGGGATGGCAGTTCGCACAACTTTTATAAGGTGGGGAAGAATTTGGCTGAAGGGGACATGACCGTGGGTGGTGCTGAAATGGAACTCTGTGTCTGGAAGGAGATTACCTGCAGAGTTCCTCAAGGATCAGTCTTAAGATGCTTCTTACTTATTATTTTCCATTTAAATTGAAATTTTAAATTCCATTTAAATTGTCCATTTCTTATATGGCAATTTGAAGGAGGATGGTGTTAATGAAATTTGCTGATAGCATAAGGTTGAGAGCTACTGAGAATACAGTGAAGGGTTGAAATTTTATACAAGAAAAATTATATACCCTTGAGTGTAGGAGTAATAGAAAAGGGATGAAATTTAGTGGTACAAAATGAGAGTCATGGCACTTAGGGGCTACTAACAAGAACTTTGTCTGTTACCTAGGCCAAGAGGAGAGGAGCTCTTTAACAGGAAAAAAAAGAAACAGAGAAAGACCTGAAAGCATTAGTCCATCTAAAATTAGTTGCGAGTCATCAATGGGATATAGCTGTAAAAAAACAAACAAAAACAAAAACAAAAAAAGTGTGATTCTGGGGTGCGTCATGCGCATTACTTCCACTAGAGAGAAAGTGTGAAGTAGTAAGGTCTTAGTTGAGACCTTATCTGGAATATAGCTCTGATCTCCCATGGTCAAGAAAGATTTATTCAACTGAAAAATAGGCAGAGCAAGGCTACTAGGGTGATCAGGGGAAAAGGATCAGAGAAATTTGTAAAGAGAAAGAAATTTTTCTCTCTTTTATGAGAGAAGACCAAGGCCCTTTGTGTATGCTAGATGTGCATGGCAGGATGCACAATACTGGGATTTGGAGATAAAAGTTCTCTGATCCTAATGGTGCAACTCCTAATGTAAGGAGTCCAGCATCAAGACCCAGTTCCCAATGCTGGGCTTCCCACCCGCTAGCAACTTGAAAGGCAATCCATGAAGGCCAGCCTGGGAGAACCATGCTTTAAAGCCACAGGCCACAATGACTTATAACAGGAGCTTCTCCCCAAGGGCTTTATTTCATTTAAGTCATTGTTTAAACAGTTACCAATCAATGAGCATCACCCTTTTTAGGTAAATTTACAAATGTAAACCAGAATATAGAAAATGATTTGTCCTGTTTGCTGTTATTAATTGTGATTAAAATTAATTAGTGAGATCATTTTGATATAAAACAATCCGTCATGGTAACGAGCCAAATACATACTAGAAAGAGCCTTGCAGAACATTGGAATCATTTCCTGTTCTAAATAAAAATATGAAGCATCAATATTTTCAAAAGTCCAGAAACTAAACACAGGGAACAAATTCAAAGCTCAGAAGGATATTGAACAGTGGCTTTGAAGAACCAGTCCTGCTGCAGGAAAAATCTGTCCCTTCAGATCATGTGTTAGCTGTTGGAACAAAAGCATTTGCTCTAAAATCCTCTCTCAAGTTCCAACCATGCAGGACTCCTGTGTGAAATGCAGACTAGATTGGCCTTTTCCTGTTGAGTCCCAATATTTGGACTCCATCAGTTGACCAACAAGTGCCTCATTAACAGCAATTTTCAAATGTTATCTCAAGAATGGCCTTGGAAGATGAAAAAGGGACATTACATATAAACCAGCAGAACACTAGGGAGTGAATTTAACAGTAATCTTCTACCTTTCCATGTGGCATCTGATCTACAACTGGCTTTTAATGTAAGGAATTAATAATTTACATTATATTCCACTATTTTGTCAGCTAGTTCTCATGCCAATGTCCTTGGAAAGAAGTATCTCTAGTCTTGCTGGATCCTAGAGGGATTCCCTTCTCCTCTGCATCTTTCTTCTCCCTCCATCCCTCCTTTTGAGCCATTATCTGTCCAGCTAAAGAGGACTTGATGGGGTGCCAAATGTGTGAAGTAGATCTATATAAGATGTTTCATTACTCTTGATTCTGAGTGCACTTTCTGGAGAGGAAGAGGGAACAACAAATCAGGTTATTATCCCTCAAATCCAGAATTGTGGCTGTGCCTAATGCTTTCTGCTTCAGAGATGGGTAGAAAATCTGTAATACAAGTACCCTGCTGTGCAATGCTGTAAAATAGGGATAATTCATTTCCTTCCTTACTTTTGCAAGCAGTCTTTTTAGAGATAGTAAAGCCTGTGATTTAATTAGCTAGGCCTCTTGTTGGAAAGAGAATGGTGACCAACTGTTCTCTGTGGGAACAGGCAGGACAAGAAGTAATAGGCATTATTTATATACATACCTTTTCACACTGCAACACACCAGATTTTTGATGCGTCGGAGCAGACTCAGTCGCAGGCTGACTCGCACTGCGTTGCATTGCGGGACAGTTGTATAAGCAGCAAAATGAACATCAGCACACAGAAAATGGCGACAGTGCACTTTTGAACTAAAACACCTTTTTGTTTTAGTTCAAAAGCGTGCCACCACCATTTTCTCAGCGCTGACGTACATTTCGCCATTTATACAAATGCACACACCACAGCACAGGGCACCTTTAAAAGCTCCCAGTGCTGCAGTGCAAGCATGTGTATAAATGCCCAATGGGCTTAAATTGCAGCAAGAGAGATTTTGGTTGGATATTAGGAAGAACTTTATAACTATGAAGGTGGTCAGGCACTGGAATAAATGACCTCAAGATGCTGTGGCATCTGTCATTGGAAGTTTTTAAGTGCAATTTAAACAGACATTTGGGTGGAGCTGTTCAGATACAGATGTTCCTGCCTTGAGCAGTGGGTTGCACTAAATGACCTCCTTCTGTCCTTTCAAGCCTTTTTTTCTATGAATCTGTGAAATGTTGGGTTCTGCCTTTCAAGCTTATCACCGTTACAATATCCCCTCCTTTTAAAGACAGCAAACCCCCAGCTGTGTGTGGCTAGAAGTAGTATTAAAAGAACTAATATGATTTATATTAATTTTTCAGAAACATAATCTGGGTATTGATCCAAGGCCAACTACACTGTAGGAAACATTTCAAACATTGTGTCGAGAAAGAAATAAAAACAAAGCCAAAACTTTAAAGAACTTTGAATCCAAACATTAAAATTTGAACCAAGTTCCAATTTTTTTCATTTACATTCTGTGTGAGACCTCAGAAGAAAAATGTTGAATAAAAATGTCCTTTCCTGTCACAAAATTCTTTTGAAAAAGGGAGTCCTTGGAAGGGAGTGTCTTGTGGAAAAGGGAGTCCACCTGTCCTTTGATTATGGGTGAACAGTAACATTTAAGATTAGTTTTGTTCTCTAAGCAACCATGCTGATTACAAGAGGATAGAAAAATAAAATAGAAAGCTTCTGTCTCCCTGACTTGCTTTATTCATTCATGAGCTGCAGAGAGGATACAGCATGCAGACATGTCAGCAACATACAAGGCTGGCTATCCACTTCATCTCTGGATCCCTACTCACCTCTTCAATCTAATACTGCATCATTTTTGCGTTTGGGATTGGTTTAGTCCTGATGTTATAGGGAACAATTTTATCCTCATACGTGGGCAGTAAATCTTGCCTTGTAAATCAGTGGTAGCAGTTGCCCAAAAGAAAGCATGCTGCCTACTGAATCGCCTTCCTCATCTCTGTTAGGAGACTGAGCTTTCCCTGGGCGTCTCCATTCCAGCCTGACTTATTTAGCTTGTGAGCGTTGACTGAATCACATCCTGGGACAGCACAGTTGCTGATAACGGGCATGAAAGACTTCTCTATAAAAAGTGCCTCGTGGCAACTAGAGTGGATAAGAGCAGTGTATTTTGCTTTGATAAAGTATCCAGAAGCTGTTCCAGAGTAATGGTTAGCTGTTACTTATAAAAATCTTGTCTGGGAATGTCAGAAAGGTGTGTAATCCAAGACTATAGAACATTTTATTAACTGTGGGATTAGACCGTTTCTGGTTGATTGCTTAAATAAAAAATCCTATATCACTGTTTCATCGTTCCATGCAAAGCACAGGCTATAAAAACAACCTGTGCTAGGAGCATTGAAACAGGACCTGCATCAGTGTTAATGAAAGCACTTTGGGCAAAAAAAAAAAAAAAAAATTGTAAAAGCAGGAACTGGAACCATGCTCCAAGATGTCGGTTCCTGTATTGCCATTCTACGAGTATTAAAATTGGTGGGGACGGATACCCCAAAATCTTGAAATTAGCTAAAAACCAGGAAATGTATTTTTAAATAATGATATCACAAGGTTTGAGGTTTGGGTGCTGATTTTCGTTTCCAAACTCTTGAGGTTCAGGTATACTAAGAAATGAGATTGTGCTAAGGAATATATTACCCAACACAGTGTGGAACACAATTTCATATTTAACTGGGACAGACAGTCCTGTTTAAAGTCACTGCAGACTGCTGATTAGTACAGCTCAAAGACTATGCTCACAGAGCTGGTCCTTTAAAGCTTGTAGAGAAAGATTCTGGGGTCTAGGAGCTTTGTTGATAAGGCTACATCTCTTGCTGTGACAGACATTTTCCCTTTGAACTATACACATCACTGGTGTGTGGATGTGTTCAGTGAGTCAGGATGGGTTGAAAGCAAAATGCTATCATAAAATCCATATGCCAGAATCCGAATCTGGGTCACTCTTCCATTTTCTGGAGCTCCTGTCTTATTTCTATATAAAACCTTTCCCTTCCTGTCTAGATGCAGGGAATAGGGTACCTAGGTAACCATTACACCTCCAAAAGCACAGTGCCATAATAAGTTACTTACTTTTCTTGTCCTTCCCTAGAGCAACAGAAAGAGTATTGTTGGTTTTATAAAAAGGATTTGCTCCATACTCTGTATACTGTTTCTGGGGAATACCATATGGATGCTATCACTCAAACACATCAATAGTGAAGCTATACAACCACTTCCTTTACCAGTTCATAAAATTATCTACATGTTCTCTGCAGTTGTGTTTGGAACTGATGGAGGGAAAACTAGAAACAGACACACACAGGCCTGATTCTCATTTCCACTAGGGCCCCTTTTAGCACTCTGGTAGCTTAAAAGGGGTTATGGGTGCAAATGAGAATCAGACCTATCAGGCATGGAACACATTGCAGACTTCCCTTTCCTGTTAGAAAGGCCCCTTCTCTTGCTGCCCAAACACGTACACTTATGGAGCCAGTCCTTTTATGACAGTGTTGAAAGCATAGTTCCACTTTTTTAATTGCCACATCCTAAAGAGGAGTTGTGTACAGATGAGCATAGCATAGTTCAGTAGAAGATTCAGTAACGTATTTAACATGATAAACCAATAGAAAGCAATATTTACGGACATATTTTATTCATTATAATGCAGTTAGCATTCATAATTATTGTCCTCCTTGGAAATCTCTTTAAGCAAAAGATTTGAAAACACTTTAAAAAAAAGGTATTATTCATACGTGAATATGACAAGTGTCCTGTGAGGTTAAGAAAGATGTAGAGAACGGATGATCTTGTGAGGTAAATAATATGGGGGAGAGGAAAACAGACCTTGTGTCTAAGGTGGAAGAGCTTAATCCCTTTGAAAATCTGGCCTATAGCTTCTGCTCAGTTAGTTTTCAAAATTTTACCTATTACCACTCTTGCTTCCCTCCACCCCTAGGCAGTAAATTCATCCTTGTTCATAAGATATTTAGATGATATGGTGAGAACATCATAGAAATATCTATGAATATATGGAATGTCACCCATCAGGAAAGAGTATCTATCGCCAGTTCATAGGGTGGAAATTAGTTGCTGTTTCACTGATTGCAGTGAAACCAGAGAGCATCAGCAATCCCGGTAGTAATCATTTACAAGCCAAGTGACAGGCCCTCAAAAAATCCTGAGATTTAAAATAAAAAATACCCTGTTGGAACTGTTTGTTTAGTTTACAGATTTTTAATACATTACATATAATCAGGTCACATTTCCAAGCTTTTCTATGGAACTGTAACCTCAAACTTTTATAAAATTAAAGGTGAGTTTCTCACATATACACATGGCTCCAAGAGACAGAGCTTTAAGAAGCAAGCCAAGTATCCTATGAGATTACAACTAAAAAAAATGAAGAGATGGCAGTATGGCAAATTTCTAGCACAGTGGGAAAAAGTTCCATTGCCCTTTGCAAGTACAGGGGATATTTAGGGCGCCAGAGTATAAAAATCCAAATGGGAGCACTAACATCTTTGATCTTATGTAAAGTACCTTGGTATAATAACCACATCATTTTGTAATACAACCTTTGCAAATCACATTGCTGAATTATTATGATATCCCATATTGTGTCCATAAGCAGGTTTCTAAGCACTCAAATCTCTTAAAGAGTATCAAGATTCAATTAGCTTGTAGACAGAAGTGAGTTAAGGGAGTGTGAGAATTTACTGTGGAGCAGCTGAACCCCAGTGAGTGGATGCACATTTCCAATTTTCCTGTGTTAAGTGAAAGATAAATAAGGGCAGCTTAGTCCCCTTTCAAGCTTGCCTTGGTTTAGCTTGTACTGTTATTGCAGAATACTTGTGGGCACACAAACAGATATCCCATCTCAGCTGCTGCAAAGTAATTCTCCACCTCTTGTTAACTTGCTTTAATGAGCTGGTTTATCCATAGGCGTAGGCATTCCATTTAATCAAGCAAATCATTTATTAATGTTTTTAAGTGTTTAGAATCAATTATAGCTTCATAGTTTCTGGGGTCAGAAGGGACCTGAGCAGATCATCTAGTCCAACCCCCTGCCATGGCAGGAAAGAGTACTGGGGCCAGATGACCCCGGCAAGGTG